>NC_046290.1:49447456-49764956 GCF_004115265.2 Rhinolophus ferrumequinum | reverse complement strand
TTTTTTTAAGCCCATTCTCAATTTTCCTTTTATAGGAGTTATAGTTAGGAAGAAAAAGTAGTCTAATAAGTTAAATCAGTTGGTTAGGAAGTTAAAAGTTCAATTTTTCACAGTATTCCGGCTAGATTTTAGCCCATTTTACCATAATAAAAATACTACCTCATCCCCCATGTAATTTGTGCTATTTTGGAAATTTAAATTAGTGGGTATTTGTTAATGGATGTTTATAGATCTGTATATGACATTTCATGTACTAATTTGTTCAAAAATTCAAAGTTAAGCCATCAATTTTAAAGTGGTTAAGTAGATAATATTTTTTATTGAAGCTAAAATCATCTTTTTTTTAAAGAAAAAAAATTTCCTTTATAGAATTTGGCCTAAAGACCACTGAATATTTATTGCCATTCAGATACCATGTCTAAGGTAGAAAAAGAAACTTGTATTAGTAAAAATTGGGTACGATTTTTAAAAAAAAAATTGTCAGGTATAATGTTATATAATTTTTCAAACTAAATATTTTGCTTGATGATATCACTAGCTGATATGGCTAGTTACTTTCTACTAAAATGTGAATTCATTTATAAGCAAATTAAAATTTTAAAAATGATGAGTTATAAAGTTAGTTCATGGTCATTTATTTAATATTAATTACACAAACATATATATGTATATATATATATATATATATATATACTAGTATTAAGCTATTGTTGCTTTCACATTGATTTCATTTTTAAAATTAACTATTATTCAAGTTGATAATTAATATGGCGTTTTATTAACTTCTATAAATTGGAAATTTTGAATAGAATATTTTTGTACTTAACATACGGTAAAAATATACTTTAGAAATTTAGAAATAGAAATTTGTCAGCTACTCTAGTCAGAATTTTGAATATTACCTTCCTCTCGTTTTGAATTCCAAGTTGATATTCTATAGAAAATGGTTAACTAGATCTTAATAGGTAAGTCCAACGTTTCCTTATTGTAAGATTACTCAAAAAGTTCTTACTATGTGAATCTTTAAGAAGGGAATAGAATTATGTAATATTTCCCAAACTTTATTTATTCACAGAAACCTTTTTCTTTTCACTGCATCTATTAACATTTCTTGGAAGAGCATTTCTTTTTCTTCTGTGAAAGGAAACAATTGTTACCACATTTGAAAAATGGCAGTTTGGTTATTTTTATTTGGTCAACTAAAGGATAGATTCCCTCCCTTCAACATGTAAGCAAGTTTGAGTTAGCACCTGTGTCTTTCTTTAACCCCAATGCTGCAGTGTTACTTGGGTTTTTTCAGGTTGACCATAGAGAGGGATGTGTGTTACAGATGTGTTAATATATGATCATGGTAGTCTATGCTCAGAATCAGGACCCTACTTGTTCTACCAAAAACTCATCTGAAGTAGTCCGGGAAGAGTGCGTAGAACAACAACTTCCAAAAAGTTGTGATGCTCTTAAAATGCAATAAAATACATTATTTATATATTATTCTGTTTTTGTGAAGTAAAGTTAGAGGCTTTTCATGTTTTTACATGCTCACACCTATTGTTCATGGGAGGTATGCCTCCAGCCGTGAAAATGCAACAGTGTTTACTGACAAATTCAGAAAGTCAGGCTGTAAAATGACTGTTTTACTTCAAGTGAACAATTGAAAAATAAAAGTGGGGAATATTAAAGATAATTCAAACTTTTTTAAAACGACAGATTATAATTAATGTGACAGACAAGAAAGATTTGGAGGGCTGCAGAGTCATTGGGAATCACTAATCTAATCTTATAATAATTAAGAAAATTTTGTTATATTGAATTTTCAAACCAGGTTTACCAGCTATTAAAATTATGTCAAATACAGCTCTATATCAAGTACCATTACCCACTATAATTTAAAAGTAATATTTAAGCAGTTAAAGACTTAGAAAATTGGCTTGAGTTTAAAAAAATGCTTTATATAAGGCAAAGTACAAAATAAATATACATTGAAAGTGGGCCCTTTGATATCAAATTACTGTATGTGTGTACTTTTAAATAGGGTTATAATATGAAAATTATTTGTAATTCTTACATATTTCTGAATGGAAATTATTACCAGTTAATTATTATTTTGTCATTGTTCTGTACATAGGGCTTAAACAATACCTCAATATCAGTATATAAAAATAGAAAAAAATCTTCATACGTGTTTCTTCTTGAACCATTTTGACCTAATGAGCAAACCTTAGTACAATAAATCGAATAAACACATTACATTTCAATATCAAATTACTGTATGTGTGTACTTTTAAATAGGGTTATAATATGAAAATTATTTGTAATTCTTACATATTTCTGAATGGAAATTATTACCAGTTAATTATTATTTTGTCATTGTTCTGTACATAGGGCTTAAACAATACCTCAATATCAGTATATAAAAATAGAAAAAAATCTTCATACGTGTTTCTTCTTGAACCATTTTGACCTAATGAGCAAACCTTAGTACAATAAACCGAATAAACACATTACATGTCAAAGTACCTCTGTATAATGCTAATAATCCCAAAGTTATGGATTGTTCTCTGGATCCTAGAGCTCTACAACTGAAAAAATCCGAGATTTAGCTCCCAAATTTTCTCATCAGTAATTCTGAGAATAACTTGAGTTGATGGATTACCAAGGATAATTATTATCTAAAATATTGTTATATCAGGCTTATTTTATATTTTGATAAAATTCAGATATCCTAATTGATGCTAACTTATTATCTGAGAAGCTGTGGTCATCAATCAGCTAAAGTCATTTGCATCGGATATTTTCTTTGCCCATTTTAGTTATGATAGCCAATATTAGTTGAGAATCCATCATCTATCCATAAATTTTAGGCAAACTGAACTATTTCACAGACTTGAATGATGGTGTTGGATATTCCTCTGCTAATACTCTAGTATGTAAGGGTCCTTCTTCAGATGCTGCTTTAAATCCCTTTTGGATCCAAGTCACGTATTAACAATTTTGGAAGTAAAATCATGAGTAATACTATAATAGTACAGATGTAGTTCATCCAGTGCAGTACCATTTACCTACCATGTTCTTTGCCTCTTTTGATGATTCTTTTTTTTTTTTAATGAGGGTGCAGCTCACAGTGGCCCATGCGGGGATCGAACCGGCAACCTTGGTGGTGTTATTAGCACCATGCTCTAACCAACTAAGCTAACCTGCCACCCCTTCTTTGCCTCTTAATGCATCAAAGATTGAATTGACTGGTTTTTGTTTTTATTTTTCAGTAGCTGCATCACACTCTTGGTTCATATTGAGCTTGCAGACAACTTAGCTCTTTTTCCCTGAACTTCTTACACGCCAGACTACTTTATCCAGTAGTTGTGTGATTCTGATGTTGGCAGTTCAAGTTGGGGAAAGGGGTGTTGTTTCAGAATGAGATGATGATGAGCTCAGTGTTCAATCTGCTTCAGTTATTTGCTGGTGGGATGTCTAAATAGAGATGTTATAAAGACAGAGATATGGGTCTGGACAGAGGATAAAAAGTCAAATGTACAGAGAGATTTGTGAGTTTAGGTAGTAATTAAAGCTGTCAGAGTGTTTTGTATGGAGATGAAGCAGCTGTGGGGGAGGTATAGTTGCTTTCTCAGAAACTCAAGCAGAAGCATTCAAGATAGTGTCCTCAGCCCTTTCATTATCTCAGAACTTTTTAAGGGACAGTTTAGAGGATTAGGGAAATAGTTTTCATTTGTGTTTTGTGAATTATTTAAGATTCCTATGATTTATTAGTTTTTTAATCTCTGAAATTCACACGATTACCAAAAAAACATGGTGGTATTTTGTGTTTGGCCTGCATCTTTTTAGCTGTTTACAACAGATGTCTATTTATTAAAATTAACTAAAGCATATATTCTACATGGGCAATGAACATAACTCGAACCATCTTCAGCTTAGTGGATTCATTAATGAATAGTGGAAGATAAGGTAACAAATACCATCAGATCAAACATTTAATTTCTTTAATTTAGGATACACAAATTGATACCATGTTGCTTCCAGTGGTGGGAACTGAGGGGCCAGGGGCAGGGTGTGTGGGTAGTGGGTTGCCTTTTCATTTTGTACTATTTTGTGCTATTCAAATTTTGAACCATGGAATGATTTTACTTTTGAAACAGGTAAAAGAAGTTTAAATTTTGAAAATTACTTCATTTACTTTAATCATGAGATAGTATGATGTGTTAGAAAGTATTGACTCTTGAAGTTAGAAGACATGATTTCAAATCCTGATTTCACCGTTTCTTGGCCAGCTGGCCTTAGGTGAGTCATTTCACTCCTTTGAATTGCAGTTTCCTATTTGAAGATGGAGATGATGATAGCTGCCCTGCTTACCTGTCAGGGTAATTGTGAGTTCCTTCTGTAAACATATCTGAGAGGCATACACTCTGATAGGTGCTGATCGGAGACACATTTCCAGTCCTCAGGGCATCCACTTTGCAGTGTGGAAGTAGACTACATTTTTACCTATTGTGATACATTCTGTCATGGAGATACGTATGCTGTGAAGATCCGTATACTATGAAGATCCGAAGGAAGGATCCCCAGTGGCAGCGTGGGGAGTGGTAGGGTAGGGGTGAGAGTGGTCCTTCTGGAAGACAAGGACGTTTGAGTTAAGCTTTAAAGAATGAGTGGGGTAGGAAAAGAGGATGAGGAAGGAAAGCAAGCACCATCTCCAGCCCATCTCAGTTGACGTGGGTTTGTATGGAGCACGTTTTTGTTAAGACAGAATGCCATGACAGATTTTTCCTTAGTTTTGCTGACTCCCAAAATCTTGACTATATTTACTAGTTGAAATTTGGGAATAGCTGAAAATCTTACTTGACTTTATAGTGACCACAAAACAATTAATAGCGAATGACGAACTCACTGAATTTTAACTACATACATATAGACCATGAGCACTAAATCACCAGGTTCTCATGTCAATCTTCAGTTCTTCCTCACTAAGGAACCAGGAAGAGTTCTTAATTGAGTTGGCTAAGCAATTAGCTTCTAATTTGCAGTCTTCTTGGATTTTTCCCACATAAAAAAAATAGATTTTGTTTTCCTGCATCTTTCATGATATTTTTGTCCTAACATACTTTTTTTGTAAAGACATTTCTTTTGTGTGTCTGGGGTCTCATTACTAAACCTTTAGTCTTCAAAAGCCTAAAATTCACTCAAAATAGTCTTTTATTCTGATTTCTATAGAATGCTTTCACCTAATGTGTTTAGCAGAAAAACTTGTTGCCTACTTGTTAACTCACATAGCTTCTTTTCCTGTCATGAATACTTTTGTCCTCTTCATTGGGGAAGATGTGGATTTTAAATCCATTTGACAAGAAGTTATGAGTTCCAAGTTATAAGTGGATACACTTTCCCTGGTGACATACTGTTTCCTTTGTAGCATCATTAAACATCTTACCATAATAGTTTACAAACATTAATATTTAGTTAATGCCCCTTCCTGTAAGTTATAGTTTAGGGGCGTTGATGTTTTACTATTTATTTGTTTGTTTTGAATTTTTTGTAGGAGTTTATTTGAGCTAAACTGATGACATGTGCTGGGAAGCAAGACCTCAAATGCTCTGGAGAATAACAGTTTTGCAGCTTCTTTTATGCATTTGAGATTAAAGAGGGAAGTGAGGAAGATTAATTACCAGGGAGAAAGCAAGGTGGGAATTGGATTATAGGATAGTTAACAAGATTATGTGCTTTCTTAAGGCTGGTTTTGCCTTCCAGGGGTGTTACTTCTGACATCTCAAGGTGTGTTAACCTAGATAGATGCACAAGAACAATGGACAGAGCTTGGCTTAAAAACCTCTCACAAAAAGAACTTACAGGCCTGAGGCAGGACTACCTACCATGACTTGCCTATTTGGACATTTATGATCAGATCACCCTGTGAGGTTACTTTCCATAGAACCTCTTTTTTTTCATCTACAGTCCTCTGGTCGTCAGTGAATCCAAAGGATACATTGATGACCATCCTTTTCCTCAGATAGTGTGGTCTCAGTGCTAGGTAGGCTCATTCCTAGGAAGTCTCAGTATCATCTTGTTGAACATTGGTGGTGGGGCAGTATTGTAACCATGGGATCTGAGTTGAGGCCGAATTTTCTCCAAAAGGGAAGGACAGGTCAGTGGAAGGCAGTCAGGTCTTACAGACTTCATTATGACAAAAACACTTGGGATCATTTCTGTCCTGTGAACTATCATGGTCCGAGTTTTGCCTTCTGTCTCATTTTCTGTATTTGGCATCTAGTATAACATTTACATGAGCCATGAAAAGAGTATTAACAGTTGTCTTATACATGCTCAGTAATCATGAACACTTGGACTATATAAAAAAACCCAAAGAACAAGTATAACTATTATTATGATGTATATCATTAGCAGACAGTTAAAGATAATAAAACAGATTCTGAGTTCATTATCTTAGGTACAGAGGCCTCGTCAGTGTCTTGGGATAGCTCTCTACCCCTGTTGTCAACGGCTTCTCATCCTAGAGGAGATATTTTAATATTTAACATCCAATATTCTATAAGTTATAGACGTACTTTGTAAATTGAAAATATAAATAGAAGGTAGTACTGTTTATTATGGATATTAGCCTGTAGTAAGCACTGTGATTATTAAAAACAAAAATTTTTAAAGTTTTATACTAATTTAGTTTTAAGTGTGAAATACTTTTGCACAAAATTTACATGTAATGTTTCTTAATACAATAGAAACATAAAATTACGTATTGTGTAGGAAATTTCCTCTTTACTTTCTTTATGTTTATTTGTCTCTAAGAAGGAACAGGTGAGGTTTCTCAATGTCTAAGTGATTTATCAATTTAGAATGAATTAGCCCAAAGTAAGAAAGCATGATTTCTGTACCTGCAGAACAGTCTTCTGCTGTTAAAGACTGTCAGTCACTTCAGATGCTTTTAGCTTCGAAGTAATAGAAAATCAAACTATATGTGGCTTAAACTGAGGGTATTTATCATCTTACCCTCAGATATCTAGAGGTAAGGTCCTTTCAGAGTTGGTTAATTTAGTAGTTTAATACCATTATCAAAGATTTAAGTTCTCGACATCCCAGAGTGACCTGTCCTTTTAGTCTGGATCTCATTATCCCAAGGCATCTGCCACAAGTGGCAGGTGTCACACACAGGTGACACTGTCCAGTAAAGTGAATTATACCTGCTTATATCACATTTAGGAAGAATGACAGCTTTCTCAGAAGCCCCCAGCAGATGGCCCTTTTGTAGCTTTGGCCGGAATTGGGTCACTTAACACATGCCCAACTATCACTTGGCAAAAGGAGTGAGAACATTATGATTAACTCCTTCCCTTGAAGGACATGGCTTCTTGGATGATCATAATCAAAATTAGATTCTGTTGGCAAGTAAGAAGTGGCTGTTGGGAGGGCAACCAATAATGCCTGTTGTGAGTTAGTCCATCTTAACTTTTTTATGTGTTCAGATGTTTGAGAATTACTTTAAAAGATAAAAAGTGTATCACTAGTGGCTAAGAGTGTGAACTTCGGAATAAAACAGTTCTTTGGCACTTAATAGCTGTGAGAACTTGGGCAAGCTCCATGAATTTCAATTTAGTTACTACTAAGATGGGACTCATAATGGTACCTATTTTATAGGGTTGTTTTGAGAATTAAATGACAATGTTTTGATGTAGTATTTGGCCCATAGTAAGTGGTCAGTGTGTGTTAACTGCTTTTATTATCATATTTTAATTTTAGCTTATCTCGAATGATTCAGGCTTTTGCCTAAATCTATTATATATCCTGTTTCATGGGATACCAATATTGTAACTGTCTCTTCTTGAGTTGTAACTGTTGGTTGAACTTCACCACAGGGCTAGTTTAGGGGGAGCAGATTTGATGATGCCCATCAAAAATGCTAAAACATCAAAAATCATTCATCCAGCCTGACTTCTTTCATCAGTGTTGCTATCTAACTTCAGCTTAATTTTCATTAGTATTATCATTTTTGACCAAAGTTTCGTGAAATATGATAGCTTATACTTTATTCATTTCTGATATATTAACCCTGGTTCAGTTCTTTTTTGAAGCTAAAGACTCTATTTTAAAAACATTGTGGGGAGACATAATTAAGAGACTGTAAAATGGGAATAATACTTAAATAGGATTATAAATATTAAATGCAATAAAGTACACAAAATCTGTTCCTATTTGGTCTTCAATAAAAGTTCTTCATCTCTTATACAATAAAAATCTCAAAAGTATTGTTTGTTTCTTCAGAGACAGCAAAGTTTATTATCAGTTATATCAGTAGAGGAGAACTGTTATAAATCAGGAAAAAGAAAATCATACTATGGATTTCAAACAGGGATTTAATATAGGGAATTGATTACATAGGTAGTGGTATAATTTTTAAGAAATGCTGAAGTTTCATTGGCTGGCCAGGGTCATCTCACATTTTTATGATAAAATTTGGTAGACATTCCTTAGCTTTTAAACAAACTTTAAAAACAAATTGAGTATTTCAGACTATTGGAGAAAAAAATTTATTTTGCTCATAGGTCTATTCTAAAAGTTGAAAATGAATAAATAGATTATAATTATTTAATATGGTATGTAGTATAGGGTTACATTTCTTTCTCAGTGGATCCTGTGCTGCTCAAAGGAGATTATGATTCTAAATCCAGCTTGGATGAATTTTCTTTTTCATCAATTGCTTCATATTACAACCACAACTCTGTGTGGGGGTTGCTTTTCCTGGAGTTTCTAATTGTCTTCCATTTTTTATTATTGAGGGAAAAAAAACGCATAAATGACTTCTCTATACCTTCTTACTCATTGTATTTGTTCCTTAGAATCTATTCCATTCCTCCTCTTAAAGATGTTTCCATAAGTCTCCACACTAGATTCTCATTTAGACTGATTGTTTTCCAGGCCTACAGCACAGTTTTAATCCTAGGACTTCTTTTTTCTTTCATTAGACAGTTGCATTATGTTGACAATGGTTTCTTTTCTTGATTTTTCATCTTCAGTTTTCTGGAGTACATTCTTAAATAAATTTCTCAGAAAGGGGTATAGTAGATAAACTTTTGAATTCTTATATAACTAAAAAAAAAGTTCCGCTGGCCTATGACCTCTTTCATCAGTTATCCACATGACTTACTGCCTTTTTCAGATCTTAACTCACTTATCCCTTCTCAAAGAGCCCTTCCCTGACTGTCCTATTTTAAATTGCAAATCCCCTATTTTACCAATTCTTCACTGTTTTTTTTTTTTTGTATAGGACTTGATCACAATTTCACAAGCTTTGTACTTTGCTTATTTATTGTACTTATTTCCTCACTAAAAATTGTCGTGGAGCAGAGATTTTTGTAAGTTTGTTCACTTGATACATACAATCATGCCTGGCACATAGTGGCCTCTTAGTAAATAAGTACTGAGTGAGTTAGTGAATTTTTTCCTCACTATTATAGTTACAAATCCAGGTTATACATAATTTTCTCTCAGCACTTTGAAGGGATTGCCCTATTGTCTTCTATTATTTAGTGTTATTAACATAAAATATAATGTCCGTCTGATTAGTTTTCCTTTTATAGGCAACCTGTTCTCTTTTTGAAAGCTTTAATTTTCTTGGATCTCTGGGAATTCTCAACAATGCACATAGATACGGGGTTTTTTCACTGATTCTAGTTGGTACTTACGAAGCCCTTTCAATTAAGATTGTTTTTTTCCAGCTCTGGGAAATTGTATTTAAAAGTTCTTCCCCTGGTGCTTTTCTGTACTATCTATAACTCCTAATGGTTATCAGATTTATAGTCTCTTCCCTTGACTTTCCATTTTCATTAGTTTTCTCTTTTGAATTTTATATCTCATGTAAGTTTTGATATGCTTATTAATATTTAAACAGTGAAATCTGGCATACTATTTTCTTTGACTAAAATGAAATACCAAATAGGCTAAAATAGGATAGATTGATTTAATATTTGTATTTTGTACATTACTAACGATAATGAATGACAAAGGTGGTTTATCACATCAGTATTGGAAAAGAACTTAGTCTAATTTCTCATTAGACACTACATATTTTAAATATTATGTAATAAGAAAATGTTTCACATCAACAAAATTTATGAGTAGAGATGTTCATTACAGTATTATATATAATGTGATACGGGGATGGCCTAAATGTCCGATAGGATAATACTTTAATAAGCTGTCACTTTGGTACTATAAAATGCTTTGTAGCCCCTAACGGCTATATTTTCAAAGAACATTTAATGATATTGGAAATGATACATTATTTTCATATATATACATTTATATAAATTTTTGCATATACATGTTTGAAGGAAAAAACTAGTTGAAAATACTCAATGTTAATACAGGTCTATAATTACTTATACAAAATCCATGCGTATTTCTGAATTCCAAATTTTTTAGATTTTGGAACAGTAGTATAAGCATTTACATAATAGCATCTAGAGAAGTACTCTATAATCAAACACATTAATATTTCTGCAGTGAAATGTGTGGCAATTTACATTTGGTAGGATACATAAAGTTTATAAATAGTTTCATATCATTTGAGATTACATTTTGCTGCTAAATGAGTTTATGAAAAACTTAATTTTAAATTTTTCTATTTTTTTTACCTTTTGGGTTTCAGAATTATGTGCATTTTGGATCAGTAGTCATTCATTTGGGCAATAAGATTAGGAATGATTTTAAAAATTTTGTTCTTTATAATTTTTATGTATTCCTATATTTATAGGACCATAGACTTGTTTGCTACAGAAAAAAATATTTTAGTAACAAATTTTTAAACTGTGACTATACATACTTAATTGAGTTAAATTTTCTATTAAATCTTAGCCTTCTCTAGGGAAAGGAAGAATAGCCAAATTCACCCAAAGGTATGATAAATATGATAAAAAGGTATGATAAATAAATTCATTAATTTAGCAAATACTTAATCCAGTAGTTACTATTTTAATAAACATAGATAACCTGATAAATTACAAAGGAAATTAATATTTCAAACCATGGTATAATACCATTTCACACTCTTCTTATGTTCAGACATTTAATAATTTTGACAATTACAGTTGTTCACCAGGATGCCAAGAAAAAATACGGAATTCATACATGGCAGGTTTGGTATCAATTGATACAGCCACTTTGGAAAGCAATTTAGTGTCTAGTGAAGTTGAAGTCATACATATATATAGAGAGAGAGAGAGAAAGAGAGACAGAGAGACATTTTATATACAGAGAGTGCCAAAAAAATGTATACACATTTTAAGAACGGAAAACTATTAAAATTATAATATATACTGATAAAAGATGAGTACAAGTCACTTTTGACTTCTACAATTACAAGAGGTGCTCAAAGCGGTTACCATTAGCGTCCAGACACTTCTGATTACAGCGAACTACTGCTTGAGCAACGTTGACCAAAGTGTCCACTTGTATACATTTTTTTGGCACCCCTGGTGTATAAAACCTCTTCTGTGTCATGTGACTTGTCATCAGTACATTGATTTATACTGTTTAAGAGTGAAACCTTTTCACTTTCTACTACCGCATCTTACCCTCTCATCTTATTCACTATAATTTTGTATTTTGGTATTACTGGGTTCTTACTGGTTTTTATTTGTTTGTTTATTTTGATATTCCAATAAGCCATGCAAACACTCAGCAACTTTTCTTGTCAAATGCGAAGTGTACTTAAGTGTCTCTTCAATTTTGCTTGATCTATTGCTGCTGTTTTCCACAGATAAACACTTGGATTACCAACCTGAATTGTCTATGGGCCTAGACATAGGATCCGATCTCTTTCATTGTATAATTTTCTCAAAAACCACATTTTTCTTATTTGTCAAGTTTTGTGAATCACTTTTGTTCCACTTCAGAATTGTCTTATGTATCTCATTAAATTGAAAATGTTAAAAGGCAGTAGAGAAGTTTTTAGACTCAACTTTTTATTCATTCAACAAACACTGAGTGCCTACTATGTAAAAAGATCAAGAATACAGTATGAATATAACTTAATCCTGTCTTCAAGAAGCTTAAGACCCAAGTAAACTGGCTTCAGTGTAGTGTGAAAAATGCTAAGATGGTTAAGTAGGGGTTGGATGGAGTTAAGTAGAGTTCTTTCAAATCAGGAGTCAGCAACCCTTTTTTGTAAAGGATGAGATAATATATATTTTAGGTTTTGTGGGCCATACAGTTCTTCTGTCATAACTACTCATCTCTGCTGTCATTGCCTGAAAGCAGGCACAGATGATACATAAATGGATGAGTGTGGCAGTGTTCCAACGAAATGTTATTTATGGACACTGAAATTTGAATTCCATATGATTTTCACATGTCACAAAATATTATTTTTAATTTTTTAACCATTTAAAAATATGAAAACTTTTCATAGTTCTCAGACCATACAAAAATAGATGGCAGACCAAATTTGGCTCATTGGCAATAGTTTGGCAACCCTCATTCTACGTGTTTAAATTACAGCACATTATTGATGTGCCTCTTTCTGGGCTATCCAATCCCAGCTACTTTCATTTACTAGGGGAGTTTAATAAACTACAAGGTTTAGAAAGATTGGAAGTGTCATTGCTAATCCCAGTTTCTGCATATCCCTGATATTCTGAAGAACAATTGTGATTCTGTAAAGATGATTAAGAAAAAACAGTAACATTGATGCCTTGATATGCAAGTTACTCCAGCACAAAAATTCCAAACTCAAGGGTCAAGTATGAGGCCTGAGTGTTTGGGAAACATGGATTTGTGTGAATTGGGGCAAAATGAATAGCACATGCCTCATTCAAAACAGTCATCAGTCACTGTTTATCTCCATCCAATAGTGAAAATGCGGGCCCAGTATTCCCTGATGAAAACATCCAAGAGAAGTCAGAAATCCAGACTTAATATGTTAAATCTCCCAGTTGTTTCATGTGGTAACAAATTTGGTTATGTTTTTTATTCTTTTTAACATTATGAATCAAATAAAACCATCTTTAGGTCTCATTTAAAGCAGTCTGGCAACTTGCTGTCTCTATCCTAGCAAGTTTCTTTTTCTGTCTATCTATCTATTAAATTTATTGGGGTGACATTGTTTAGTAAAATTATATATGTTTCAAGTGTACATTTCTATAATACATCATCTATATGTTGCATTGTGTGTTCACTACCCAGAGTCAGTTCTCCTTCCATTTTCATATATTATATTTGATCCCCTTTTCCCTCTTCTGACACCCCTCCCTTACCCTCTGGTAACCACTACACTATTGTCTATGTTTATGAGTTTTTGTTTGTTTGTTTGTCTTGTTCCTTTATTGCTTTCAGTTTTATATTCCACATATGAGTGAAGTCATGTGGTTCTTGACTTTTTCTGTCTGACTTAATTTCTCTTAGCATAATCATCTCAAGATCCATCCATGTTGTTGCAAATGGCAGTATTTCATCTTTTCTTATGGCTGAGTAGTGTTCCATTGTGTATATACACCACATCTTTATCCAATCAACTATCAAAGGATACTTTGGTTGTTTCCATGTCTTAGCCACTGTGACTAATACTGCAATGAACCTAGGGGTACATATATCTTTATGGATAAATGTTTTCAAATTTTCTGGATAGATATGAGAAGAGGGATTGCTGGGTCATATGGTAATTCTATTCTTAATTTTTCTGAGGAACCTCCATACTGTTTTCCATAGTGGTTGTACCAGTTTACATTCCTACCAACAGTTTATGAAGGTTCCTTTTTCTCCACAGCCTTTCCAACACTTGTTGTTATTTGTCTGGTTGATGATAGCCATTGTGACATGTGTAAGGTGGTATTTCTTTGAGGTTTTGATTTGCATTTCCCTAATAGCTAGTGAAGTTGAACATTTTTTCATATCTGTTGGCTATTTTACAAGGTGTGATCAAACAATGTGGTGAATGTTTAAATAAGAAAAATTTACAGTAAAAGACACATTGCCGTTATTCTCCCTCACAATACTCCCCCTCACTTTGAACACACTTATCCCATTGTTCTTGCCACATTCTGAAGCAGTGCTGGAAGTCCTCTTTCGTGAGTGTCTTTACTTGCCCTGTTGTGGCTGCCTTGATGTCCTGAATCATTTTGACTTTGGGGAAGAGCCAGAAGTTGCACGGTGCCAGATCCAATAAATAAGGTGGATGAGGACACATCGTAATGTTTTTATTTGACAGAAATTGCTGTACCAGAAGCTATATGTGACATGTGACACGGAGCGTTGTCGTGATGGAGGATGATTTACGACATACTTTAAAACACACCTCCAAAAAAAAAACAACACACCTCTCAATCGTAGCTCACACCCAACTGACTACACTGAACACGTTGTAACTTGTCACACACTGTTACTAAGGTTCCATGGAGCCACTTCCCATATTGAAGATTCCTGCCTTTCCGTTGGATGACACTCAGCAGCAGCATTCACCGTATTTGTTGATCACAACAGAAAGGCTCCATGTCACACATCGCTTCTGGTACAGCAATATCTGTCAAATAAAAACATTACAGTGTGTCCTCATCCACCTTATTCACCGGATCTGGCACCGTGTGACTTCTGGCTTCTCCCCGAAGTCAAAATGATTCAGGACATCGAGGCAACCATGACAGCACAACTAAGGACACTCATGACAGAGGACTTCCAGAACTGCTTCAGAAAGTGGCAGAAACGATGGGATAAGTGGGTTCAAAGCGAGGGGGAGTTTTGTGAGGGGGATTAACGGCAATGTGTCTTTACTATATAAATTTTTTAAATTTAAACATTCACTGTATTGTTTGATCACACCTTGTATCATACATCTTTAAGATTTATCAAGCAGTATTTTTTAAGCTTATTTGACCACTAGTGTACCATGGAATAGTTTGGAAAACACTGGAGTACATCTTTTAAATCACATTATGTCATATATATACATTTAAGTAGTTTATCATTTATTATTATCCTCATGGTTGTCATTTCTTAAAATTTCACCTTTTTATGTCTATCCTTTTGTATTGCTCTTACTTATTTCCTTTTTTTCCTTTTATATATTTATTTGTATAACTACTACAAGCTTTTTGAAGTTGCTATGTTTCCTTGTAGGTATGGGTTTGTAAGACTAATGGAAAATATTTGCTGTTAATTTTGAATATAATAAATGATGATTTTTTTATTTGTGCTTGTTATTTTAACTTATAGCCTTTGCAAAACTTGCGAAGGAGAGCAATGTTTAGAGAATTACAACTATTAGGTCTATTTAAGTACCTGTCTAATTGAATTTTGCTTTATTCCAGAAATGTTTAAAAATATAGCTGAAGAAATAACTAGCAGACTTTAAACTCATTCAAAATTGTGCTGCTCAGTGATAATTATTAGCATCTAACTTTTTTGATAAGAGTAATACTTATATATGAGGGGAAAAGCTTTTATTCGAAGGCATAAAATGAAAGCCTTCCTATTTGCTTCCCAGCTAACCTTCCCTACCCCAAATTATTAAGGTATTTCTCCTCACGTAACTGCAAATAGTAGTTTTCGAAGTGTCCTCTTTTATTTGTTTCTTGAATATCCTTTGTTGTTTGTTTATATTCATGGCAACATAAAATTTGTACCCATTTTGTACTTTGTTTTTTTCACTGTGAGGTATTTCAGGACGAGTGTTTGAAGATCACAATATTCTATAAATACTGTTAACATTGTGTTATATGTCTTATCTGTGTCAGTAACACAAGATGAAAATTCTAAACTGGAACATTTTAGTATTTTAATATTTAGTATGTAGTTTATGTGGTGATTTAAATCTGACTTAAAAACCTTCTGAGTAGTATGACAAAAGTTTTTTTTTAAGATTTACAAACTTGTATAAGTCCTATTAGGATATGAACATTAAATCATATTTTAAATCTTATTGCAATACGAAAATTAAATCATGTTTTGAAATCCACTTAGAAATCTTTATTGCAAATGATTAGACAAAAGCCATGCTCTAATGTGATTTTTAAATTCCATCCTAGTAACATGGGTCTAGAAGTTCAGTAAGCAAGCGGGTGGAGCAAGTTGCTTTTAGTATGTATGGACTATGAGAGCTTTTTCTTCTGCTCTTTAGATCATGTAAATATAGGAATGTTAGTGTTGTCTTGGACTATACTTTAATATTAAAATTTTATTAACCAGAATTAGGGGAGATTGAGCTATTATGGTTCATTGAATTTTGGTTATCTGAGGAATAATCAGTAGAACTTTGTATCATTCTATTCCTTATTATTGAAAAATCTTCCTGATTTCTATTAATACCTTTTCTTGCTTTGTAAATAAATACTTGTTTGTTTCCACTACTTGCCCATGAAAGAACCATGTCTAAATTACCTATCCCAGTTCCCCACACAGGTAAGGTCAGGCATAAAATTACAGTACAGTGAATACTTGTCAAACAGTTTTGTTGTTGAAAATAATCTCATCTTTCTTTGTTTTGGATTTGGCATGCAATACACTGATTTTTAATTAATTAATGAATTTACTTATTCATTTATTTATTTTTCCCCAGTAAGCTGAGCTTTTACCATTATGTTGTTTTAAGTACAAGTATAAAAGTGTAGAATACGTATCTAAAAAAAAAAAGGGAGACAAATGTTAGTACATAATAATTTTGAGTGTTGTTTTTCACATTGTAAATACAGTTATTATAATGCGATGTGTTTTCAATTAAAAATTTAGAAGTTGCGTGCTTTGATAGATTACATTGCATTAGGCAGGTATTGGACTTAAGGGCATGCAGATCATGCTGACATCTATGGCTATGTCCTCCCCAACTAGTACATATACTTTGGTATTTTAAGTATGTTTTATAATTATGTAGTTTCTTTGTTTCTTGTGGTCTGTTTGCTAGAGAGAAAGTTAATTCTCCAAAACATTTTTGGTTTACTTATAGATTGGCCAAAGAAAAAATGATGTATGAAAAAGAAGCAAAACAACAAGAAGAAAAGATTGAAAAAATGAAAGCTGAAGATGGTGAAAATTACGCCATTAAAAAGCAGGTAAAATTATATCTTAAATAATAATAGCTAACATTTACAGAATACCATATTAACTAATGCATTAACAGCTCTAATATTATTTACTTCTTTACTATTAAAACCTCCACTTAAATATGAGGAAACTGAAACACAGGTTAAATAACTTGCCTAAGGTCACACAATTGATAAGTGGCATAGCTGGGATTTGAACATGGGCATTCTGGCTCTGGAATTTGTACTCTTAACCTTTAAGTTATGCTGCCGGTTCAATTTTAAGTATCAAATATAAAAATGACCTAATCTTGTATTAAATATACTTGTGTATTTAAATTCACAAATATTTTCCCCAAGCTGATGTGAAGACCACCGAAATAACATATATATGTTGACTTATGTGTGTGTGTGTGCATTACACTTTTCAGTAGTTACTTCTGATTATCCTCATAACAAATTTCAGTCTCCTTAGCATTGCATACAAGGCTTGTCTTGATTTGGGTACCTGCTTATCTCTCCATCCTCATCTCTTGCCAGTCACTGCCTGGACCTATTAGGTTCTCCTTTTAGTTTCCTGAATATGCCCTTTCTCCTTTGCCTCAAGGTATTGCACATGTGTGTGATGCTCTTCCTATTTTTCATATCTACCTTTTCCTTATTAATTCCTATTCATCCTTTAAACCTACCCTACACTCCACTTCAGTGCCGAGTTAGGTCCCTTCTCTCCGTTCTCCTAACACCTTATTTATTCCCATTGTAGCATTTATTGAATATTCACTCTTGGCTAACACTTGTTTCATAATTCCAAGTGAGAAAATAGAGGCTATTAGGGGAACTGTCCCATATTCCCACCACAAAAATCTTATCAACCTACCTGCATCTGTGCCTATGCTACCTTCTTTCCTGTTAGAGTGGATTATGTTCCCCAGCCCTTGTGACAGCCATTAGTGACATTGTTATCACTTCTTCATCCTCGTCTTCCATAACCTCAACAGCATTGGACACAAGTAACCACTCTCTCCTTGCAACACTCTTTTATATTGGCATCTTTGATAGAATTGCCTCCTGCTTTTCCTTCTGTTTCACTGCCACTATTCCTGTTTCCTTTGCTGAAACTCTCCGGCTCTCCTCTCTCCCACCCCCACCCCCCAACTACCTACTTCCCCCGACACACACACACACACACACACACACAGTTGTTAAACCTCTAAGAGTTCTATCTGTAATCCCTCTCTAGGTAATCTCATACCTTCCTATAAGTTTAAGTACCATCTTTATGCCCATTTGTTTATTCACTCAACAGATATTCATTGAACTCCTGCTACTTATCAAATACTGTTCCAGTCACTCTTAATCATGGCCTTAAAAACAACAACAAAACAAGCAAACAGACCCCCAGAATGCCTACTTATTTGGTGTTCATTCTAGTACAGTATCTTCCAAATTTGTATCTCTGGGACTGACCACGCCAGCTATTCAACTAATCACCTGCTTGACATATCCTCTTGGGTGTCCAAAATAAAAAATCTTGGTCTTCCCTCAACCCAACCCACTCCCCCAAAACAAAAAGCTATTCCTTCTCTTGTTTTCCTCCTCTCAGTAAATGGTTATTTCCACTCCAGATACCGAAGCCAAAAATTTAGTGGGTCCCTTCTTGATACTTCTCTCTCTTTCTAATAATCATACATAATATCACCAAGACCTATTTCTTATTCCTTCTATTTCTCTATTTCTCTATTCTCTATTGCCACCGTCCTAATCCAGTCCGTCGTCATTTCGTGCCTGTACTATTGCAGAATCCTCTAGCTGGCATACCTCTTTGTTTCTTGATACCCTCCATTCCTTTCCCTACCACAACAGCCAGGTTGATCTCTTCAAAATGTACATTGGATCACTTGCTCCTTTACTTAAAATCCAGTGATCAGTGCATTTAAAATGAAATCCAGGTGACACTAGGAAAAAGGAGAGTATGAACCAGCTTATACAGATATATCTGAAGACTATTTTTCAAATCAGCTTTATGAGCTCTCAGTGGTTTTCATCACATAAATAATGTTACAAATGGTAAAAGTGCACACTTAATCCAGACTTAATTTGGCAAAATTAATCAAAGTGGATTTTTCTGTAGGTAGTTGCTTTCTGCAGTACAAAAGGAATGCAGTGGCACCTGAAAGATCTTCCCCTGGCTATCCAGGGAGAGAACCTTCTTATTTTCTTGAGTTTCTTATTGAGGCATGATTCCTTATTTTCTAGAAGTAATATTAAAAAGACAGACTGGTACAGTTTTTCAGCCAAGATTTCTCAAAAACACCTTGCAATTATTACATGTAAGTAAAGTGTTGTGAAATTTGTCTTTTTGAGAAAGATGTATGCACATTTTTTTGTGATTTACTTGAAACATAAGTTAACATTCACAATTTGATATTTCTTTTTCCTAAAAATTAAGGGGAAATTTTTTTCATTAAATATATAAAAAATAATGAGAGGCTTCAGTCTACAAAGAGGACCAGGAATCTCTCATAAGGCTGAGTCTGCAAGAAATACCAGATTTGTTTTTTCAATAGTAAAAATATTGTTTAAATAACATTCAGTGGCGAAAGAAAATATTATTGTCTCTTGGCACATATACTCAGGTTTATAAATGATGTTCCATTTGTGCATTTGCTTTTTTGTTTTTTGTTATTAATTCACGGAAAGTTGCAAAAAATGTTCAGGAAGGTCTCATATACCACTCACCATTCCTCTTGCAATATTAGCATCTTGCATAATCCCATTACAAATCATGAAACTTATGCAAACCGTGAAACTGACACTGGTACACCATAGAGCTTATTTGTATTTCACTAGTTATACATGTATATATCATTGTGTGTGTGTGTGTATAGTTCTATACAATTCTATCACATATGTAGCATGTGTAACTACCACCACAATCAAGATAGAGAACTATTCCATCACAAGACTACCTTGTGCTACCTCTTAATATCCCCTGTCCTCTCCACCCCTAAATCCTAAATAATTAACACTCTTTAAGAATGTTGTATAACATGGAATGGAATCATACAATACTCGTGTGTAACCTTTTGAAATTGGCTTTTTTCCACTTAGTTTAATTCCTTTGAGGTCCATCAAAGTCATTGAGTGTATCAACAGTTTGTTTCTTACTATTGCATGGTATGTATGCACTCGATGCATACCTTCTTGATCACTTGGTCATGGTTTTTAAATTCTTTTCATACATTGCTGGATTCAATTTGCTGATATTTTGTTGAGGATTTTTGCGTCTAAGTTTATAGGAGATAATTATCTGCAGTTTTCTTTTTTTATACTGTCTTTGCCTGGTTTGGGTACCAGGTCAATACTCGTCTCATAAAATGAGTTGGAAATGTTCCCTACTCTTCTTGAAGGATTTGTATAAAATTGATGTTATTATAATTCTTCTTTAAATATTTGATAAAGTTGGGTTCAGAGAGTTCTTTTTCAGGAACTTTTTAATTACAAATTCAACTTCTTTAATGATATAGAACTATTTAGGTTATCAGTTGAGTTTTAGTGGTTTGTAGTTTTCGAGGACTTTGTCCATGTCTTCTAAGTTGTTGAATTCATGAGCATTATGAACAATATTATACAATTGTTCATAGTACTTCTTTTTTATTCTTTTAATAGTTGCAAGATTTGTAGTGGTGTCCTCTATTTTGTTAATGATATTGGTGATTTGTGTCTTGTGACTTTATCTTTGTCAGTCTTGCAAAAGTTTACCTTTTTTGTTTTTGCAAAAAATGAGCTTTTTGATTTTTCTCTATTTTCCTGTTTTTAATTTCGTTGGTTTCTGGTCTTATTTTTATTGTTTCTTTCCTTCTGCTTGCTTTTGGTTTATTTTGCTCCTCTTTTTCTAGGTTCCTAAACTAAGAACTTAGATTTTTAATTTGTGATCTTCATTTCTAATGTAGTATTTTTAGTATTATAAATGTCCCTCTCAGCACTGCTTTAGCTGAATACTGCAAAATTTGATGTGTTATATTTTCATTTTCATGTATCTGTATATTTCTCTTAACTCTGAGACTTACTTGTTAACCCATGGGTCATTTAGAAATAGGTTCTTTAATTTCTAAGAGTTTTAAGATTTTCCTGTTGTCCTTCTGTTATTTTTGTTTTGTTTTTGTTGTTTTCTGAGCCAGTATACGGTATACTGCTGTGAATGTTTTGTGGGTGCTTGAGAAGTATTTGTATTTTCTTCCTTTCTTCAGTAGACTGTTCTATAAATGTCAGTTAGATCTTGTTGGTTGGTAGATGGTGATGTTCAATTCTTTTACATATTTGCTGATTTTTTTGTCTAGTACTTCTATCAGTTGCTAAGAAGAGGGTATTGAAATCCCCAAATATATTTGTGGATTTGTCTGTCTCTCTTTTTAGCTTTATCAATTTTTGTTTTATGTATTTTTGAAACTGTCTTATTTAGTGCATATACATTTAGGATCACTATGTTTTCTTGGTGGCTAGATCATTTTATCATTATGTAACATCCCTCTTTGTCCCTAATAAGTTTTTTGCTCTGAAGTCTATCCAATTATCCAATATTAATAGAGCCACTCCTTTTTTTATGTTTGTATGATATATCTTTTTCTATACTTTTATTTTTCATCTGGCTATTTTGTTATGTTTGAAATGAGTTTCTTATAAATGGCAAAAAAGTTGGGCCCAATCTGTGAATGTCTGTCTTTTACTGGTGAACTTAAACCATTTATATTTAAAGTAATTATTGCTATGTTAGGGTTTAGGGGCCCAGGTTATTTTTGTCTCGTGGGATTCTTCTTATATCCTTAACCATTCAGCAATAACCACAAACATAGGTCTGATGAATTTCTTTCTTCTTCATCTTTTTTTATCCCTCTATCTCTCTACTTATTTGAGAGAAGGGTTTCCCCAAAGTGAGCATTTCAATAAGCCCATGTGGAAGCTGCAAGTCTTCTTAAGAACTAGACCCAGGTCTTAAGTCCCAGAATCTTACCTTCACTACATTGCATTGGTCACACAGGGCCAACCCAAATTCTATGTGGAAAGTGACTACACAAGGGCAGGAATTCCAGGAAGTGAGGAGTATTAAGGGCCATCTTGGAGACTGGCTATCACTACCACTAATTCATGTGCTAGAGTTGAAATCCAAGGCACAGGCTGTAACTCAGATCCTATCAATTAGCTAATCACTCTAGGACTCAACTTTTTTTCATTTGTGAAATGAGACTGGCTTAGATGACCACTTGTGTCCCCTTTTGATTCTGTGAGTCTGCATCTCTTTCTCAGTCAGAGTATCTTTACTGAGGTATAGTTGACAGTTTAAAATTTTACATATTTGTGTGCAACCTAATGACGTATGTGTACATTGTGCAATATTCAGTCACATTACCATTTTACCACTGTGTAAAAGGAAAGACTTAACTGTTGTTCCAGTAATCTCTAGACTTCTCTAGTGCTCAGTTTGGCAAACTAATGCAGTTACTATTGGTTCCAGAAGTAGCCAATATCCAACATTACAGTGTCTATAGATGATTGTAGCTATAGCCAGCCTGGGTGAATGATCTGGTTCATTAAAGAGGCTGGAAGCTTTATACCAATCAAGCAATAGCAAAAGAACTTGGCATGGGCCAGATTATTTCACAGAACTCTTCTTTCTGAAAAACAATCAAGATCTGCCAATTAGGGCTTTTCCTTTCCAATTTTTATGTGTTTGATTTTTAAAGAATTTGATCAGATTTTAGTTCAATAGTTTATTCATTGTTATAATCTTAGCCTTGCTAAGCCTCCTATAACTTCAATTTTACCTGAATAACTTCCCCCCCAAAATGGTAACTTCTTTTAAAAACAGTAAGACATTAGTAGGACTGCATCCTGTTGTGTTCCCCTAAGGTTCCTTGTACCTCCCACTCTGTGCCAAGATCCTCAGTCTTGTTACATATAGTCAGCCTTAAAATAAACTGGCAGTTTATTCAGAAATTTTAAACAGAGGCACCATTCATTTGAGTGACTCCCTTCCAAAGGGAACACTTTGAAAGATAATACTCATTTAGGGCAGTAAAGGAATTTTGAGGGGTATCTTTACTATATAATCACACCTTATATACTGTCTTTTAAAATTATTCCTGACAGTTGTAATTCATTGTTACAAGGTAAAGTATGTGATTTATAGCCTTGATAGAGATGTGCTTTATGGATTCCAAATCATGGTCATCACTGTACTGTATGCCTTTGGCTTCCTGTGGCATGATCTTGTAGAAGTGGTGTCAGATGTTTATTTTTACATTCATGCTTCTATACTAGATTGGAGAATAGAGACCTTCCCTTTCTCATCTTTGTATCCCCTATACCTGGCATCTTGCATATATAGTAAGCTTATTGAATGAATTGGGGCCTAGTGTACCGGAGAGACTTAAGTTTGGCCCCACGTAGGTCAGAGTCCCATTTTGATAGACTAATTGAGGATTCTTGCTGTAATAATGGATACAATAATAATGAATAGAAGTTATTTTGGATAGCATTGTTTAAAGTTTATTTCAGTGACAACACTAAAGCTTTCCAAAAAGTTTACAAGTATACATTTTGGCTTATCATATATTTGACCTAATTCTTTATGTTTATTTTATCTTGTTTAATTCCTATAAGCTATTCTTAAGGAAAGTCCGTAGGGGAGGAAATATCATCTGCTTATGCAATGAAATGTGCCTGTCACTTATTTTTCACAAGAATTCAAATTAACTAGATATACAACATTAATTTAGTGGCAGTGATTAAATATCTAGGCATAGTATAGTTAGCTGTGAAGTAAAGTTATGATCCTATGTTTGAAATTTTTAACCTGTGCCATATAGTAAAAGAATTACAAGTTCAACAATAGATTTTCACCTGAGAAAATGTGAATAGGGAGCATCCTTGTATATTATAATTCTGATATTGTTTACAGTGTGAGCTATGACAAAATGGGGAAAGGAAGAAGGTACTGGTACTTAGTAAAGTTTTTGTTAAAATACAGTATGATTACCATTAATTTTTTTTGCATTTTATATAAGCTAGGTAGTAAAGATTCTTAGTAAAAGTTCAGATTTTGTACTCATTTAACCAAAGGTATTTGACCAAACATGAGTTTTTGAAAATAAGTGATCTCTGTGTCTCTTTCTGAGAATAGTTTAAGGAAATACAGCTTCCTACTTACCTTAGGAAAAAGACTTAAATTTGAGGTCCAACGTCTGAAACTGACTTATTTACCCTCTTTTCGATTGTGTTACCTAGTTATTGATTTGATTTTTTTTCTTCTTTTATGATTTAATATGTTACAGTCCAGTTTGGAATGATTTTAAGTCCAGAAATATCCTCCAGAATAAATATTCCTGTGTTTAATTCTGTAGTGTCTGTCTTCAGGAGGAATAGGCAGAAGTTCAGATTCAGAGGGGTGCCAGGTCGGTAATTTGGCTCAAACTGCATGGGGAGAATAATCTCTCTCCTAAAATGAAGCACAAGGATAAGTAATAACTTTTTATGCATGATAAGCATCAAAAATATGAACCTGCTGGTCTTTGCTTTTCATTTTTCTTTACCTCTGTCTTTCAGTGAGAACCTCCTGCAGTGTGCACACGATGTGATCAATAACTCAATAACTTTTTTCATGCAGTAATTATCTCCATGTGATATTATCTGAACCCTGTTTTTCTTTATTACTCAAAAGATGCAGGAGATATTTATATAACCAGCTGATCCCATTTTGGATAAAGGTGCTTTGTGACAGCAGGAGAAATAGTATATTTTAAATAGCCTTTTTAAATAAATGCTCTATGGAAAGCTTTTCCAGTTAATTTTCACTTAGCACAAGAAGATGATTACCAAAAGGTTTGGATCTAAAAGTTGTACTTTGTGTATTTTACTGTATGCTAGTCATTCTTTCTAACTTCTAATAAACACAGTTTAAATTAAAATATTGAACCATTTTACATAACGGTAATTTTTTTCTGATTCCTCTAACTCACTGTAGATATTTACAGAGGTATAAACCAAACACATTAAGTTGTGCCATCTCCACGTATCTCACAGAGATTCTCATTGTAGGCAGAGATCCTGCAAGAGTCCCGGATGATGATCCCAGATTGCCAGCGCAGGTTGGAAGCTGCATATACTGATCTTCTGCAGATACTAGTAAGTAAAGACTTCTCTGTCTTATGTTTAAAATTTTTTCAATCTGATATATAGAAGGCAAAATTTTTAAATATTTAACACTGAAAACTAGTTGGTGACAGATTTTGTTCACTTACTCTGTGTAGCATTGTATTTTTAAATAATAATAAGGGAGTTTAAATTATGCCTCCAGTAAAAGTACTATGTTTAGTATATTTATTCTATTTATTTAAACTTAATTAAATATATTTGAGTTAACATGGTAGGTATTCATAATACTAATATTGTCCAGCAATATCTTGAATTATTTGGTTTTCATACATAAAGATCTTTTTGACATATTAAAGAAGAGTAGATTGAATTTTAAAAGTTCTAAATGTTTCATATGAATTTGGACCATTATAAAAAGGATCTGGAATTTTTTCAGATTCAAACCTAAATTTGGAAAGGAAAAAACATCCTGGTAATATAGGCAGTCCTCATTAACTTGGAGCTGGATAATACTGTTATCATACTTGCTATTTAAGTGCCTTGTGATACGGTGAGAGAGTCATTTTATAAAGAATTCTAGAATAATTAAATCTAATTTCTTTCCTAATAGACATAAAAGCATAATACTATATACCAGGGGTGCCAAAAAAAATGTATAAACATGACTTGTATTCATCTTATGTTATTGGAACGTATTGAGTATTACAAATTTAATACAGTGTTTTTCCTTTCTTAAAATGTTTGTAGATTTTTTTGGCACCCTATGTATAAGACAGTTGTTATTGTTGATGATAATTTGATGAATTCTAACATTTACTAATCTCATTTTATATTTATATTTCTTGAGCGAATATTAATTACTAGCTACACAGGTGTCTCCTAACTCATAGTTGTTCCCTATATAACAAAAATAACGTAAGACTTTTTTAGGATGGTTATATGTATTCTTTGAAAGAGAATGAGATTTATTTTCCCAAAATAGTATTAGGACTAAATCTGTAGAAAGGAAGAGAGAAATGTTCACATTTTACTTGAATTTTGACACAGAACTTCATGTTTATTTATAGGAACCTTTTAAAGGCAGGATAAATTTTCTTAACAGCCAAAAATGAAGCTATGACTTTGAAATAAAAGATAGATGAAAGTAGGAAATAATTATTCTATTAAAATACTATCTGAGACGGAAGCACCATTTATATTTCCTGACAATTTAAATGTTTTTTTCTCTCATGAATCTAGTAGCTGTGAAAGTAATAGAAATTGCTTGAAAAAAATAATACTGTCTTCGGATGATGTATTTGTGTCTGAGGATGTACTCAACAATATCTCTACCCTCAAATGGCTTATATTTACTGACAGAGAACAAAGACATATTTAGGTGTAATGTAGAGGTTTAAGAAATTCTTACCTACAACCTGAGTTAAACAAATTTAGTCCTTTTGCTTTAAGTTTTCATTAAATAAAATACCCTTTATTCCCTCTGCTCTGTAACTACTTGTATGTCTCCATCTTTTATTGATTGAGCTGACATGAATTGATTACCATAGCTTTATTGATTTATTAAAAATCAAACAAAATTTCCTATGCGTAATAACTTAGATATTATTTCATTTATCTATTACCATTGTAATATTTTAGTAAAAGTTTTATGTATAAAGTATCAAGGAAAAACTCAATCTTTAAACATCAGAAAAGATGTTAGTGTTTTATTTCATTATAGTAGGGTATGTAATACTCATTAACAAGCAGGCAGTTCACTTTTCTAATCAAAGATTGTGTTTAACTCTGGTATGACACCAATCGTCTTCTTTGTCATTGTGAGTAACTGGAGGATTATTTTGGTCTAAATTTTATCATATATGCAACGCATTAATAACTCATCATTGTTTTACTTTTAGCCCATGATTAATAAGAAATAATACTGTCTTTGTATGGTGATATGTTGACAAAATAAGAATAAATTTTAAAAATTTTTTCTGGTTTATACTTAATTACTTAATGTCAGTAGCTTTAGATGACCATGTTTTTCACTTATGAGAATACAGTGAAACCAAACCAAACTATTTCTTCCCTTTCCTGAAAAGAAAGAACGTAACTGTGGAAAATCTGTGGAATCACATTATATTTAGATGAGGCTTGGGATCCTTTTTCTTTTATTTTTTTAGGTTTTTACATTGGTGGCTTTTATTATTTGAGTAAATAGCAAAGCACTGAAGTTTGAGAAAGATAAACCTACCCTTTTATTATACTTTATTTCAGGAGAGTGAAAAAGAGTTGGAAGAAGCTGAGGAATATAAGGAAGCACGTTTAGTACTGGATTCAGTGAAGTTAGAAGCCTGAAGTTTTTCTGTACATGGTGTTTTGAATTAATCTTGGGATTCATTCCACAATTCATTACTTTTGACCACTGCTATGTGTGTTCAAGTAGTATGAGAATGTGATTCTTTTTATGCAAGTTGCATATCTTTTTCTTTGCCTAATTTAATGTGTCAAATAAATGAATTCGTCTAATAAAATTGTTTATTTCATACTTTTTTACAAAATATTTCTATTAACCTTTTATTAAATCATAGACGTTTTTGACAGAATTAATATGTCAGATTCTATTTGAAGTCTAAATGTTTTGGTTCTTAAGCATGGTTTGAGTTGAAAATATGATACCATTTTACTTTTTTTTAGATAAAAATTTTGAGCAGTTTATTCTGAATAGGGCACAATTCCCTGATAAGAAAGAAAGAACCTCTCTATGGATAAGACCTCACATATTTATCCCTTCACAGTGAAAATCTAACATTTCCATTACTCTAAACTGATGGGAAACATTTGAATTCTTTTCCAGAAAGACAGATTTATAAAGAAAACACAAACCATTTAAATCTTCAAATAAGAGTCTTTTGAACAGTAAAGAATTGAATTGTATTTTAAAGGAATAATGGCTATTGCCACTGGTGTGCTGGGAAATGTTTAATGGCTCTTCAAGATGGGAAAGGAACCTCTGATTTGTAACTTTTGCTGATTTCTGTAGTATAAATACTACCACTGTGACCGATTCCAGGCTGCTAACGTGACATCACTAAAGAGTTGGCAAGATACAATCCAGCTCCAACATAAACTGGCTGTAGCCAAACCTGGATTACTTTGATTGACTGGAAAAGAGTATCACTTTATCACAAGATATTTTTTTCCAGTACAATTATAAACCCATTACCTAATCATTTGAGTTTTTTTTCTAAAAATATATGACAACTGATTCAGTTTACTTCTATTTCTAGAAAATGTGTGTGAGCCTTATATCACCAGCCTAACATGAGCAGTGAGCTAATGAACCAAAATAGTAATAATAGCATTTAAACTTTAAAACTCATAATTGAAAAAATAATAAAACTTGAAATTTTGCTGCTCTAAAATACATACTTAATAGTGTGACTGGTCTGATTTTGGAGGTTGCAAATGATAACTAGAAACCAAAACATTTATTGAATATATCAGAAAGATTAAAGAAGAGAAAAATACTACTATTCTTTCCTAATGTTATTTCTAAAGGCTAGTCTTTTGTTTTAAAGCACAGAATGTATAATTCATAAAATAAAACCTTTATACATGCAGAAAATTATTTCCTCAGAACAATATATCAGAAACATTTCTAAATTGAAATGTCATTATCCTAAAATATACTCATGCTATTTTAAAAGTATTTGAGGCGAGGGGAGAAGAGTAAGGAAATAAAAACTATAATTACAATGTAAAATTTCACACTAAGGTTCAATATTAGAGATTTGAGTACGAGGAGAATTGAAACTCTTTATTTTGTGAATGGTATTATGAGTACCAAAACAGGTTGATTTTGGGGGGAGGGGGAAAGTATATTTGGTTTTCCAAATAGAATATCATTTAAGGAATGTATTTGACAATTTTTTAAAATGTAAAACATCTTATTTCAACCTTTTGCCAAATTCATAAATGTTGTATATATTCATTGCAAATTATTTCCTGGCCAATTAAAGCTTGAAGAGAACATACTATCAAAAAGGAAGGAAGGAAGGAGAGAGGGAGAGAGGGAGAGAGGGAGGGAGGAAAGAAGGGAGGAATTTGTATCTAAAAATAAGAGAAAAATCATACTGAAGGGGAAGTTTTGCAGCCAGGACCTGAATGTTGCTTGCTGGAAAAAAATGATTTTCTTGCCAAAAAGCCTAAGAAAAATAATCAGCAAGGTAGGTGAAAAGAAATACATTTTTAGAGAATGCCTGTCTCAACTATAGATTTGATACTGGATCTTTCTTTAGGAACTGATGAGAAGCAGCAAGAAACTTAACATTCTGTGAAGGCTTATTCCTGGGAATTTTTGACACATGCACTTGTTTTCATGGCCAACAGTCACATTAAATTATGAACAGTTGTAAGTGATTCAGCATTAACTTGTTTCTAAGCTTTTTATTTAAAACCTTACATCTTGTAGCAATAGATAGAAATTCCCAAAAGTAATGTTGCCTTTTTCTCCCTGCTGCCAACACCTGATTGCCAACCAACATATAGCAGTTGCTCAATAAACATTTGTAGACTAAGTGAAAAGCAAGAACATCTGTAAACTCTGGAGTGAGAGAAAGATGCTATGAGGATTTCATCACGTCACAAACACAACTCACAGCTTTTCAAACTGTTTTGACCACAAACCACACTAAAACACCTTTTCCATTGTGACTCAGTACATACATATGTGGGTCTATATGTACATAAAACAGTAAGTATCCTTAATATAAACAATTCCTCAGATGTTTTCTACTGTTTCATTTTTTAATAGTGATCATGACCACCTGCTATTGGGTTGTGAAAAACACTATCCTAATACAATAATATAAAATAATTCTATTTATAAAAATTCTCTCATATATACACACACATAGATATATCAACTTCTTAGGTCTCAGAGCAGTTGTGTCAGTGAATGTGTGCAAAGTTATACACATTGTAGGTACTGTCATGGTAAAGTATAATCATTTATCATTTGCTAGGTGCCATTAGTCGTTACATAGACTAATACAATGGCTTCCATAGAGTAAATAAGCAATATAAAAACACAAGTGACAGAATCAAGTAGTAAGCTTAATTTTTCCATAGTTTTCTGTACAGCAAAGGGCATATCATTTCTAAGTAAGTAAGAATGTGCATAGGATAAAGAAATAGAAACATAACATGTGGAATGAGTAAAGGGACCAAATCCAGGGTGGGTTTAATGCCATTAAGAGCATCCCCAAGTTCTAGCATTTTCGCTTGGACATTTTTGGCTAATGGGGATTCAGTCCTAGTCAATCAGAGTACTACCCAAAGTCCTGGACAGGAGCTTTCAGATTGGGCTTTTGGGACATTTACATTGTGGAGGAGTATTAACATCTCAAGAACTAGGTTGTCCTTCCTTTATCCTATTTTGTACCAGGTGGGTAAGTCGCCTAAACAGTTCCTTGGGGAGGAAGGGTTGAATTACGGAACTTGTGTGCAGGGGGGAAAGCACACCACTGTAAGTATGTTTATGAGTAATGAGAGCTGGTTTAAACAGTGTACTGTAATGTTCATTTAACATTTCTTGACTTTCTGGTCAGGAACATTCAAAGCCTAATATTTAAAAATTGTCTCTATGTCTATACCTGTGCGCTGAATCACTTCCAAATTGAGCAGTCAAACCTGGTTAATCTAAATTACTTTGCAAACTTCATTACGTTACTTGGCTTTTAAAAAATCCTATCAAATTTAATAAGGACATATCCTACAGCTGGTTATCACTTAAGTCTTATTATTTGGTCATTTAGATAAACCAAGGACAGATTAATCCTTTCTTTAATGGCGGGTTAGGGTCTTTAAGTGTCAGTGTAAACTTGACATGTATGTGAGCAACAGCTGGTAAGCATTTGGCATTAAAGGGTTAATAGATAATTTAGTCCTTGAGACTCTTTTGAGTGCTTTAGCTGGAAAGAAATTGAATGGTTTAGAAAGGTGCACTATGAAACAAGTTATAAGTATTAGTGTACTCGAAATTTTCAAGAGTGCTTCATAAAAATCTACATTGCACTCCACTATTCATCTTACTGCTCTAATTTGTTCATGTGTGGGACTGTTGCACAGAATGGTATAATTGATTTATGTTACAGTAGATCTGCAACTTTTGTGCTTTCTGTTGACTGCTGGATAGTAGACAAGGTGCATATATGTCACAAAGGTTAAGACTTTTAATGCACGAAGAGCTCTCTCAAATTAGTAAAAAAAAAAAAAAATCCCAGTTTCAAAAATAGACAAAGCATAGAAAGACAGATCAAAAAAGAGAACGCTAAATGGATAGTTTTTTTAAATGTTTTATTTCAGTAGTAATCAAATTCAAATTTTAAAAACGGTGAAGCAAAAGTTTTAAAGATGAATACCTGTTGGCTATAGGATAAAGTACTAGTCAATGAGATTAGATAAAAGAATAAAATGAGAAATAAATATTGGAAAAGAGGCATCGTTTTCATATGCAGTTGATAAGATATATATAAAGAAAACACAAGTGATTCATTCTTAAAATGCAAGCAATGACGAAATTAAAGTAGGTAGCCGCAAATTGAGTATATAGAACTGTTGTGGGTTGAATTGTGTCCCTCAAGAGAGATGTTGAAATCGTAACACCCAGTACCTCAGAATATGACCTTATTTGAAAAAAGCGTCCTTGCAGATATCAGGTAAGATGAAGTCATACTTCATCTAATATGACCGACATCCTAATAAGATAATGTGAAGACACAGGGAGAAGGTCATATGACAACATAGGCAGAGATTGGAATTATGCAACTGCAAGCCAAGGGATACCAAGGCGACACCAGAAGCTAAGAGAAGGCATGGAATAGATTCTCCCTTAGATCCCTTGAGAGAGTATGGCTCTGTGACACCTTGATTTCGGGCTTCTAGCCTCTAGGACTGGGAGACAATATATTTCTGTTTTTTTAAGCCACCTAATTTGTCTAACTGTTAAAACAGTCATAATAAACTAATACATAGAATCCCAAAGCTTTTCTATATGCCAGCAATAATCAAATATAATGGAAAAAAAAATCCCTACTGAGAGTCATAGAAGACATTTTTAAAATGCACTATATGTGGAAAGTTAATATTGTCAAAATGTGGTTTCTCCCTATGTCAATCTGTAAATTCAGTAAAATAGAGTACAATAGGGTTTGGAGAGAGGAGGGGAATTTTAGAACATTATTCTAAAATCCAACTTTAAAAAAAAATTTTAACAGGCAAGAGCAGCTGTGAAGGGGATATGAAAAACAATAGTGATGACAGGTAACTAGCTCTGCTCACTATTAAAACTTTGTCATGTTGCAATAATTAAACATATGGTAAAAAATAGAAGATCAAGGACGATAGAGTCCAGAAGAAATATGTATATAGAAATTTAGGATATGATAAAAGGTATTTCAGACTCCTGGTAGATTATTCAATAAATCATATTGGGATAACTAGCTAACCATCTGGGGGGGAATAAAGCTGGATCTCTATTTCACCTCTCACCTCAAAATAAATTTCAACCAAGTAAAAAATTTCAATATAAAAGGAAAAACTAAAAAGAAGAAAACACTTGTGAAACTAATAGATTAACAAAGAATTTTAAATTGATATTATGCAGTAAGAATATAGGGAAATAGGAAATCTAAGGCGCTGTTGGTGAGAATGTAAAGATGGCACTTCTCCATGAATTAATGTAATGCCACAATTATCAAAATTACAGCGATAGCGAAAAATAGTGAGATTATCTAAGAAAATCTTGAAGGTGGAGAAGGGATAACTGGAGGAGGTGGTGCTGTTCGATATTGAAATTTAAAACTACTGAATTTAAAGCAGTAAAACCAGCATAAGGTTAAACTGTCAGTCAGTAGAATAGACTAGAAAACCCAGACCAGCCTTCAGTATATATCAATATATAAGTACGCGATAGAGGTGGCATCTCAAGTTAATGGTAAAGGATGGAAAATAAATAAATGGAATTAGGAAAGTCAGTTACCTGCTGAGAAAAATAAAATTAGTTTTATTTCTCATCCCACACGACAAAATAAAATTTAAATTGATTGAAGAATTAAATTCATGTAACAATTATTTCTTGAGCCTCTACTACTAGCTTGGCACTATTCTGGAGCTGGGATGCAGGGGTGAGCAAGATAGAAAAAGATCTCTGCTCTTGTAGACATATGACTCCTGGAGACTGACAATAAATAAACAATAAAAGGGCACTAATATGTTCTGTGCATAGAATTAACATAAAATGCTTCGATATAGAACAACAAGGTGATCAGGGAAGGGCTTCCTAAAGGCATGCCATACAAGCTGAGCCCTGAATCAGAAACTCAACAGAGAAGTGCATTCCACACAAAAGAACAGCTAGTGTGAAGCCCAAGAGGAAGGTGCTAGGTGAATTCTGAGTAAAGAGCCCATGGGACAGAAGCCAAGGGAGTGATGGGGAAAATAGAAGAATTTGTAGAGCTTTGTAAGCCAAGGAAAGAAATTAAGGTTTTATTCTAATGATAGGCCACGAGATTTTAAGCCACAGAGTGACATGATTTAATTAGCATTGTTTAAAAATCTGGTTTGTAGAAACTAAGTCATAGGAAGCAAAAGTAAAACCTGAGACAGACTACTATAATAGTACAGAGTTAAATGTAAAAAACAAAAATATAAAAAACGAAGAATATTTTAGTATTTAATCTTTGAGTGGAAAATTAATGTCTAAGCATACAAAGATTAATAGATTTTCCTAAACAAAACATTGTGTCTGTTTTTCAAAATAATATTACATATGAATATCAAACTGGGATAGGAGATTAATGATTTTAACAGAAGGTTAATGTTTCTAATACATTAAAAAAAAAAAAAGATATGGAGACTTCCAGTTTCCAGTTCCATATGTAAGGATCTTAGAAGTCACCACTTCATCCTAAAAAAAATACTGGCTAAGTCTCAGGACAGTGATCTTGGTGGCATTTTAACTTACCCTGGCCCCATCCTATACTCCCCAGTTCAGTGGTAACCTTGAAGACAAAGCCCACTTTCCTGGTACCGGTACCAGCGCCAGAGGGAGCAGACCGTACTCAGCAGGAATGTTGAATGATTTGTTTTGAACTATTTGGTGACTCCTCTGAAGACTGGCTTAAGAGGCTGGCGTTCATCTCTGTCAGCTCAGAACCCTCGCAGGGCCAAAGTGGCTACGATATTTGTGATGACAAGGGGCATGAGGGTGACATATAAGTTCGCTTACCTCAATTGTGGTCATGGTTTCACAAGTCTATGCACAAGGCAAAAACAACAAATTTTACAGTTTAAATATTTGCTGTTTATTGTATGTCAATTATATAGCAATAAGTTTTTTTTGTTTATTTTTTTATTTTTTAAAGATATTGGGCAGGTCACCAAGTCATTGGGAGGATTGGAAGACCAGGCTCAGGGCTATGCAGCTAAGAACAATCCCCAAGTTAAGCTGCAGAACGGGTCCTGTAGGATACTAGAACCATAGTTCTGTCTATATGGCTACCGCTGGACGCTGGACACAGCCAGATGCCTCTTTGCTATGGCTGTCCTAGGAGCTCCGTCACCGCCACCACCACCACCACCACGAGGGAAAGCACTGCATCCTCCTCCTCTCCCTACAACAAACACCGGCTCCCATTTCAAAGTCTAGGGTGGGTGTTTCTGATTGGTGGAGCCAGTGCTCTCCCTTTGGCTAGCCGGGCAGGGAAAGCAAGCATTTGCATTTTTAGCTTCTATCATGCAAGGCTCTGCCTCTGCAACACTTGTGAGTAGATGGGGGTGGTATTCAGATGCTAAAAACGACTGAAAGATGAATGATAAGAGTTGTAAGACAGGAATAGAGTTACATGGGACATTTTAGGGACGAGGTGGAGGGTGAGCCATAGGTAGGGAAGGTGAGCAGTGCCGACAGGTCTTCTTAATGCTGTACATCTAAGAAGCGGGTCGAGAGAAGCAGCCGTTACCAGTTTGCACGGGTAGAGACCTTGCTGGGCTGAGGAGTCCTGGTGGAAAGTTCCATCCGACAGGTGGTCAGGCTCGGTTGTGAAGGCTCTTGGAAGCCAAGCAATGTGGAGACTCAGAGGTTCCTGAGAGGTCCGTCGTCTGAGAGTGATTTATTCATTCATTCATCGAGGCTTCATTGTACAAGGTAAAGGGACTGGAACAGCAAACAAGAAGAGGTACAGTCCCTTCCCTCAGGGGACTTCCAGTGTAGCAAAGATAAGAGCAGTCAAGCAAATACAACCTAAGATGGGTGACAGCATAAGGAAGCCCTAGGAGCTTTGGAACACAGGGATGGGGGCATTCAACGTCAGCTAAGGGTAGTAGAGGAGACTTAACTCAGGAACGTGCGATTTAGGTTGAGACCTGAAATATTCTAGCCCAGAGGAAATAGCAAACCATCTGCATCCCCACACTGAAAGCTCACCCCCAAAGCTGCACGAATGGGATGTGGATTATTAGTACTGTGTTTTAAAACATACTATAGAGAGCGTGACACTGCCTGAGTTCTGAGTCCTACTTTGTCATTGATGACCCGTGTGGACTTGGACGACTGACTTAATCTGAGCTGTGATTCCCGCAGAGGTAGAAGCAGGGCAATGGCAGTCCCGACCTCATGCTGCTGCATGATGGTCTCACACGCAAGTGCTTCTGCCAGTTGCGGTCCCACAGAAGAACAGAAACCAAGTGTTTCAAAGAGGTTTAAGAGAAATTCTTACGAGACTTTAATGCAGGGATTTTGTTTTGTACGTGATGGAAGAGTCAAGTCGAACAGGAGAAGGTGAAGCAACCAGAGATGAGCAACTGCAGGTGTTGCTGGATCCCAGGGCACAGGGTCACCTGCAGAAGCTGGAACCATGGGGTCTGCCAGCGAGGACGAGCTGCTCTCCTGTTCCCTGGGCCTGTTCCAGCTGCACTGGGAAAAGGGATGGGGGCTGTCGTGAAAGTGGTCGGACTGAGCTGGAGAACTGGACGCTGTAGGAAACTGACATTTGTTAGTCTGTCTCAGGAAGACAGACAGCACTTGGCATCTCTTCTGCTCCTTTTAAAGGCAAATGATTTTCTAATGAGTTATGCTGAGTCCCAGTGGTCAAGTGGACACAAGACCAAACTGAGGGAAATAACGTCAGTGTCTTTGCCAGCTCCTCTCACTCACTGTGGAGAGCGTTTCCCCCTGCAGAGCAGGGATTCCCCTCCCCTGCAAACCAGCATGACTCCCCTGACTTCCCAAGTGTGTAGATCTCCAACAGGATGCTGACGGCTCCCACAGCTGGGCAGGATAACAGGGAGAAGAGCACAGCTCAAGCTGGTATCAATCCTCTTCCCAAGGATTGCCGCTGTCAGCCCCACAGCCTCCTTCAAGGAGAGAGTAATGCAGAGCCTTCTCTAAATACTCCGATGGGTATTGGGGCGGGGGTGGGGGAGTGGGGGTAAGGGCCTATACATTGTAACTTAAGCTCAGGTTGGCCCTGGGTCTGTCTTGTGGGCTTACCTACCAGGGACTGCACGGCCTCTTGGGGCCACTGACACTACGGTCCTGATTCCTCCACCTGCCACTCCTTTCAGTTCGTTGCAGACCCCCCATTCCTCCCCGACTGCTGGCAGCACATGGTTTGGATTGCAGGTTAATTCAAGTTAGGGGTTGTTTTCTTCTGAATATCCACCTTTCATATCCACTTCAACCAAAGACAGAGGTATGGATATCCCAGGAGTGCTTGGAAAATTATAATTCAGAGCAAAACTGCGTGTTTCTGTTGCAAGAAAGGCTACATTGAAAATGAAATTATTAAATTATTTGTAAATAGTCCAGGGAAGTTAGACAACTCTTGGGTGAGGAAATAGCTAGGTCTGTAGACAAAATAAAAGGGGAGCAGTAGCCACACGCTAATTTGTACCATGAACAGAGTTAGAACTCATTCTTCATCCGTTCGTCACTGCCATTCATTCAGCACCACTGTGTGCCAGGCCCCAGGCTGGGCTCTGGGAATCCAGAATTGAGAAGCTCATCATCTAATAACTAATCCTGAGAGTGCATTGGAACAAGTGCCTTAATAAAGTTCATTGTGACATATAATAAGAAATACATATTTGGTCTCTGTATCCCCGTTTCTGGCACAGAGCACCTAAAAACACTTGGAATTTCCTAAGTGATAAGCCACAAAAGTATCAATAGTCATAATAAGCCCCTTTCTGCCACACGTGAGTTTGTGTCAATGAGGTGACTTTTGGAACGCACTGATGGACTGCTGGTTGCCAGGGGAGTCATCAATGTGATTGGAGGGTGGGAAATTTCAGTCCCTCCCTCTTGACTTCAAGGGAGGGAAGAGGGGCTGGAGTTAAATCCCTCACCAGTGGCCAATGGTAATCAATCATGCCTATGTAACTGAAGCCTCCATAAAAACCCCGAAGGCAGGGTTCAGAGAGCTTCCAGGGTGGTGACTACATGGAGGACCTGGGAGAGTGGTACACTTGCCGTATGCATCTCTTCCATCTCTTCCAGCTGACAGTTATAAGCTGGTGATCCAGTAAGTAAAAAGTTTTTTTTTTTTTTTTTTTTTTTTTTTTTTTTTTTTTTTTTTTTAGTTCTGTGAGCTACTCTAGCAAATTAATCAAACCCAAGGTGGGAATCATTGGAACCTCCAGTCTCTAGTCATTTGTTTAGACACATAGGTGATAATCTGGGCTTGTGACTGGCGCCTGAAGGGGTGGGGAGTGGGGGCAGTCTGGTAAGACTGAGCTCTTAACCTGTGGGTTCTGATGCTGTCTCCAGGTAGGTGGTATCAGAACTCAGTTGAATTGTAGAACACCCAGCTGGTGTTGGAGAATTGCTTGATGGTGTAGGGGGGTGGGAAACACATCAGAATTGGTGTCAGAATCAGTCATGGAGGTCATTTGAGAGCCCAGAGGAAGAGACCGACAGAAATCTTTCGGTTTGGATTTCATATAATATGACACTACAGCTGTTTAAGTCATCTTAAGTAAGAGATAAAATGAAAAAACTTAAGCGAGTTACAGAAGACCCCTGGATCACATAGAGAATGTCTTCAGCTGCCAGTCACAGATACTGATTTAAACAAAGATTACCAAGTACCCCACACAACTAGAAATCTGGGCATAGATGGCAGTGAGCTCTGAACAGCAGCCTTATGATGTGCTTTAGAGCTCAGGCTATCTCTGCCTTTTTGGCTTTATCATTTTCAACTTATAAGTACCAAGATGGCTGCTGCCACCCTGGCAGGAAAGTCATTACATTTTCTGGGTTTCCATTTCTATAAAATGAGAGATGTGATTACATGATGAGTAAAGTCCCTTTAGGATCTAGCTTTCTATTATATCAACTGCTACCCTGGGATGACAGTTTAACCCAGTAGTTCTCAAACTTGAGTCTGGATCAGACTCACCCAGAGGGTTTATTAAAAAAACAGAATTTCTGATTCAATAGGTCCCATGTAGGGCCTGAGACTTCACAAGTTCTAACCAGTTCTAACTTCTAAACTTCTAACAAGTTCCCAGATATTGCTGAAGGCGCTGGTCTACCGACCACACTTTGAGAACCACTGGTGATAGCCTCCCTGTCTGTCAGTTTCCCTAACTGAGCGGTGTATATTTTATTTATTTATTTAAACACCTCCACACTCCTGGGAATAAAAAGAGCTGGATATTATTCTACTAGACCCTAACAATCTTTCAAGGAGCAGTGAAAATCCCAGCTCCTCTAAGAAGCGTGTCCTACCCTCCTCCTTCTGGAAGTACACTCGTATACGCTCCTCTCTTAGCTCTCTTTGCGCTTATCTATATTAATACTCTTACCTATATATATGTATTTGTAATGGTTTTTAACAATACATGAACAGAGTTTTTTAAAATGAAATAATATTAAAAGGTTCCAAAACACAACCGACTCCCACCATCCTCCCTTGTCTCCCTCCCAGAAGCGGTTTCAGCTCTTTTTTTTTTTTTTTAATTTACTGGGGTGACAATTGTTAGTAAAATTACATAGATTTCAGGTGTACAATTCTGTATCACATCATCTATAAATTACATTGTGTGTTCACCACCCAGAGTCAGTTCTCCTTCCATCACCACATATTTGATCCCCCTTACCCTCATCTCCCACCCCCAACCCCCTTACCCTCTGGTAACCACTAAATTCCGTTCCCCAGATTAATTTTCAAACCCCGTGGCCATCTTGTGGTTACTGATTGTTTTCTAATCCCCTCACCTTCCCCCTTTCCCCTACCCCTCCACCCCCCATCTAGCAACCCTCAGTTTTTCCTCTTTGTCTCCTTCTTCGGGTGTTTACCTCCGTATTTCTAAGTCATAGGCTTATACTGCTTGATTCCTGGTTTCTCAAAACAGCATTTGTTGACTTCCCATGAATGATAGCTGAAGATTTAGTTCTCTTCAGCCAATTAATGTAGTTTGATTATATGTTTAATATTCCCCCACAATTATTTTTCTTGTAGTTAATAATAGCCTCAGTATTTTTTGTATTTGTTGCGTTTTTATAAATCTATCACTAACTTTTTGCAAATGCTTTGACAAATTTGTCAAACAATTGGCAAGTGTATTTTTCCAAAATGTAAAATGTGTTCCGTGTGTTTTTTTACACGGAGCTCTTCCCCCCTGGAGCCTCCATTCTCCAGCTCCACTAGGAAGTGGTAGTTCTCTGCCGCACACTTGCCTTCCTGGTGGTGTCCACTGGCCTTGCTCCTGCGTTGAGCCTGTCTGCCTCCGTTTTGTTCTTTCTAGAACTCTTCTTCTTCAGATATGGGACCTTCTCTGCTGTTCCGTATGGTAGCCCCTAGCTACTTGTGGCTGTTGAGCACTGGAAATGTGGATAGTCCAAACTGAGGTGTGCTGTAAGACTTAGTATGAAAAAGGTGTTAAAATATTTCGTTAATAATTGTAATAGTGATTACATGGTGAAATACTAGTACCTTGGATTTATTGGGTTAAAGAGAATATATTACTAAAATTAATTTTGCCTATTTATTCTTACTTTTTAAATGTGGCTACTAGCTAAAAAAATTTTAAATTACAAATGTGCCTTGTACTATTGTATCCTATTGGATAGCACTGTTGTAATATGTGCTATCGCCTCTGTTCTATTTTTCATCTCTTTATTTGCTCTGTTTTCTGGGATATTACATCAATTCCATTTCCCAATCCTTCTACTGATCTTTTTATTTCAGCTGTCATCTTTTTAATCTTCAAGAGCATTTTGTTGATCTCTTAGTCTTCCTTTTACATAGACTATTTCACATGTTTTATGAGTGCAATAGTTTCTCATCTCTCTAATTTTGTAATTCTAGCTCTCTGGATTTTTTTTTTTTTTTTTTTTTTTTTGCTATCTGCGCTGTTCCAGTTTCCTAAAAGTTTCTTCATTGTCTTTGTTTGGTCTCTGTTTTTCATCTTGGAGGCTTTCCTCTTGTGTCTAATGCTTCTTGGCTATTCATTCATATTTAAGAGACACCAAAAAGACGCCTGGAATTTCTGACTGCATTGGCTTATTGGCTGGCAGTTCCTACTGTGGGTTGATGAGGTAGAAAGCTGAACTTTTTTTGAGAGTCACACCCATCACTACGCCACCACCAAGTGTTAGTTTGTGGAGGCTTTTTCCCCAGAGAAGACTCCTCCAGGCTGCTGTATTGGTAGGTAGTTGAGGGAAAGGAGGAGATGTTGGGAGCCAAGTGTTCACGTTCCACTCAATTCCGCTATTTTTCGTGTCTATTCATCCCAGACCTCTCTGATGTTTCCAAATTCTATCACCTCAGGTTCAATTTCTCTAAAGAATAACCCTTCTCTTTCTTGGCAAAGTAGAAGTAGTCACCCCACTGGGGGTTGGGGTGGGAAAGAGGGTATTATTCATCCAACCCTGAGCTCCTATATTATGCTGTAGGGCATAGGGTCTCATTTCTCCTCTTTGGTGCCTTCTGTAAGTACTGAGGTTGTCACTTCCTCTATTCTGCTAAGTCAGTTACTACCGTTGTTTTCTGCTTTTCATTTTTAGAAACTGTGTTTGAATCTTTTATCTACTGTCATCGCCTGTCCTGTTATTGTTGTCCTTGTGGGTTAATTCACTTTTAGTTATGTAATATTTCCTTAGTGGAGTTTTAGTAAAGAGAGGAGATCAAGACATTCAGTCAATTTCCTCCTCTCTACCTGGAAGTCCCTAATTATACCCTGAACTCTAGTTACTTACAGTTCCCAAGCAGGAACAGGCCGCACCATGTGAGTCCACATAGGAAGTACCAGGGTTAGTCAGAAGGCGGAATGAGGGGAGAAACACAAGACTTGATGTGGTGTTTGTGGGAAGGGATAAGTGAGGCAGCATAAGCAGCTGAGTAGGCTTAGGGGTGAATAATTTAAATAGTTTCTGGGGGTTCTGGGCTGTAGGGGTGGTCCATAGTTGTAACCAGTACCTGGGCCCTGGAGTGATTAGGCCAGAGGAATTTACCTCCTAGGATGTAAAAGCTAGATAGATAAAAGAGGTGATTCAGAGTAAGGGCTCTGGATTGGTTAGTTTGCTTTTGAAAGGCACACCTCCTGGTGAGTTGTTTACTGTAAGAAATGGCCAGCCTGGGAGGGGCAGTCTCTCCCTAGTCAGTGAGGCCCCAGAAGCCAGAGCATCAAAAATACAGAAAACAGTTAATAAAGAAGTCGTCAAACCAAGGTTGAAGTAGAGAAGAAGCAGGCAGTGAGGCAGGAGTGAACTGGCTCTTAGTGGAAGGAGTATGCTTCCATAAACAAAGGTCAGGAATACTCCATTTTGGTAAAACACTCATTGTAGTGTCATCATGGATGGAGGGTAGGCAAGATAAAATAGATTAGTTAGGAGATTTAGCTTTCTCATATAACCACAAGTCTGTATGCACAGCATAAGGCCGACGTAGCTACTCAAGGAAGCCATCAATGGTCCAGGCTCCATATCACTTCCTGTTTCACCAGCCTTTACCTGTGGCTTTGTCCACAGGTAACAAGACAGCTGATCCACCTGCCTGCAGGCATTGAGTCCAAGTCCCAGGCAGGAAATAAGAGAAGGTGAAATGACAAAAGGCAAATTCCAACGGACATGTCTCTTTTATCTAGGAGATAAAAGCTTCCCTGGAAGCCCTACTCAGTGGATTTCTGCTTACATCTCATTGGCCAGAACTGGGCCATATGGTTTACCTCAAGACACAAGGTATTTAGGGGAGGCGATAGTTTCTAACATTTACATTGTTGCCCCAAGCAAAATTGAGGTTCTGCTGGTAAGGATGAATCCATATGTGAACGGATTATGTTTAGTAGTGGCTGCCACAGGGGGAGAAAGGTAATATGAGCTTGTCTTCTTCAATTAAATGAGACAACCGTATGAAGTATTTAGCACAATGCCGAGCTTATGGGCATTAGCTTATATGTGCCAAAAAAAAAAAAAAAAAAAGTTTGCTGCGATTCCTACTACTAATGTTATTCATAAAATGTAGTATTTCGTAGTCTTGATTTTTACAGTGCCATTAATTCAACAAATATTTGTTGCACTTTTGTAATGTTCAGTCTTGTGGTGCTAAGGGTCAAGAAAGGGAATACAATCTGATTCCTGCCTTCTAAGAGCTTTCCATTTGTGTAGATAAATACACGAGGCACTGGATGTGATTAAAGCTTCAGCAGTAGCAGTCTTAGAAGTTACTTGAAGTGGAAGGAACCTGTTGCGAAAGCATGGGTACAAATGATTCCTCATTTCACACATGAGGAAAATGGGAGCCACCAGGGAAGTGAAGGGGCTACCTACAGTCACCTCGCTCTCTGTAGCGAGAACCAGGCCTGGGAGCCCAAGCTTTCTGACACCCAAGCTGGTCACCTTCCGATTACACTACCTCATCTGAAGTGATTGAAAATGCAAAGCTGAATGAAGAGACCAAAATAATATGCCCCTGCCTTTTGGGGAGGTGGACAGGCCATCTCACGGAAGGAGAGCCCTTGGCCCAGGAGAAAATTCAACCAGCAGTACATTTACTAAACTCTCAAGACTGCGATGATGTATGGATGCTGGCATGAAAATGAGGGCCCCTCTGAGTGGCAAATAGGAGAATTCCTCTGGGTCAAGACTTATATTCGCTCTGGTTTTTGATGAGCAATGCTGATTATTCTAAAGATTGCATTAAATCAGCAAATGCTTCTTGCATAACTCCCCACCCACTGATCTACTGTTGGACAGTATGGGTCTCTAAACTGTGGGAAAAGAATGGAAATTTGGGATCCTGGTGCATGACACAAGTTGAGAGGAGGGAAGAACCATAAAATGTCATTCAGAAATATTTGAAAGATATTGAATGCATCTGTTCACTACAATGACCACTACATGTTTTTGATTAAAGAATACTTTGTTCTGCTTGGCATAAAGTATAGCTGTAGTTTTTGTGGGGTTTGTTGTTATTATTGTAAGTAATGAAGTTAATGAAACTCGCAGACTGTATGGCTGGCAGAAACAAAATAAAGTCACGTTGGGAAACAGCTTCACTGGCAATGAAATGGCATTTAATGTGACTAATATCAAAAGTTTGGGTTTTTCTCTCCCTAGCGATACGGATACAAAATTTAGGCTTCTGAGTTGGTGTATTATAGCAGTTTTGAGTTAGTGGATGTTTAGAAGTCATTCTGATATTTATAAGGAAAAACCCCCAGCTACAGAAGGGGATTTGAGTCAGGGGGGAAAAAATGAACAAGAACTGCGCAGTGTGAATTTTGAAAACTGGCATAAATTTTATAGTTTTTTTCCCCCTAAGCATTAACTGTTCTGTGTTTCAGTTCAATGAAATAAAGGCCTCTTGTTTCCCATACCAATCAAGTGACCTCCTGCCTCGCAGTAATTAGTGGTAAACTTCAATATGCAAGCTAAAAGACCACCTAATTAAAAAGTGTAATTAATTTACATAGTTCATTCAAAATGGCTAGATTAGATAGTTTATGGAGATAATGTAAAACTCTTTGAGCTGCTTTTATTGGCTTCTTTCCCTGCTGTTCCTCAGGTTCTGAGTATTTTCATGGGAATGCGTTTATCAAAGTGGGAAGGGCTTTGAGGTGATGGATTTAGCTAATCACTGCTAAACATTTAAAGCTTTGCAATTATTTTTATCAATTACCCAAGTATAAAACAACAAAAAAATGGCTTTATCTTCCTGCTTGGTACTGAGAGGCCTAATGTTATTAGTGAATATTTATTAAGTGCCTGTTGAGTGCTAGATGCCACTCAAAACACAGTTATTTTAGAGATTGCCATGGTTAGCAATGACTCCTGCTCTGGCTAGACAGCACTTTGCTTCTTCTGATCACAGTGGGATGGTTGCAGGACCCCCCCAAAAACAAGATATTGGCCAAAGGGTTTCTCTCTCCCTTTATTCATAATTCACAATGTTAATCAATGGCTTATATTATTTACTCTTCAACATAAGCAGTGTTGAGCTCCAGGGGTTGGCCAAGCCCCTGTGTGAAAATCAAGTGGCTGTTCCAATAGTGAAGGCGGAGAATTCTGATTTCTTACCTTCCCTGGTGCAGAAATTGTGGCCCGGTGCTGACATCTAATCATAAATTTCTTTCCCTTTATCTGAGTTACAAAGGGAGAAGTTTCTCCCCAATTTATGTATGGAGGCAATACATCAGAAGATCAATCAAACAGGGCTCCTAAACAAAGAAGTGTCTGGAAAGGGATTTGTTAATAAAGCCTGATTTGGGGGGAGATGTCCAAGGACCTTAGCAACACCTTGCCAAAGAACAACAGATAAATCATCACCCTCTTTTAACGTCACCTGCTTCTCCTAAGAAGGACAATGATGACGATTCTCCACATGATCCTGAGAGTATCTCCTAACAAGAGCAAATGCCAATTTCCTCCTCAGTGTATTTGACAATATATATCATTGTGACATGAACTTTCTCTAAGTCCGTAATATTTTGGAGCTTTGAATCACTTAACAAGGAGTCCTCCCCTCTCCATGAGAGAAACTGTTGTATTATTATTCACATCGGAACCTGAATTCTACTGGTTGATGGCTTATGGCAATTAAATCCCTGTGTAGTTCCAAAATTTTCACCTTTTTGTTCTTTGTCAGCATAATCCAAGTTCCAATTCACTTTCCAAATGCCTCAGTTTCCTCATTACTATGCTTCAGACAATAGCATCATAATCACACAGCTCAGGACGTTGGTAGACTCTGTTAGAATATTATCTAAAATAGAGGTTCTCAAACATTGTTGCACATAAAAGTCTCCTAGGGAGTTGGGGCAGGGGGGCGGATCCAGATGCCAGGGCTGAATCCCAGACCAATTAAACTGAGGAAGGACCCAGGTATCAGGATTATTTCTTATGTGACTGAGCAATAGAAGATTCTTGTTATATGCCTCTGAATTTTGAGGTGGTTTGTCATGAAGCATTACTGTGACTGTAGTTCTCTGATACACCCACTCATCCATTTCTTTATTCTCTGAATACTTATGGAGCACCTACTATGTCCCCGAACTTGCTAGGTACTGGGGATACAGTGAAAACAAGATGGCCACTTGCCCTACTGCAGTTTATGATCTTGTGATAAACAAAAAACAAGTAAACACATAGCTATGTAATATCATTTCAGGTATCATTTACAGTGGTGGCGACAAATAATTCCATACTAATGTGAAATAAAGAAAAATTTGTATTCATACCTCATATCTTACTAAGGATACATTCCAAATAGATTAAAGACTTCGATTTTTAAAATGAAGAAATCATGGGAGATCCAGAAGCCATAGAAGAAAAGACCAATAAATCAGACTGAGTAATACCATAATCAAAGTCAAAAGATGAAGAGCAAACTGAGAAAGAAATATTTGTAACTCATATATTCAAAGGTTTACTTTCAGAATGTATATAGATTTATCTACAACCAAATAGAGAAAAGAACAGAAAAGGGAATACTAGTTGTTCTTAGATATCAGAAAAAATACTCAATCCACTCGTAATAATAGAAATGCATACTAAAACTACACTGAGATACTACTTCACTTATCAGATTGACAAAGATCCAGGAGTTTCATAACACATTGGGTTGGCCAGGGTGTGGGGAAACAGGCATTGTCATATATTGCTGGTAGAACTGTAAACTTCTATGGATGGCAATTTGCCACAAATACTTTGTCTCCGTGCTGCCTTTAACCTCTAGGAATTTAATCTACAGATATATTTGCATATGTACAAAATAATGCAACATCAGTTTTAATGGCAAAATATTGGAAACAACCTAATGTTCATCAATAGGGGATAGATTAAATAAATTGAGACATCCATGCAAAGGAACACTATGCAGCTGCAGAAAAGAATGAGAAAACTCTTTATATAATACTGATAGCAAAAGATATCTAAATTATGCTGTTAAATTAAAAAAAAAAGAAAAACAAACCATGAGATAGTATACTCGTATGTATGTATGCTACCATTTGGTTAAAAAGCATATAAAAAGATAGGTTTTGATGATACATACATATATACACAGTGAGTCGGTATAAAAAGGTTTAGAAAAGATAAGCCTAAAGAGACACATACGTATAAATATTTATTTGTATATATGTTTAAACCTTTATCAAGGAGCATACACAAAAAGCCAGTAATTTTTGTTGTGTGTGGGGAGAGGAACTGCGTGGCTTGGGACAGAAGCAAAAAAGAGACTTTCCCCCGTTCTTTCTAATTTTAGAATTCTGAACCACCTCATTATTTATTCACAAAATTAAATTGTAAAAACTACAGTATAAATGTGTTTATAGTTAAACCCATTTAAAATTAAATAGAAAAGTGTAAGGGTGTAGTCTGTGGCAGATTAGGCAGGATTCCATATGTGACAGACTCTTTAGGGGAGGGATTTCTCAGGAGTGACATTTGGCAAAGAGCTGAATGAAGTGAGAGGAGGAGCTATGGGAACACTTGGGGAAAAGAAAGCATTTCAGACAGAAAGAAAAGCTGATGCGAAGGCCCTGAGGGAACTGCCTGGGATTTGGAGCCGCAGAGCAGAGACCAGTGTGTCTGGAACAAAGTGGGAGACGGGGAGAATGTTTGGAGGTATGGTCCGAAAGGGGGCAGGGACCTGGTCACGCAGGCCTTGTCAGTCATGGCAAGGGGTTTAGAGTTGATTATGTGTGATGGAAAGACATCAGAGGTTTGGGGTAGAAGAGAGACATAACTGGCCTTCCATTCTGACTGCTATGTGGAGAGTAGCCTGAAGACGGCGAGCAGAGGACGGGGAGGAAGGAGGAGGCTATTCAAGGTGCCAGATGTGTTGGCTTGGACCTGTGACAGTGAAGGTGGTGAGAAATGGTCGGTGATATAACTTCTCTGCAAGAACATGGGAGACTTGTACACTTGAATGGATGGGAATTGAAAGGGCAAATAACAAACACTACCATAGCTATCGCTGAAATAGCACTTGCCAGATTTGGGCTCTACATTAAGACCAATAAGTCTCACCACAACCTCATGAAGTGGGTACTCTGATCACCCCCACTTTACAGATCATGTAGGAAGCTCTGCACGTAGGGATTCTTTTAACAAGAGTTACTACATTTAATGCTTGATGGGAATTTCATCCCAATCCTGGAGGTTTCTATGAAACTAAGCAGGTTTTATTCAGGAGAGTTGGAGACAGACCTAGGAGGGTGGGAACCTGAGCCTTAGCCCTAACTCTCCACTAGCTAATATGAGGCTTTGGCTTCTCTGGACTCCAGTTTCTCATCTTTAAAAATGGAAATGTTAGGCACTGAGGCCTACGGACTCCTCTGGATCTGAAAGTATAGGACCCTTCACGCCAGCATCCCCTATTTTGTCTACATCAAATCTCAGTCCAGTCCCCTATCCAAACACTGAGTCCCTCACCACCAGAGAATCACATGGCAATTCCTGGGCTCATGTTCTCGGGCTTAAACATGAGCGTGGAAGAGAAAGGGGAGAGCCTGGCTTCACTTGCAAAGGCTGTACTAGGCTCTTCAATAACGGGGCCATCTTGACACCCCACCATCAGTAATTGTGCACTCTCATTCTGGACGGGTCTCCACAAAGCTGGCCAGCTTGTCCCGATCCTGAATGGGAGACATACATGCCAATAGTAATGAACCCTCCTTCATAATTCCGATTACTTAATAAGTGTAACTTGAATTGGGATATCTGATTACCAACTGCTATTGAATGGCTCGGCCATTTATTCATTCATCCAACAAAAACTTTTTTCAACATTATTATGTACCAGGCACTGCACAAGTCTCTAGGGATATTGAGGTAAGAAGGCAAAGTTTCAGCCCTCACAGAGCTGGTATTCTACTCAGGGAAAGAGGCAATAAACAAATAAGCTTATAGTACACTTTCAGGAAGTGATACGTGCTATGCTGAAAAAAATAAAGCCAGGTAAGAGATAAAGGATAAAGAATGATGCTGATATATGACTCTTTGAAGGGACTTTTTTTTTTTTTTTTTTTTTTAAGGTTTGGGGGTAATTCAGGGAAAGCCTCTTTACAGAGAAAACATTTGAGCAGAGACCTGATGAAGAGATAGATCTAACCAGGTGAAGGTCCAGAGAAGTGTGTTTCAGGAAGAAGGAACAAACAGCAAGGTACCATGGCCCCAAGCTGGAACGTGGATGGCAAATCTGAGGAACAAGAGGCTAGCATGCGTGCATATCAGTAGTGGCCTTCCACAAGTTGGAAATTAGAAGTATAAGCTGCAGGAAAGGAATCTCACACAGTGTGACTTCAAAGATGACAAAATATGTGGCAAGACAGCTAGGCCTACCCCTCACATTTGCAGGACCTGGAACACGATTACAAATAGAAGACCAAATACTGTATGTCCAATATTTTAAAATTATAAATCAAGCTAGCAAATTGTTACATGAAATATGTTCTATCTTTTGATCTTGAACATTTATGTCCATAACAATCTAGAAGTTCAAGTTCAAATTTAGAATTTTTAGAGTCCTAGCTCACAAGCTCTGGGCTTGCCGCTTCTTCTCTTCCTACCAACCAAACGCATCCAATGCAGCAAGGGGTCTCCCACATACAAAAGTGGTCACCTTATTTCACTTGTTCAAATTCCATGATACCCATCACAAAGCCCCGTCAGGCCTAGGGGTATGCATACTGCAGATGGACTTACATGGGAAGAGGCCCACACAAGCCCTGGGCGCAGGAAGTTGGGCCAGGAATTCTGGAGCTCCAGGTGGCCTGGAGGGGGCAGAGTGGGCTCTGGGTGAGCTGAGGCTGGAGAAGGTCCAATTGGGATCATCTAAAGGTCCAAGGCAGAGGATACCTGTTTGCCCAGGTATATGGGAGGTACTGTAGGTAGGTCCCGAATAATGAATATTAAAACAAGCATCCTTCATGCAGAGATAAGTTGGGAACTGGGGAATGAGAGCTATGGTCAAGGTGCCAGAGAAGTTGGGCTAAACCATTTGGGACAAGAGTAAGGAAGTTAATAGATATCTTAGATTTGTAACCTAGGAAGTTTATCAATTTCTCATATTTTCTGTGTTTATTTCTTCTTTGTTCTCTTGACATTTGTAGTAAACTCTTTGAAAGTACTTGGCTAAGAGAACCCAGGAAAAGGTTTTGATCTATGTCTGAGCTAGAATATTTAAGGGGGCAGCACCCCCTGGGGGATAGCAGCAACTCAGGTGCAAAGACCCAAAGAAGAAGGTGAGATTTGTGGTTCAGAAGAATCTCCCAACCTTTCCACCTGCACATACACTCCTGAAAATTTTCTTTCCAGTGCTAACCCTGGAAGTTCTGAATAAGAAAAGGAACCCCTTAGTGCAACAAAACTGCCAGAGGCCTCCGGTATGTCTGTCCTTCCTCTCTCTCAGTAACAGAAGCCCCTCTTTTTACCTGGAACATGACTGTCCGATATAAACACCCCATTTCCCACCCTTACTTGTAGCTAGGTGTCATTTGACCACGTTCTAATCAAAAGGATTGAGTAGAACTGATGTGTACAATGTCAGGCTTGTTCTTTTAGAGGAAGAAAGGTATTCGCCTCGTCCCCCTTCTCCCTTCCTACTGTCTAGAATGTGACATGGTGATGAGACATCCTGAACAACACGGATAAGGGGGACACCCTAGCAGGCAGAATAACAAGAGAAGGGACTGGGTCCCTGACATCATAGACCTGCCATAACAGTCTTGGCTTTCTTACATCTGGACTATTAAATGGGAGAGAAACAAAATTCTATCTTATTTAAGCCACTGTTGTTTTTTGCTGTTGTTGTTTTTTGTCTCTTTTATAGCCACTGACTCTTCATCCCAACAAATACAGTACTTTTACCACCTCTCGGAGGGAATGAATTCCACAAGTTTAATTTGCCCTGTATAAATATAGGACTTCCTTTTGTTTGTTTTGAAGAGTGTGGGTTGTCTCCTAATCCACATTTACTGTCTTGTAACCTTAGTGAAGTAGATTTTGATCACATCACCCTTCGGTGCATGTCTCTCTAGGATGATATCCTTTGAGGTTTAGTCTGACCTTATAGAGAATGCCTCTGCATTTCCTAAAATTCAACAACTTCAACTTTATTATCTGCTCTCAGTTAAATGGTTCCATGGGCTATTATCTTTGGGCTGGTAACCAGCCTAGAACCTACAACTGTTTATTGAATTGAATTAACTTGAACTTCAGAAAGCATTTTCTCTTTAAAGAGACAGCATGAACTAAGTTCAAGTTTCTAGACTTCATAGCCCAGGTTTTCATGTGCTATCCCATGCAGGCAACATGAAGACATGCAAGGAATTAGGACTTGGAGAGAATTCCTTTACAGGAACTTTCTTCCTCTTCTGTCCCCATCTCAACTCAATTCCCTGGCCAATTCCTACGTACCCTTCACGTCTCAGTTTACACCTCACTTCCCAGGCCCCTATACTGGGTTAGTTTCCTCTGTGTTACTATGTCGTAGCCGCTGACACTTGCTTTGTATTATACATATCATGTTTGTATTTACTTCTCTGCTGTCTATCTTTCTTCATCAACTGTAGAGGCATCACTGTACCCATTGTAGCCACAGGTCCCAGCCCAGTGCTCGGCTCACTGCCAGTGTTCAATAACAATTTGGTGAGTCAATGAATGAAGAGTCAATGAGTGCACAGATGAGCAATGCATAGTATTATCCTTGATTCTTCTCTCTCATACCACACATCTAGAAGCAAATCCTCAGCTCTTCCTAAGAAATGATTCTAGATTCCAACCACTTACCACTTCTTCCACTGCTCTCATTCTGCATTCTGGTATAAGCAACCATTATTTCTCCCTAGGATTATTGTGTTACCGTGTTTCCCCCAAAACAAGACTTAGCCCGACAATCAGCTCTAATGCGTCTTTTGGAGCAAAAATTAATATAAGACCTGGTATTATATTTATTATATTATACCCCATCTTATATAAGACCCGGTCTCATATTATAGTAAAATAAAACCAGGTCTTATATTAATTTTTGCTCCAAAAGACGCATTAGAGCTGATTGTCCGGCTAGGTCTTATTTTTGGGGAAACACAGACTTCTAAATGGCCTCTCTGCTATTACTTCCCTCCTTTCCTACCCCTACAGCACACCAGTCTTTCAGTATGCATATGGGGGAAGCATGAGGATAAAGGCCAACCCATAAGTGAGGGCCATGTTGAAGATAACAATTATATCCCTCGCAGAGCAGGAAAGCCATGGGGCCTCTTTTCTTATGTTTTACCTAGTTTTAACTAGGTAAAAACTACAATTCTCAGTCTCCACTGAGGTAGGTATGGCCATATAATTAAATTTTGGTCAATGCATTGTGAGAAGTGGCAGATGTATTTTTGAGCCACATCATTAAAAGAAAGGGGTGAGCCTCCCTCTTCATCTCCTTTTCCAGCTGACTGGAAATACAGAAGTGATCGCAGGACCTGGGGCAGCCATCTGAGACCACAAGATGGAAGCCAAATGTTGAGGAAGGTAGGACAACAATAAAGAAGGCTGAATTCTCAACCTTTTGGAGCTGCTATATCAGCCTTGTAATGTGACCCTTGGAATGTGAGAAAGAAATAAAATTCCATCTTTTCTAAGCTATTCTATTTGGGGTCTCTGTTATAGCAGCCTGATGTGTATCCTAAATAATACAAACTCCCCTCCCTATTAGAGCTGATTCATGGGGAGTGAAAAAAGAGATTATGCCTGGAAAATGTATATGGAAAAGTCAATATCCCTCCTAATGGGTAACTTGGGGACCTCTTGAAAATTAAGGAAGAGGGGGAGAATAAATCCTGTTCTAAAGCAGCCAGGAAAGAACTATCTTCTGCCTAGAAAAGACTCTCTGGTTCCATATGTTAGCATCTTGAGAAAGCATCAGAGGGTGGAGAAGGCAGCTCCGCTGCTTGGTTTAAGGCCCTAATGTGTAAAATGCCTTTGGGGAGTGAATGAGAGAATTAGCTTAAGCTCTGGATTTGGGGGCTTTAGTGGGCTTAAGACAGACTTTTAATCACTCTTCACTCCCTGTGGTCCCAGTGTGTGAATTTTAATCACATTCACTTGCACCTCCATCCAGGGCAAGGGCTGTGGATTTATGACACACCACTGTGTGAGGCTGTCCCCCACCCCCAGCCAGAGTGCCAGCTGCCCAGGGCCTGTGTCTGTCTGGGGCAAGAACGGCCCACTGACAAAGTAGGTTTCCTGACAACTCTCTGCAACATGGAAAATTTTTATATAGGCTTGGATTAATACCAACCTCGTTTGGGTCAGATGAAAGATAGGAATTTGTTATAAATTTGTTAGACTGCATGTATCTTCAAACCAGTTATTTTCTTGGAACTTACTGGTTTGACAGTTTATTTTTGACTCTTGACCCAGCTCTTCCCTAGATTCAGGTTATTGATAAAACTCCTCTGGAGATTTGTATTATTTCTTCTCTGAAGGTCTTAATCACAAATATTAAAGTCTCACATAGATACCACTCTTTCATAAACTGGGGCTGGTGGGGGGGCCTGAACTCCCTGAAGTTGCTTGCAAATATATGCATTTTAATGGGAGGAGGTCCATAGCTTTCTTGAGATTCTCAAAGGTATCTGTGACTCAAGTTGCCTCTCCTTACTGTCCTCTTTTAAAATGGGAACATCCTATAAAGGGTATTACATTAACTCCTAACACCTAAAAGAAAAGTTAATTTATCAAATTACTTTCTTCCTCAGGATCCCATGATCTTGCATGTGTAACGAATATTGATTTCAAATGTGGGAGGGTAAATCTGAGCTACTTCTCAGAGCTACTTCTCAGATTTACCCCTGCCTCCCACATGGTGCAAAATGCCTGACGGCCATAGTCCACCATGGATGAAAAATTCAGTGCAGGCCAAGGATTTGTCCCTCTGTTCACCTCTCTCCCCCCAGTGTCCAACACAATGCCTAGGATATAGTAGGTGCTCGGTAAATATTGATTGGATGAATAAGGGAAAATATGTCAGCTGCCTCATTAGTCACTTTGTGAGGATAATATGAGTTTCCTCGTCCAACTAAGAATGGTTCCAAATGCAACTGAATCCAGGACAGGGTTAACAATCTAATTAGAAATAAATAGTGAGGTATCACCACATCTGGAGATGGGGACATGAGTGTGTACATACCTTGATGTCAAGTGGGAATTCATAGTCTAATAAACCAGAAAGATCAGAGCTACCCATTAAAAAATCTTTGGCATCATTTATTCAAGACTTTATTTTTGAGGAGGTGGTTAAACAGAGTTCTTGCCTTGTCAGTACTTTAATAAAGTTTTGAAAATGACCTGGAGAGAATGAGAACCCCCAAGGCCCTTCCACACCGGGACTCTAAGCCAGTGTGAAGACACAGTGTTTACCCGCGCTGATGCCTCCCGCAGTGGTGTCCCCTGCCTCTGAGCACCTGTTCCTTGTGACACCCTCTTTCTCGGTCCACCTCACAGCGATCCAAGAGGGCTTCCACCAGCGCCTAGAGATTCCCTGGACCCGCCCCAGCCAGGGGCTCCTGGCTCTCACCGGCTCCTCCAACGACCGAGGTCCGCGAAGTTGTTTGTGTAAACCCGGCTCCGGACGCGGAGCGGGCCCGGCCGCGGGGACCGCAGAGCAGGCGGCCGGCGCTCGCCTTGCGCAGCTGCCTCTGTCCGCTGGGTCCGGCCCCGCGACCCCTCGGGCCGGAGAGAGGAGGCCGGGCGGCTGGTGCTGCGCCCCCTGGGGGACGGGCGGCACAGGCCTGGGTGCCCCTCCGAGACGGCGGGACAGCGGGACGGCGGGAAGGCTTGGCTGCGGCCACTTCGGGCGAGCGGGCCGGGCCTGCAGAGGAGTTGGGCTATTTTGTAACTGCACCATCCACCCAAGCCTCATTACCACCTCTTAATGAGACCCCTTTACTCCGTGACGTGCAACCGCTCCATCTCATTAAGGAAATCGCTCTTCAATGCTGATTATTTTATTTGCAGCCATAATTATATTTCTTTCGGCTAAATCACGGTTTAATCGAGCCCACATGGAGGGCAGCAGCACTAATTACGGCGGGGGATGCGGCGGCGGCGACGCGGGGCGCGGGCCGGCTGGGGGGTGCGGTGGTGGGTGCCGGGGCGGCGGACGCGGCCCGGGGGCCTGCGGGCGGGGAGGGGCGCGCGCGGGGGGCGGGGGCCCGGGCTCAAACACAACAACTTATTACTTCTAATTCCCCAACTGTCACCAAATCACCTGCACGAAACAAGAATCTAATTTGTTAAGCTGGCATGTCTGCAGATGGAAGATCGATCTTCTCTGTAGATTTCTCTAATTGAGTGAATATAGACGCCCGGAATTAGCCTCACTCGGGCTAAGGGGAGGGGGTATGGGAAGGGGGATGGAGAGAAAAGGTGGGGGAGGGAGGGAAAAGAAAGAAGAGAGGAAGGGGAATAGAGACAAGGGGAGAGAGAAAGAGAAAGGGGAAGAAAAAGCGGAAGAAAGAGGAGACGGAGGGACGGGGCAAAGAGGGAGAACGGAAAGGGAGTGAGAGGAAAGAGTGGGAACACGAAAAGGCAGAAAAGAGAAAGGAGGAAGCGAGAATAAAGGGAAGAGGGAAAAGGAAGCAAAAGGAAAAGCAAGGGCAGGACGACAAAGAAAGGAAGAAAAGATAGGGAAAGAGAAAATTCTATTTGAAGAAGGCTCGCTATCTATAGAATGGTATCTCCGTCCACCCACATACCCCCCGCCCCAAGTGTAAAGTAGCGGGTGAAGCTTAGCCCTGGTGTCAGTCCTAAACTTGGACTAACTGCTTATGAAAAGGAAAAGGTTGGGACTGTGGAGCCGGACCGGGAGTGCGGTGGGGGAGGAGGTGGGCGCCGGCGGCTCCAAGAAATGGCTTACAGAATTACATTTGTTTTTCTTGTGATTTTATTAAAAGTCACTCCTCATCTCCAGAATGCGTGAAAATATCTACTTTCCACTCAGATACACCGCATTAACTTGTTGGAGGCGAATTTGTTTGTTTGTCTATTTTATTTATTTGCTAGATAAGATTGATGCGGTCTTATTAGCGCTATATCTAGTTATAGAAAGAGATAAGGATGAGATGTTTTTCTTTTTATTCCAATTACTAGCCTTGTCACCTAACTGAATAACTGATATATGATTATTTATCCTGAGTAAATAGAAATCAGAAAAGCAGCGAACTTAACACATACAAACAAAATCTCTATGTCACTTATTATATTCCGATTGGCTAATTGGGGCCATTAAAATTACAGGGCTAGAGGCAAAAAAGAGGAGCTACGGAGTCAGGGGAGGCGGGTACTGATCCGTCATTGTTTTGTGCCGAGCTTTCTGCGTTGAAAGCGGTGGATGTTAGTTGTTAGAAGGCAAAGATTAAAAAAATAAGCAAGCCCCGGCGCTCACGAAGAGCCATGCAAGTAGACTGTATGGTTGTAGTTTGCAAACTCGAATGTATGGGAAACTGTGTTGTTTATTGCAGGAAAAAAGTATATGTTGGGGTCGTGTATCGCCACAGGCTTCCCGGAAGGGCGGGAAATCCAACTGTTTTGGGGCGAGTTTTCTACTCCGCCGCCGCCCGCGGCACGTCCCCGCGGTTCGGGTGTGCAGGCAATGGATACATACTGCTCACAAACGCGCACACAAATACACGCGTCACGCACAAGCAGCCCCAGCTCCCAGCGCATTAAAAAATGCCCGGAGTGAGGGCCCTTGGCTTTTAGTTCCCACATTGGGGAGCCGGGGCAGGGAATTTTTACCGCTACGGGCTCCCGCGGTGGCATCAGTGGGACAGCCTGGCCGAGAGCAGCCGGGAGTCCCCGCGCTCCCGGCCCAAAGAGGCCTAGAGAATGAACGTTTGGCCTGGGCGCAGCCCAGTTTGGCTAGGGATTAAAGGCGCTCACTCAGCGCTAGGGAGCTGCCGGCGGAAGGCGAGCCGAGGGGCCTTTCGCAGTGGCTGGGCAGGAGCACTCAGCCAAAACCTCTTTGGCTGTGGTCTCTTTTGCTGGGAACCTCTAGAGAGTTCTTTTATGCAGAGAAGTGTGGAAGTGCCTGTCACCCCTTCCCAGAAACTTGGCTGTTCTCCCAGATCTCCTTCCTTCTACTCACCCTACCCTCAAATCCACTTCCCCCAAATGAGCCATACATCAAACAGTCCCAAAATCTAGTGTGGATCCCTGAGTCCTGTCCGAGGCGGGAGTTGGGGGTGGGGCCTGGGGGAACATCCATTCTGGCACTTGGGACAAGATATGGGCAAAAGTGGTCACCATGTTTCAAACGCAGTGGACTCGAGAGCTTCCCGTTTTTTCCTCGAGTATTTGCCCCCGCCCTTTATTCTTTTTGAGGTTCTAAGGTAGGCCCGAGGAATACGATCTGATTTGCCATTGAGTTTGGTTTATTGCATATCTGGAAAAGTAAACAGGAGTGTGCAAGTCACTTGATTTGTTCTCTGTAAGCAAATAATACCCAAAAGCATGACTGTAATTTACCACGAATTAAAATTGATTCTTTTCATCAGGCAAGAAAATAGGAAAATGTGAGATCGTTAATTATTGAGGGAGGCGCTCCTCATTAAAGGGAACAATGTTACAATTCAGCATTTAATAGCAGGAATGTGAATAATAACGCGCCATATTTCAGCCCACTGTCTGCAAAGGAAAGAGAGCAGTTTACAAACAACCCCAGCAGCCGAAAGTTACATTTTACAACACGCGAGGTTTCTGGAAGTGGAAAAAGCAGTTAGGGCACTGGGCACACTACCCAATTCTTCAAGAGCATCCAGTATATATTTTTATTCTCTCTGTATCCACAAAGGATTCACAATAAACGCAGAAATACAATTAAGGAGAAAATTAGAAATACAAACCTCATCAGCATATACCTATCATTAAAACACTTGCTCTCCGGACCTCCCACCCCATCCCACCTCCCTATCCAGCCACACCCATATTTCTAAACCTTGCTCCGGGTCAGGATGGCAAAGCGGGAGGAAAGACACCAATTTTGTAGTTGTTGTTCTTGTAGTTTACCTAATCAGCCATCAGGCTTTTGGTTTATTTATATATATATATATATAAAATCTCCCAGTAAACCGACTTCTCTCACAACTACAAAGTTCTTTGGCTCGGTCTGGGCGCCCGGCCCGGCGGGAGCGGGAGAGGTTTCCTTGGCCTTTAAGTGCTCTTTGTGCTTCGTTAAAAAAAAAAAGGTGGGGGGGAAGGGAGGGAGAAAGAAAAAAATGATTTCCCTGTGCATCGCCCCTTGGCAGGCTCTTGTACAAAATTCAATCTCTATTTTTTATGAGAAGTAAACTGTCTAAATAAATTTTATTAGGGGCAACCAATATATTTTCTGGTAGTTCCCTTTGTTCCACTTCTACGTGTGTGTAACAATCTAAAGCCTATTTATTGAGGAAAAATCACTGGATCCGTCATAGAAAATCCTTTTACTTTGCTTTGAAGTGATTTCTGAAGACATTCTTGTCATTCCGAAGATTTGGGGGCCATTGCGCTAAAGCCTCGCCTTGTTAGGGACCTCAGTTCCCATGATCATGTGGGAAATGCCTTAAATTATCAATAGCAGTGGGCCTGACCGGCACTTTCCCGGCTGCCCCAGGAACGTGGGAAGATGACGGGGTATAAAACTGGGAAATACATCTTAGGCGCTGCCCGGGTGGATTCAGACATTGGCCAAAACGAGCTACCGAGAGGGAACCCAGCGCGGGGGCGAGCATTTTACATCCAGACTATTGTCGTTTTTCTCGCCACGCCTGCTGGCAGCCGGCTCGCGACTCCGGGCTCCAGTTCCAGCTTGCGCCCTCCCCACCTAGACGCCCCACACCGCCCTCTTCACCCCCTCCAACTCTCAGATTTCCTTCTCCCCCCCCTTCTTTGGTGCCCTCCCTCCCCCCATGCTTATGCTCTGAAGTCTTGGAAGAAATGATTTAGTTTGTTTATACTGCTATAAAAATCAAGACCAATAGAAAAGTCATAAAATGAAGCGGGCTATCAATCACGCCGCAACATTGTTATTCAGCGGTTACTAACAGAGATGGATAATCCTTTGATTTCGTCCCATTGTTATTACTCTGATGTGTCTTCACATTAACTATTACACATTTATTTATCGACCTGAAAGATACAACAAAACAGAATATACGAGCGAGTGCGTGTGGGAGGACGCTGCACGGCCGGTGGTTCTTCTGGGGACGCCTGTGGGATGAGAACACGAGTGCTTGTGTACACACTGGCGTAGACTGGGGCCCCGCGTCCTTCTTCTCTCCCTAGGTCGCAGCTTCTCCTCCCTCCCTCCAGACAGGATGCGGAACGTCCCCAGCGCGGGCCTTCGCCGACCTGCCTGTTTGGACGAGCCGGGTGCCTCTGTCAGGACCCCTGTCTCGTCCTCTTTCACTTCTCGGTACCTCCGCCCCCGTGTTCCGGTCTTGAATAACCTTCATGCCGGACCCAGGTGGGCACAAACCCCCTGCGAGTCCCCGGTAACGTGCAGCTACGTAGGTGCGCACTGGAGAGCCCAGGCACAGCTTGGGCCTCTGTGCCTCCTCCTGCCGCGCACGCCCGGCGCTGTAGAGTCTAGATTTGAGTGTTTGTCTGGGGGAAGGGGAAACTTTTATTGCAGGGACTCTATTTGCTTTAGGTCTACTAGGTATTCTCCTCCCAAGCAAACCCTTTCTCCAGAATACACTAGGCGCTTGCCAAACGCCCTCGCTACTCCCAAACACGCCGCCGCCGCCCTGGCTCCGCCACGCTGGAGACCGCGGTCCCGGCGCTCAAGTCCCACCTAGGCCGCGTTGGCAGCAGCTGCGGCGGCCGCTGAAGCTCGGCCAGGCCCGGAGCTTCGGGGGAAACGGTCTCTGCAGCTCGGAAGGAACCGCTGTGGCTGATCCCCGGCACTCACACGTGTGTGTGCGTGTGTGCGCTCGCGCACGTGTGTGTGCATGGGAGGAAGGGAACTGACTGTAGCAGAGAAGGAGGAGGAAGCAAACTGCCACTGAGTTCGCCTTGCCGCCTCCTTTGTCTCCTTGCTCGGTCCCTGTCACACACAGAGCTAAAGGGGCGCGCGCGCGTGTGCGCGCGCGTACACACACACACACACACACACACACACAATTCCTCTCGCATCTGCTCTCAGGCAGCATTTCCAATGTTTTGTGTAAGTCAATTGGACGGCGAACAAAAAAGCCATTTGCTCGGTATTATTTAAAACAGACTTCATAGGGCCACCCTTTTGTGGAAGCTTTATTTGCACTAAATGAATAATCTTAATTGCATCACTCTCGAATTAAAAATCAATGTTAATCAAGTTGAGAGTAGTAAATATCAGTTTTCATTGTGCCTGGGTAGAGGGCATTTTTCTTGTGTTACAAATAAAAATACAAGTCAAATAACTTTAAAGGGGCATTATGTTCTGCTACAAATACAATTGAAACGGATTGTTTAGGAGCAGATCAGAAATGGTACAGAATTTTGCACTTAATTTCCTCAGTTATCATTTACAATAAGAACCTCTGGGCTTGACAGCCAAGTCTAAACAGTAGTAAATTAGTACAAATTTATACTGATTTTACTCTAATAATCGTAATAAAAGCTTATAGATTTGGCACTAATTACATAAATGCCTAATGATCTTGAAAATTACTCTGGTTAGAAATATATTACTAATCTAAACTTTGTTGTTGGCTGGCTCTGAAAAATCAGAACATTAGAAATGGTTCGCTTCACTTGTGCAAAGCACTTTAAATTGTTCAAGTAGTTTAACATATTCAAGAGGAAAATAAAGAGCATTTAACTTTATTTACAGCCTTAAGTGGAGTTGAGAGCCAAGCGGAACTTAGAAACTTTGACCAAAGGAGCGGGTTATTGGCAAGGATGCAAGCGTGGGCTCCGCGCAGCAGCGGGAGTGGGGCGGGAAGGGTGCAAAGTGCAGGAATCAGCACGGCGCACTAGCCGTGGAAGCTCTGGGGGAGTAAATTCCCTTTTTTGCTTTCTGGGCCTGCAGAGGGCTGGGAGTCTGTAGGCCCGGGGTCCCAGCCAGGGTGTCTGGACCCTAGGCCCAGGCCTGCTGGGCAGCAGCGAAGTCTAGGCGCGGTCTGGAGGACGCGGTGTGTCCTTGTTGTGCGCCGGATTGGCAGGCCTGCGCCGCCAGAGGCAGGCCAATGTCTCCCAGAGCGCGCGGGCGGGGGAGACTCTTGGGTCACGCGGGGGTCATGTCCTGCTCTGTCCCCTGCCTTCCCTCTGCCCTAGGAAGATGCTAGCTCAAAGAGACAGAACTGCGTCTCTGGAGCGAGCAGGGAGGGAGAGTGAAGGAAAGGCGTGCCTGGAGAAAATCACCGGGAAGCAAGCACTAACGGAGGTCTGGCCCAGAACCCCAGGGCGAGGGCGAGGCGGCCACCACTGCTTTAGCTGCTGCTCGGGGCTGGAGCCGCCAGAGCTGCCACCACCGCCTCCTCCGGGCGGGCGCGGGCGGGCGGGCGGGCGGAGTGGGGGACTCTCCGGGCGCTGACATTTGCAGGCTGCCCTCCTGATTGGTCCCCTCGCCGAGCTGCTCACGGGTTCATTCAACTGTTAAGCACCTCCCCGTCTCTCTAAAGGACATTATAATGCAAGAAGCCCCCTTTTTAACCACAAACCGAATTTTCTTTCATTTAGGTGATCTATATATGTCTATATCGTATAGCTTATAGCTTATATCTATTTTAAATAACTTAAAGCCGCTAAAATTTGGGGGGGAACAGCTTTCGCCCTGGAGCGGTGCGCGATGTTGTCTCACGCCGACCTCCTGGACGCCAGGCTAGGTGAGTGAGCGCCTCTCGCCCGGGCAGCCAGGAGAAGCCTGGGCAGGAAATTGTCAATTTGTTCCTTATTTTACCTTAATGTGCCCTAAATGGACTAATTTCTTTAAAAGTAATTGTGCTGCATTAAAGTTTAATTTGATTTAACATCGTCTTTAAAAAAAATCTATGGAATATGTAGATCTGAAAAAGGAGTTGGGAAATGCTACTTTTTGTTTTTCCTATTTTTTTCTCTTCCCTCCTCCCCCCTTATGATTATTATTTTTTTGAAAGGCGAGCTACCCCGTGATAATTTGTCTGGAGGTGTTTTTCTTTCTTTTCCCCTCCTGTTTACTTTGATTTGGCATTTCTTTCTCCTCTTTTTTCCCTCTGTTTCCCTCTCCCCACGACCTCCTTTTTTCTTCCTCACCTAAGTATGGTTGAATTTGTAAAACTCTGGCGTGAAGGAGAAGCCGTTGCAATACAAGCGGATTTGCTAAGTGTGCTCATTGAGAAAGGAGAAAAACCAAATTCATCCTCACAGGTACCTTCGCTTGCAAAAGACTGGACACTGCCAATAGCTGAGAGGAACGCGCCTTTTATTTCTTCGGAAAGAGAAGTTGAATTCTTTAAAGTTTGATTCACTGTTATGTCTATAGAGTTTACTTGAGTTTCTTTAATGCTGTCTGGGTTTCCGGTTTGGGAATCTTTGGTGATGGATGTGATTCCATTTTCCAAGCACTTTCTCTGATTTGAGGGGGAGGCGGAGCTGATTTGAGTTGATTTCGGGGAGTGGAAGGCTGGCAGACTTATTCATCTTCCGAAAGTGAGAGAGAATCTGCTGAGGGCCGGAGGTAGAGTTCGTCAGGCTGCCTAAGCGCACGCAGGTGGGGTAGCAAACTAGGAATCGTTTAATTTTCTTTTCTTCCCCCCTTTCGCCTCTCGTTTATGCTCTCGAGTTCCTAGGGCGCCAAGGGTACGGTTTCTGAAAGGGACTCATTGCTGGGGTTGGGAGTGTATCGTTGTGGGAGAGACGAAAGATGTGCTGCTGATCGAGAGCCGGCTGCGGAGAGAGGGAAAAGGGCCCGGAGATGGGATTCTAGCCTGGCTGTGCAAAACCTGGGGAGCCCAGCGGAGTTTCCCGGGAGTTTACTCCGTCGGGCGAACATGGGCGCGGAGCCCATGATGGGGTTGCAGGATGAGCGCTCGGGGGGGACAGTCCTTCCTGGCATCGGTAGGAAGGTAGTGACCTCGATTCCCTTGCCTCCTCAGGTATGAAAGATGCCGCCGAGCTTCTAGGTCACCGGGAGGCGGTGAAGTGTAGGCTGGGCGTGGGGGGCTCCGACCCCGGGGGCCACCCGGGCGACCTAGCGCCCAACTCCGATCCGGTCGAGGGAGCCACTCTGCTGCCCGGGGAGGACATCACCACTGTGGGCTCGACGCCGGCCTCGCTGGCAGTGAGCGCTAAGGACCCGGACAAGCAGCCGGGGCCCCAAGGAGGCCCGAATCCCAGCCAAGCCGGCCAGCAGCAGGGCCAACAAAAGCAGAAGCGTCACCGGACGCGCTTCACTCCGGCGCAGCTCAACGAGTTGGAGAGGAGCTTCGCCAAGACTCACTACCCGGACATCTTCATGCGCGAGGAGCTGGCGCTGCGTATCGGGCTGACCGAGTCCCGAGTGCAGGTACGCCGGGCGTGGGCGCCGGGGCAGAAGACGGGGAAGGGGCGGGAGGATGTGGGCAAAAGAAGCGGGGTCCTTTCTTGCCCTGCCGGGATTCTGGGCTGAGCTTCAGACGCCTATGCTTTCTTAAGTCGAGTTAGTTCCTCTGCCCGGAAACTGACTCTGACCGCCACCCCCCAATGGACAGGCAGGGCCTCAACCTCCCACCAGTATAGCCACATCCCAGCGAAAACTCTTCAAAAGCGAAGCCGGCCTTGTTCGACTGCTAGGTCGCCTCCTTCCTTCTGAGAAGGGAACCTCCGAGTCTCCCCTGCTCCGCGACTCCCAGGCTGCTAAGCCGAGCGCTCACCTCCACTCCGGCTCGCGTTATCGACAAGCATTTCGTTACCCTCTAATGAGCTTAGGTTAAGAGTATGGATAAATGGAGGAATGCAACAATTATAAAGAAAACATGAAAAGGGAAAAAATAAGGCGCAATGGGTGCCTTTTAAAAGAGATCCTCACCTGGGTTTCACGGTGTAGCTTTATTCTCCTGAATATCTCCCTCCTGCCGCTCGCTCTCAGGCAAAATATCCCTAGCTTTGATGTTTGCAAAGGATTTGAACTTTGGTGGTCGGCCAATGCGCTGGGGGCAGCTGTAGCAATCCCCCACAGCCTATGAGCCTTGCTTTCCCCCTAAGGAAACTGGGGGGGGGAGAAATGAAGGTTTTCTGTTTTGGATAACTGATCTTAATATAGGACATTTAAGGCAGGAAAGACTGATAGGTGGCAGGCAGACAAAATAATTACTGACCCCTTGTTCTCGTCCAACCATCCTCCAAGTTGTAAATTATATATAACTTTAAAAACCACACCTGTAGCTTATCTGAATATTGGAGAATAAAAACATAAGCCCAAATGAATATCATATTTCCGCCTTTAAAATAATGAAAACAATGTATCAAATATTTTGTGGGCAGGTGCTGGAGGTGAAATTCTAAGATACGCACTTAATCTTGAGCTATCCAGGGTGCTGAAAACCTTCCTTTCCTGTCTTGTGCGTGGTATTTTCTGTCCGTTATCCTGAGTGTTAACCTCAGCTTTGATGCTTTTACAAATTACGTTTAAAGATTTCAGTTACTTTACATGTGATCTAAGTAGTAAGAGAAAGGGTGTCCATTACCACAGTGTTGAATATTTCGGTCTTCATTGGGCATTTTAAAGATAGTCTAACCTGGAAAAATAGGGTATGCTTCCGTTCTAAATAGTCAGCAAATGAATGTAATTGGGGACCTAAAATGGGCAAATTAATAAAGTAATGTTCAGGCTATAACATTGATTAACATTGTTACTCAATATAAGTCTAGGTGGTTTTGTTAGTGAACTCTGGAAGCCTTGAACCGTGGGCCATGAATATTGAGCACCAAAAGAATGTTAATTGCATTGTGCAGATATATATTATTAATGCTCTTCAAAAAATTTTACTTTGCACCTCTTTTCAAATCTGAAGTTGAGTTCAAACTTTAACAGAAATACATAATTTTAATACTTCCATTACTGCTAATAATACTGGCTTGTTAAAACCCTGTAGGTTCAAAATTCACAAATTTGTTTTTTGTCTTTGAGAGAAATACTGTCTAATAATTTTTGTTTTAAAGAGTAAAAATCTGTTGCTTAATCTAGACATATTGATAATTAGTTTAAGTTAAAATAGAACTTAGAATCACAAATAAAATATAATTGGACAACTGACTTTATAAGAAAAGAAAATGAAGTCTATTAAACTTTATTAGATCTTCCAAAGGTTAATGGCAGTGATTCTTTTAATGAAAAAAGTTGTAAATGAAATAAAATACAAACTATGTAATAGAAGCAGTTATTTTCAAAAAATACACAAAAGAATAATCAAGAAGAAAGAGACAAAGTACTTTAATTGTTCTAGCATAATGTTCAACCGAAGATAATAGCTTGAGGCTGCTGATAGGAACAATTTAATAGAACGGCAATTTCAATATTTTTAAAAATAATGTTCCATAGTTTAAAAAGTAATCAGATCAACATAACCTTTTTAATTAACATTTCAAAATGATTAACATTATGTAATGTGATGCAAAAATAATTTATGGAAAATGTATTTACTTCACAATTCACTGTACCATTGCTCCTTGACCAAATTAAAATTAAATAGTAATTGGTTTATGTTCTTATATGATGAGTATTTCATAGTTTTCTTTATAGTTAACAGATTGCCACACATACTTTTCAGTACGTGGGCCACTGCACTGATTAAAAATGATCTAAACATTTACTTTATTGCAATTGTATGTTTTTAAAGATGCTTTCTGATTCTACACTAAATGATTCAACATACTTATTTTTATCCATATCTGGTATATATCATACTTTAAGTATTTATTAAAGCACCTCTACTCACATGGAAGCCAATTCCTTGTCTGATATCTCTCCCCTTTTCTGGCGAGTGTAATAAAACCATTCCTTTTATAGCATGCCATTATTAGAAACCAATTTCAGAATTATTTATAACCTGGAATGGCTTATTAAGCAGCAATGCGAGAATCATGCAAATTACGCGATCAAATGCAATATAATAAGCATAATCATTAGTCTCTAGCACGGATTAATTAACTTTCAATATTTTATTTACATAAAAACCAAATCAGTGAAATAACTTCTGCACAGTCAGGCTTGCCTTTCAATATTTTATACGAACAAAAATAATGTGCTGTAATTCCATTGACCGTGTCCCATAGAATGGCCCTGTCACCTGCCACATCTTAATAGGGGGACAAGCTGAGAGTATTTTCTAGTTTTCTAATGGAATGAGAAATTGCATTTTCTTCCTCTCCCAGCACTATTAAAGTGTAATGAATTCGGCCCAGAGTTCACGGCTGGCTGATCGAAATGAACCTGAGATCTAGGCTTTAATACAGCTCCCCAGATTTCCTCCCAAATCTTCACATTAATCATTTGCTGGATTCCAATGAGATCTTCATAAAGCGTTTGCTTCGAGGGGGAAAAGTAATATTCAGTATTCACTCTTTCTCCCGCTCTCTATTTCTGAGCCATTTATAGGTGGGGAATTAAACGGGCTATATATTTTAAAATACATTTACAGTATGTCTATATTACTGTAACAGCAGATATCACGAAAGTGGATTTTTAAATTCCAACCTCCATTAGATTCTCACTGTTGTATTAAGCATTTTCAAGAAGAGCTGCATTTCAAACTGAGTACAAAGTTGGTGCGTGGCTGCGGTTAATATATTTCCTGGAGTTGTCATCTGTGCATTCTCAAAATCTCCCTTAGGTTTTGCCTGCATTTTAATCCGTCATGCTCTAGTTTTCAAGTGGAAACATTCACATTTTAAAAACATATGCATCATAGCTTGGAACGAAGGTGCTCAGACCTCACGTTGATTTTTTCCCCCAACCCCAGTAAGCCATGAAACATAAAAAATTTTGTAGCCATCATTTGACTACTAACCCTCAAATATAATTGAGCACGATTTTTCGATTATTTCTATAGTATTTAGTTCTTTGACAGCTGTTCTTTTCGGCCTGTGTCTGAGATTCAGAAACCTTGGTAGCGGGCGTGTTTTCTACAGAAATTCTACCTGACAATCACCTGCCTTCATGTTTCAGCTTCTCTCCCCCACTTCCCTACCCAAGTCCAATAACCTCCTCCCCCATGTCAGTCCCAAACCTTCAAAAATTTCGGGATTCACTGACACTTGCAAGGTGTTAGGAACCGGTCTTTAATTTGTAGATATCTTTCAAAACATATCCCGGTGCAGAGTGTGAGGTGCGAGGACCGGTTGGACAGACACCCGTCCCTGTCTAGGGCTCCATCCGGTCTACCTCCCCCCCCCCCCCCCGCCCCGAGGCAGCCTTGGATGAGTAATGCAAAGTGACCTGCGGCCCGAGGCCACCTAGCCATGCTTTCTTTGGCTCCTGGGGGGTTACCCTCCGCGAAAGGCCGCTAACAGCTCAATCTGCGGCGGGCCGCATGGATCCCAGCCACCAACCCGGGGCTCTGCTGCCTCATCAACCCTCCGCGCCATTAACTCAAGGGCCTTTAACAGGGAAGGGACCCAGCGTCTTTACCCAATCCGGACACTGGGGTGAACAGAAACGTGGGAAATGGAGTAGAAACCAGAGAAAGAGAAAGTGGTAGACGACGGCGCGGGTGTAGTAGAGCAGGCCAGGGCCGGACCGAAGGCGGGCAGAATTCTAGATTGCAAAATGCCATTCACTCTCCTAAACGGAGAGTGCGCCTCCACCTGCAAGGGTGTGAACAAACCGCTGTGCATAGCTGGTTTACCGAGAACGGGGTCAGGAAAGTCCTTACACATGATACTTTAGCTTGCAGAATAAACACTAAAGAGTTTGGATTAACGGATGAATAATGTTTTGGACACGAATACGGTGGTCAAATTGCGTTGGCCAAATTCTAAGAGGAAACTCAATCAGTACCTGAATTGTGCTCCTTATCCTTTATATTTGCACGGTAAACCTCCAACTGACTAGATGTTAAACTTCAAGCCTGCCAAGTAGGCTTGCTGGCTTTTTTTTTTTTTTAAAGATTAGATTAAAATATGGGGAAATGGGAGATTATCTTGGTCAGGCAGCTTGATATCGTTAGAAAGAACCCTTCCTTCCCCTGTGGTAGTGAATTTGACATCCATAGGCAAATTTGTCTGGTAATGTCTGAAATACCATGATCAGTGTTAAAAAACGAGCAGGCGGCTTATTTTCATTTGGAGTTTATTTTATTAAACACATCTCTTTAAAAAAGACATATAGTTTTATCTAGCAAAATTAAATTTGACTCATAACTAGCGTGAGCTTTAAACTTGACCTCCTTTAATTTGTAACATCAGAAAATTTGCTTTCAGGTTGTACATGAAACGTGGGGGTGGGGGTTGTGGGAATTGGAGGCTTTGCTACTATTTAGGATCCTCGGTAACTTCCTGGAAAGAATAGAGCTGAAGGCCCCTGGGGCTCAGGGCTCTGGCAGCAGGTTCCAGCACACCCGCACAGCTCAGATAAAGATGCCTTTGGAGGGGTTTCAGAATGAGACACGGAGACTTGTGTCAGTAGTACCTATCGCTATGAGTCAGAAAGTCACGGTGGCGACCCAAACAACACTCGCTCAGTGGCGCTCACTTTCCCACGTGGATCACCATATTAACCTCTGCGCTCTGTCATGCGTGGCGTTAGGAATTTTCCTTCGTCTTTCGATTTTGAAACTGGGTATGTCACGCACGGCCCTTCATCAATTTCCAAATTTCCAGCGTTTCTGAAAATTCTATACCCCATCAGTGTTATAAGGCACGCTATTAAGCCACATGGGTACACATGTTTATCTTCATTTGTACACCTGTGGGTCCAGCCTTGACACATGCCTGCCTGCAGACATGTGCATCTAAGCCGTGCACAGAATGTGCCAGCGTGCAGGGGCGTGGTGAACACTGCACACGGTGCTGTGTTTGCACTGTGCGTAAGCCCTCGGGGGCGTGAGCACTCAGGACCCCGGGAGTTGGCACTTGGTAGGTGCAAGAGGCGCCAGTTGACTTGACCTGGTGAAGAACCAGGGTCTCTGGCTGGGTGTGTGTGTGTGTGCGTGTAGGGGGGGTGTGGGGGAGGTCTGGCCTATGGCATTGGTTCCGCCTGGGGCTGAGTGGGTGTATCTGACGCGGGTTTCTCAGGCCCAAGCCCCCGCCCCTCCCAGCTGCGGACTTCCTAACAGCGCGGTATGTCTCCCGCCCCGCCCGCTCCAGGTCTGGTTCCAGAACCGCCGCGCTAAGTGGAAGAAGCGAAAGAAGACCACCAACGTGTTCCGCGCGCCGGGCACGCTGCTGCCCACGCCAGGCCTGCCTCAGTTCCCATCAGCCGCCGCCGCCGCCGCCGCCGCCATGGGCGACAGCCTGTGCTCTTTCCACGCCAACGACACCCGCTGGGCGGCGGCCGCCATGCCGGGCGTGTCACAGCTGCCGCTGCCGCCAGCGCTCGGCCGGCAGCAAGCCATGGCGCAGTCGCTGTCCCAGTGCAGCCTGGCGGCGGGGCCGCCGCCCAACTCCATGGGCCTATCCAACAGCCTGGCGGGCTCCAACGGCGCGGGGCTGCAGTCCCACCTCTACCAGCCCGCCTTCCCCGGCATGGTGCCCGCCTCCCTCCCCGGCCCCAGCAACGTCTCCGGCTCGCCCCAGCTCTGCAGCTCCCCGGACAGCAGCGACGTGTGGCGGGGCACGAGCATCGCCTCCCTCCGCCGCAAGGCACTAGAGCACACAGTCTCCATGAGCTTCACTTAATGCAGCCGCGCCAGGCCCGCTCCGCCCCCGGCACCGCCCCCAGGGCCGCCCCGAGGCCCTTCCCGCGGGCGCCCGGGGCCCCGCTCCCTGCCCGGGCCCCTGCCCGCGCGCCCTGTCCCGTCCCAGCCCCGGCCTCCGCCACTTCTCGTTTTGTCCTCTCCTCCACCGGCTCGGGCTCACCCCAAGCCCCAGCTTACGAGGCCTCCCCTCCGCCTGATTTCGCACGCCCCGGTCCCCCGCCCCGGAGTCCGTCTAACCTTGTCACCCAGCTCCTCCCTCCGCCCCATCTCTAGCGCCTCACCCCACCCTTTCCGCTACCCGGGTCTCTCCGCTAGCACTTATTGTGCTCACGCTCTCTTCCCGGCCTTCTGACTGGCGTCGTTCCCACCCACACCTTCAACACGACGCCCACGATCCCCTCGCCCGCCACCTCCCCTCTGGTCCCTTCTTTCCCCACGCCCCTCCCCCCGCGCCCTGCAAAAAGCATCCTTCCCGCCATTTTACTTACCAGGGAGTCGACTCAGGATCTGAAATCAGACACCAATGGACTGGTTTGTGGGCAGAAACACACACATTCGCACTCTCGCTCACTCTCAAATACGACGCACGCACACACACGCATACACATTGCTCCTAGGTCACACACGGACGTATTCAAGGGACAGCACAATGTTAGGGATTTTTGTCTTAAAGGAGGACAAGCATCTGCTACCAACCGCCTCATCTGAGGGCCCAACTGATGTGATTTGATTTACCCTTATATTCTTTCTCTGAATTCTTTCTTTCCTTTTCCACCACCCTACCCTTCCCCTGTCAACCTAGTCACATCCATGCAACCGTCTTATTGGCTTGCACCAGAATGCGTTTATTTTACCTTTTCTTAAGCACAACTGTGTAAGTTTATTGAAGGGAAGGCTTCTCAGGAGGAACATGCCAGTGGATTGGGTGGCTGGAGTAGACTAAGCAGTCATATGATGAAGAGGTGATCTTACCCATTTTGATAAGTCTTTATAAGAAAGAATAAAATAAACATGTAAGAAAAATTTCCTTTCGTAAAAGCAAAAGCCACATCTCTTTTCTGGATCCTTCAGGACTGGGGTTGGTTTGCTTCCTTTTCCGTTTCTCCTTGCTGCTCTGTGCCCTTGGTTGTTTTGTGGTCGTCCTGTCGTCCCTCGTGTCCCTCGGCCACCGCCCTGGCCCCTGCCGGCCGCCGATGGGTGCACCTGGACATCTACAACCCTGCAACTTTGTACAGAGAAACACAATCAGCTCTTTCTGCATGTGCTGGTCAAATCCAAACCCAGAGAACAGAAGCGCTTTCGAAGAATGAACAAACATGTGAAATAGGATGTTTTGTGTAGATAAAGCATTCTTGTTACATACTGGTCAATTTGTGATATGTTTTAACTTATTGTCTGTGCTTATTTATGGAATTTGGTTTTCTTAATAAATGTTTGAGCTAATATAAAGCATATTGATTTTTCCGGACAAGTTTATATCAAGTTAAATGTAAATGGATAAAATAAAATCATTTTCAGTATGTGATATGGAGAATGATGGGTTTTGGTGTGACTTTGAATGCGGGGACAGGAAAAGAGGTCGTCCTGGGGGTTCTCAATTCGCGCTCAGTTGGCAGGACCCCGGCGTTTGGAGCGCGTCTGCCCTTCAGTAGGCTTGGGTTCAGTTTCCGGGGTGCGCGCCGCCTGGGCATCCCGCTCCCGCATAGCTTCGGTGTGCGGAGGCCCGGCCTCCACTCGCGCAGCCAGAAGGCGGGAAGTGAGGAGGCCGGGCCGCTAGCGCCCCAAGCGAGCTTGAGGCCGCGTAAGGCTCTGGGCCCGCCCCGGGCTTCGGCTCCCGAGATGGGCCTGGGGCGCAGCTGCGGGCACTAATCGCAGGGCTGAAGAGTTGATAAGCTTCGCAGGTGTTCGTTTTCCCTTCTACAAAGGAGTGGAGGGCGACCCTTGCCGGGCTGCGTGCCTGGGATGGGGAGGCTTTGGGCAGGAGGGAGGACCGACACGAAGGAAGCGTGGGGATCTGGAGCTCTGCCCTCGGGCGTCACCCAGAGCTGCGTCTGATCTCAGGTAGGCGGTGGACCTGAAAGGCCCGGGGTTCTTTCCTGCCCTAGGACCTAGGCCTTGTGGCCCTCAGGGTCTCTCAGTGTCCGCAGATATGGGCTGGGTTTCAGATATTTGGGACCTCCCCAGTGGGGGCAAAGGGCACGTCGGAAGAAGAGTGTTCAGGAATACCTGGGTGCAGGTCAGCGCTTTCCAGGCTTTTCCCTGCGGGCCTTCTCTGGTTTCCTCAGGGTCCAGACTTGGTTGGAGCGAAGCCTGAAGTTAGGTACGTGCTCAGGGGACTTCCCCATACTAACTTGTAGTGAAAATTGCCATTTCTTTAGCAGTCTGAGGGGGAAGGTTGTGGGTGTGTTTTTTTTCTTTCCCAGTAACAGTTGACAATGTATTATTAGTTTCATGTGTACAACATAGTGATTAGACATTTATATAACTTACAAAGTGATCACCCCTGATAAATCTAGTATGTGAGTGTGTTTTAAACTTGGAGGCAAATATATATCACAGGCTTCCTTTGGAAGACTAACCACAATCAATCTTCTAGTATGAAATTTAATGGTCATTATAGGCATTGAGAGTGCACCCTTTCCCATGGGAAGATTTCTGATTGGTTGCCACAAAGGGTAAACCCTAGAAACACTCTTGTTTTATAACACAGTTTCGTACCACTGGGCTACATGTGAATTTTAGGAACTGTTGTAATTGTTACTTCACTAAGAGAACACAATGGAATCTTCTCGAAGGCAGGACAAAAAAGCATGATTTTATATGATAAAGAAAAATCATGTTCATGTTATCTTAGGGATTTTAATTATAGGTAAAATTTGGTAGGTGGGTTCACAGACTGTTTCAACTCTGCATTTTCTAAAGAGTATTTTTGATATAATGTTAAAATATTAAAAGTAAGAAGATAAAAACATGCTCATTTGGGATTTCATATAAAAATGGAACCTTTCTGTATTTTAGAACTCACCCTAGAATTTAGCAGTATAATAACCAAATTTCTAAAATATCTGTAGCTGAAAAATACTTTTCCTTGTTTTTGCATTTTATCATATTCTCCCTTGTATTAGGCTAGTACTCTCTTTTTTTGTTTTTATTTGAAATCGTGCATACTGTAAGCTAAAGTCACATTTAAGAGATCAGTACAAATCACATATTGCTTCACCAGTGAGCATGGAAGGTTGTTTACAAGGATGCTAATTTTACAGCTTTTTTATGCTGCTATAAAGCATAACTTTATGATGTAGGAATGCAATAAAGGATGCTAAATGGAATCTTTAAAAATTGTATTCTCAAAGGCAAGGGAAATGGGATCTTTCATTTGAAAAAAAATGGGCCAACTTAGAACTCTGATGACAAGTTACAAATCAACTGAAGTGATAGATGCTTTCAAAGATACTTATATTTCATAATATAGCGGTTATTTATCAATATTATAATGAAAGTGTACAGAGTTTTTCACCTGACCTGACTCTGGAATAATATTTGTTTCTATGGCAATAGGTTCTTGTATTAAGAATGCTGAACATTTTAATGTCATATATACCATTAGCATAGGGGAAAGCAACCTGGCCTAAATTGTTCAAGTCGACAGATTAGCAATTATAAAAAGCAGACAATGAGAATCTCAATCACAAGCCTGAAACATTTCTGCAGTTAGAGGGAGAAAAAAGCCTAAAATCAGAATAAAGCCTCATGTTATTTTTTTACTCCTTATCCGCAGCAATTCTGACTCAAAACTGTTAAAAGTTATAAGAGTAACTAATTATGATCAATAAAGGAATAAAGACAATAGTGATGAATGATATCAAAACACAAGGTAGAGAAGTACAACATGGTAGATGTCCTGCCTCTAATGCATTGTACGTTTTGCTGAGTAAACTGTTTGGCATTGAATGCTGTCACCAATGCTAGAAGAAGTCGAAGTCTATTATGATGTAACTATATGATTGAATTATTTGAATATACATATTCATCCTTGTGTCTTTATTTTCTTCTCAGTATTGGTACTAAATATCATACATGGCACACAAGTGATGGCATAGTAATGATGACACACTTAGCTTACCCTTTGTTGATGGTGGAAGAAATAGGATATAGGAATTCAGCCTGCTAAAGAGGATGTTAGATGGTGAATACAAAATAGGATGCAGAGCAATTTGAGTAAATAAAGGTAGATGTGAATGGAGAATACAGAAGAAGTCCTAAATCCTAACTTTGGGACAATTTATGTTTGAAGTCCTCAATGACTGCTTCCCCTGAAAATGAAAAGGTTTTTAATTTGTGTTATGGACTTTACATTTTAATTTTTAGGATAAAGAAAAAAAGCCCACAAAGATGTGTCTTCTAGTAATGGCAGTAGTTAACCTGTCAGTTGAAAGACTGTAACCTTCCTTTTCTCCTTTTCATGACATAAAGGTAATCTCATCTGAGGGCATTTATGTGAAGAAATAACAGCATGGCGTGGTGAAACTACTGGCTCATTAATCCTGGCATCTACTTCCTACCGGGTTCCTTGATTAGTTAGATTCATTCATCAGGCATTTTGGAGTTTTTGATTTGTCACCATTGCGTAAGTTCACTGAGATCAGACTAAATTGAGCCAGAAGCAATGTTTATTAGTAATTTTGTAGTACAGGCTACCCGAATAATTCAGCCCAAATATCTCATCTGAAAAATATCCATTCACCCTCGCTTCTAATGTGGGTTGCAGCTGTGTTCATAGGGAATTGAAAGAACACAAGTGATTGGGCATGTATTTTCTAAATTATTAATATGATGGCTAATAGCTGTAAACCCATCTTCATATCCAATGCAGAAATTATGATTCACTTTAAAAATGAAAGCAGCAACAAAGGTGGGGGCACCCCCTGCCTGGCTTTCTGCTAACTCTCATCAGTGCGGAGCTTTTGGTACAGGAACCGTGGCCTATTTAGCATGTGGTCATTACAGGGAGAAACAGAACAATGCCTTTCACTTTTCCTGGTGCATGCTCTGTCAAAACAAGGCATGGATTTTATAAGACCTGCCAGAAAATGCTTTAAAGGAATTTCAGGCATGAACTACACAGAGAGGGCCCTCTTTTGATTTTGACAATGTCATAATCAGTCTTTAAGCAGGCATAATTGTTTGTGCAGTTAAACTGCATCATCCATCCACATGATCAAATATCCCATATATCCGAGTTTCTTTCTTTAAAGCCACACTGGATTTGAGATACACTTGTTGCAGTTGTTCATGCTGCCACAGTCTCTCTCAGTTCTGAGTTGAAGTAATTCACAAGTGCCAGGAATATATAATTAACACACATGACACATATAGTATATATTCTTTGTATTGTTCATTGAAATGTCACAGGGCTTTATATGCTTTTGCTAACAGTCCTTATTGAATCTATTTAAGATAAACCCAAACAAGGTCAGATTAACTCTAGAAGCCCTTAACACTGAAAAGATTGTATGTGATTCTTAGGAAATTAAGGATAAAAATACTAAAGTGTAAAACGCAAAACATAAGTATACTAAAATGAAAATAAGTTCTCTCTAGATTTTCTAATTGTATTTTTCATTTTTCTGAAGGAGTTCAATGAAACTGAACTGGTCTCTCTTTTTGCTGCCTTTGCTTTATTTATCACATGCTTAGTCTGACTATAAGGTACTCCAACACTGATTTCAGAAACAACATTTTCAGAAGGTGTGTATTACTTTCCTTCTAGTACCTTACAGTCAAACCCCATTTTTCAGTTTATATAGCATGTTATCTTATTTAAATTATAGCACCTTTATGAAGTAGATGTTTTAATACCTGTTTTACAGATGAAGAAATTGAGACTTGCAGAGGCTAAGTAAACTTGTTCACAATAACATAACTAGTCAGTGGAAGAGATCATTCTTTAAGTCAGGTCTTCAGAGCTTTAGCAATACTGTGTTTGCCCAAAAATAAGACCTAGCCAGACAATCTGCTCTAATGCGTCTTTTGGAGCAAAAATTAATATAAGACCCGGTCTTATTTTACTATACTTATAGTATACTTACTATACTTACTATACTTACTATACTTATAGTAAAATAAGACCGGGTCTTATATTAATTATAGTAAAATAAGACCGGGTCTTATATTAATTATAGTAAAATAAGACCGGGTCTTATATTAATTATAGTAAAATAAGGCCGGGTCTTATATTAATTTTTGCTCCAAAAGACGCATTAGAGCAGATTGTCTGGCTAGGTTTTATTTTCGGGGAAACACGGTACTTTTGTGTGTGTGACATGTAGACATTCTCCTATTCTTAAAATATTTTCAGGAAGAAAACTAAAAAATTTCCCTTACTTAGAAGTTTAAGAATCCACCCTTGTAATTTAAACAAGACAGATGCATTTTGATGGGACACGATAGCTACATTAAAATTAAACACAGTTTTAAGTCTAGAAATACTCTGTACCTCCTGAACGTTACCCTCTCTCTAGAGGTTAATTCAAGATAGTTCTAGTGTGCCACAGGGAAGGCTCATTATTGTGTGAGGAATCTATCAATGGAGTTTTCTCTTTGTGATATAAACTCTGGGCTGAGGTGGCAATAAACTTGGGAGCTAGCTCTGGGAGTAATTGAAGAGGGGTGGCATTATACATGGAGAGGAGGTGGTTTGATTCTGTCTACAAGGGAGAGGATCCTTGAATCTCGTATTGCTTCAGATATGTTTCTTGTCTTTCCCTGCAAGATTTTACAGGGGGATCTTTGGTGTTGCTTCTGTATGATATTAAATAGTCACAACTCAGGATAAGCAATTTATCTTTTTTTTTCTGTCCTCCACATATTAGAAACCCACTGTCAATCATAGAATCACAAAATCTTAGCCGTTGAAATCACCTGGTTCAAATTCTGTGACCATGCTTGTGCCTGTTTCCTTTTTTGCCAAGTAGACTTGAAGACTCTGGTTGAACACATGATAGCTCTCTATTATCGGCACAACGGCCAGGAAGACCTTCCTTTTATTGAGCCTAGTCTGCCCCCTGTTCTTCCTTCTGTATAGTTTTGCCTCATTAGGGACTTCACACCACATATCTTAGTACTGAAATGATTTTTGTTTTTAGTCTTTATTAATATTTATATCAGTCATTATAACACTAGGCTACTCTGTGGTACCAGATAAACCTCCTGTCTCTGGCGTAACACAATCAAGGTTTATTTCTCGCTCACAAAAATTCCACAATAAGTGAAGTAATTCTCAAGGACAGGTCCCCTTTATGTGGTGACTCAGTGATTCAAATTGTTTTTGTTTTGTGGCTTGACCATCTCATTATGGGGTTTCCACTGTCTTTGGGGAAGGAAAAGAAAGAGGTGGAATGTTGTGAACTGGCTTTAATACTTTGGCCCAGAAACTTCTGCTCATGGTCCAATAAGCAAGAACTAGTTACATGGCTTCCCCTAATTGCAAGGGGATGGCAAATAAATGTAGAGGAGCACATGGATATCTAGTGAGTAGAAAATATCTCTGCCACAATCTTATTTTCCCTGTGATAAGTACCATTAGTTCCCTTATTTAACATGTTTTTTATACTAACAAGTCAACACTTTTTGTGTGTGGGTGCTTATTGGCAAGGCACGGAGGTGGGGGTCCAGAGAAATAGATTATATCCAAACTCTCAGGGAGCCTACCATAAAATTGGGGAAATACGACAAATATATTTTAAAAGGAAAGCTATATAAGACAGTTTTTAATTATTTGATTAAGTGCTGAGTATTGTGATCCATATCATAAATACAGTGGGAATTCAAAGAAATAGAAGATCGTTGGGAATAGAATCCCTGGGCAAGTCTTCCTGAAGGAGCTGGGCTTTATAAGTAGCAATATCACCCTTTAGGATTTTCTTCTCCACTTTAGTGAAATTCTTTTGACTTTTCCTCGTGGGTCTTATTTTCAGACCAATAAAGTATGTTTGGTATGTTTATCAATAGTATTACTAAATTCTCCACTATCCTCTTCAATTTGGAGCCATTGATGAGATTCAGGTCTCTGATGAGTAGAACAAGCCATGGTGGACCATCTAGGTACTCACATTAATAGACATTCGTAATTTGATACAGTGTTATTGTAGTATCACCGATATTGTCCAAATGGATAAATTGTAGCAACATAATTCCCCAATATCTAGCATAGACTCAGCCGTATAGTAGGTGCTCAATAGATGTTTATTAAGTAGAATTTAGGCTTATTGCACTTGCTGCGTGTGTGTTATCATCTCTAGGGGAATAGATACGAATTTAAAAATATGTAGTAAAGTGCTTCCACGATTCTTAAGTTGAAAAATAAACAAATCACTCTGGATAACAAGCAAGTTAATATTTCCCTTCCTACAAGAAGAGACCATCCTTATCCGATGGTGAGCAGTGTGCCCACCTGGGGTAAACCAGTCACCCGTGGGAGGCTAATTACCTTTTCCAAAGAATTGGGGTACCATGTAGTGTCTTCAAAAAGGCAGTTTAGTAAATTATGCCCTGGTAGCTTGGAAGACTTAATATGCCACTCTTAGAATCTCCAGTGACTGGATCATGTCCCACAATAGAGGGAAGAGGACACGTTTGCCAGGAAACCAGCTATCTCAGATTTCCCCATTGGAAGACATAAGAGCTTCATTTTCATTTAAACCTAGTGGCTTCTCTGAGAAATGGTTGTATGCCATGAGACATTTCAGATTTGAGGAGTTAGTATGAGAATTTCCTCCTTAGGCAGAAGAACTCCAAAGCAGAATCTTAAGGTTCTGGTAGGGGTTGCCTTGGGTACAAATTAGGCAATTGCTTCTTCTCGGGGAGATAGGATTTTTCCTTTTCATTATAGAAGAACAGTCCCTGTCTTGTCCTTACTCTGCTGTAGTCAGGGACCACGAAGAAATGACGTATGGTTTGGAAAACATAGTTGTAACCCTAGGTCAGCCATTGTCTGACATTGTATGATCTTGATCCAGCCACTTAGTAGCAATGAACTTCTATTTCCTCATATAATATCTGACGTTCTTTCCTAGTGCTAACTATTTCTAATAATGTCACTACTATGGCTGACTAGTGTGGGGCAAGTCAATTGAAAAATAGCAGTTAATCAGAGACCAGGGCTGGTCTTTGTCTAATCTGTTTATTTTAAAGGTATTGTCTTTTCATCTGGGAGGAGATCTGATTCTGAGTTAAGTCAGCGTTGTGTTAAGGGGGCGAAAAGGTAAGCACACAACATCAGTGCTCTGCTGAAGAGTTGCTGCTCCTGACAAATCCCCAGGGGTGTTGGGGCTGCATTGGAATTATTTTCCAGAGTAGGAAAGAAAGATTGGAACATTTAACTTTCCATACACAAATACGGCTGTGCAAAGGAATCGTCATCCCTATCCTTAAATCACTACTGCAGTGGGGTTTATATATCTTTGATAAAGTTTGATTATCCTATGGATTTAACTGAAAAGGAGCAACTAGAGAGAAAAATAGACAACCTAGACATATCCTCCTATAGGAAGTACTCAGTAAATTTAGGTTGGATTGATAGGATTCAGACAGTACTAGTTCCTTGTGTAAAGTTAGCACGGCAACTGGAAAACTACTTAGAGGCTAGTGTGAGGCAGTGTCAGCATATTTATTCAGTTGTCAAGGTGATGCCAGGTGTGTATGACCACATGGGAGAATCAGAAGAACAGGCAGCCTGGTGCCTGTTTAGCTGAGCTCATGTACACAGGGCCAGGAAGTGTCTCTGCTCAGAACCGCTTTTTATGTATGGATGAAGGCAAATACTGGTAGTTCAAGTCCAGGGGAAATGGTAAAGTAGGTGACGTTTTATGGAGCCTTCAGCTTTCTTTCCTTTCTGGACACTTTTAGAATCAGGACCTTCTCTTTCAAATCCTTTCCCCCCAATCAAAATGGGAAATTAATTGGTATCACTTACAGTTCGACTGAATAGATTTAAAGCAATATACTTACTCGTCCATTTAAAACCCTTAATTTTAGTGTAGAAAGAATGTATCTTAATCCATTTAAAAACTTAAGCATTAGGAGGCAAGTAAGAATGATTGTAGACGGGCGTTCTGAAGTTTAAGGAAATTATACCACACCTGAGACTGCCCCCCCACCCTGATAAATCTACTTTAGTGATTTAGGGATGTTCCAGGAGTTGGAGAAAAAGGAGTAAAGACAAATATTCTTCATTTGGGGAGGTGGGAACAGATGCACTTTTTATATTGTTCAAATGGCATATATATATATATTCTTTTGTTTGTTGGACATATTTCACACACACAAAAAAACATCACAACATCACACACAACATCAGTGCTCTGCTGAAGAATTGCTGCTCCTGACAAATCCCCAGGGGTGTTGGGGCTGCATTGGAATTATTTTCCAGAGTAGGAAAGAAAGATTGGAACATTTAACTTTCCATACACAAATACGGCTGTGCAAAGGAATCGTCATCCCTATCCTTAAATCACTACTGCAGTGGGGTTTATATATCTTTGATAAAGTTTGATTATCCTATGGATTTAACTGAAAAGGAGCAACTAGAGAGAAAAATAGACAACCTAGACGTATCCTCCTATAGGAAGTAGTCAGTAAATTTTGGTTTACTGACCAAAGTACCAGTTGTAATTCCCTCCTTCCCTCAGTATCCCGTTTTCAAATATCAGCTTTTCTAGAGTAACCAAGATGTTAGTTTCCTCTAGAGACTGATTGCCTAAAAGCCTCTAAATACACAGAAGCACCTTCTGCATTGTTGGCTTCTCCTACTTAAAACCCTGGGTTCCAGAGTCACTTCAACCATTAACTGTCTCCAGGCTTTCAAGTGGTTCTCCCCCCACCCCTGCAGAAAACTCCACTTCTTTTTCTTCCCTATCTTTATTCCTCTGCTTTGAAATCCCCAGAGTCCATTTTTGCTGTGTAATATCCTGCTGAATTTCCTTCTTTCTCTATGGTAATCCTGTTGTTTTCTCTAGATAGGCAATCCTCGTCCTTCTGGCCCCACATTTCTGCTGCCTCAGGGACACCTAGCGTTGGGGTCATGGCGGGGGAGTAACAACAGCTGGACATGTTGCCCATGCATCCCTTAGGTTATTGCGGGGAGAGGAAGAGGGAAAATGGAGGCTTCATTGAGTGCAATACAAGCAAGTCTGGCCTGAAGCATAGGGCTAGGTTGAGACAATGAAACCTGAGTTTGGGGTGAATCAGATGCAGGACTTTTGTCTTTTAACTTGTGTGTATTGAGGATTAGTTTAGCTATTTCCTAGCCTGAAGGTGTGATACCTGACACTTATTAGATGGCCAAAAGTAGTTGCTGAATAAATGATACTGAGATGGTAATGAGGAGAAAATACAACAGAAAAGTGAGGTACCAGAAAAGTGAGAGAGGAGTCAAATATTTGCCGTATAAAAGTAAAAATCATATTGATCTGAGCTGCTTATCTAATTATGATAAAGCACTGAAGCAATTATGTGTAAAAACACTTTCAAATGAACTTCGAGTTCTCTTATGTAACAGTAGTAAATTCTACTGGATGTTAGGTAGGGATGTATCAAAGCAGGAAGGAAGGTCACTGGTCACCTAATCTTATTGCTGGGTAAATTAGTCACACATATTACAGACCAAATGATCATTTCGCATCAGCTTAGACATCTCCAAGAGACAGGAAGCTTACAAGGGATTCCATTTCTTCTAAAACATTCTTATATCAAACTGAAACCATCCCCCCTCTGGCTTATCCTTGATGTCCCACAACACAAGTCTGCGTCCTTTATTACTTGACAGGTTTTCACATGTTTAAAGACAGCTTTTCTATTCCCCTTCCTTTCCTAAAATCTATGAAAATATAAGGGGCTGCTGGGGTTTCCCAAGTTACCAAAAAACTTGTTTAGTTATCTTTATTAAGTGGAAGACAGATTTTATTTGTAAAGAGCATCAGGGGGTCTTTACTCTTTTTTCCTATCATAGACATTTAAAGCAGGTTATTTTTAAAAAATCAATATTTCTCAGTCTGGAGATGGGGTTTAGGAATCTCATTTTGAATTTGAGAACCACTGTTTCAGTCACTGAAGCTGTCCAGGTGAATTAAGTGTAATTGATGCTAATCTCAGAAATGCGTTGCACATAAAAGCGATGTTGAGCCTTTCTAGCCTCTCAGCTAACAGCCTTGGAGCAATCTTAAGTCTTTACTGACTGAACATTAACATCGACCCCCACGAGCTCTCTTATTCTTGTTTACAAGCTTTTCCTTTCTCCTCTTTCTCTTAGTCATGGATTTCTCAATTCTAGTTACACCTTCTTCACACAGCGTACAACTTGAGTTCTTTTCAGTCTCCTAATCCACAGCCCTCTAGATCGCTGCTGATATTGGATAAGTCATCTGCCAACACTCAGGGTTTGTAAGATTATTCCTATGCTCAATCATTTAGATCTTGTTGCTCTTCAACCATATTTCACATTTCTAAAGCTTTATTGATATCCAAACACTAATGTAGCTCAACGTGACTGAAATCTACTTACAATTCCTTCCTTTATCTGATTGTTTTAATTGATTTAAGGTTCCTTCCAATCCTTATACATGTGCCTATTCAATTTTTAAATATTTGTGACCCAAAAATAGATGATATTTAGTATTTTGCTTCTGTATTTTTTTTATATTGGGGTGTATCTTTATATCTATAGTTTTAATGACTGAAGTATTAGTTTATATCCTTTTCTGATTATAAACATTACCTATTTATTGTAAAAATTATTAAATATAAACATATTTATTCATTTAAAATGTATTTCAATGTCAGATTCCATAGTCCCATCACCTAGTTAAGCACTATTAAGACTTGATGCATGAGAGAGAGAGAGAGAGAGTGTGTGTGTGTGTTTATGTAGATGAGAGAGAGAATTATTTTAAAGAAACTTTTGTATATAACAACTGTATTGAGTGAAAACACAATAAAAGAAAGTTTTTCACTTACAGCTACACAGTCAAATATGGTAATTACTAGCTACATGTGGCTTTTAGGCTAAAATTAAAAGTTCTGTTCCTCAGTCACAATAGCCCCATGTTAAGTGCTCAAAAACCACGTGACTGGTGGCTACTATACTGCGTATCATTACAGAAAGCTTTATTAGACAGTTCTGACTTGTAGCATTCTAGGCTAGGGAGACAGAGAACCAAGTTGATCTGCTTCTTGCTGAGTTCCACGGCACTTCTCTCTGTGCTATAGTTGAGGAATTGAACAATGTAAGTAGACAGTGAGTACCCCTGAGGGTCTTTGAAGAAATTCATGTAGGTAAGAATTGACCTAACCATGGGATTTCTATCTAGATTTCAAAGCGAAAAATTTTTAAATGGGAATAAGGGGACCATGAGGAAGACTGCAGAGGCTGCAGAATGAGAGGGATGTACAGTTCAGGTTTAATATTTTTGTACTTGCTATATACCACTGCTTGAATCCACGCTTCAATGATTTTCTCTGTCAGTGGTAGCCACAGAATGCTTTTTATAGAGGCAACCAACCGAATGGGAGAAGATATTTGCAAACAACACCTCCGATAAGGGGCTAATATCCAAAATATATAAGGCACTCATACAACTCAACAACAAAAAGACGAACAATCCAATTGCAAAATGGACAGAGGACCTGAATAGACATTTCTCCAAAGAGGACATACAGATGGCCAATAGACATATGAAAAGATGCTCAACATTAATAATCACCAGAGAAATGCAAATAAAAACTACAATGAGATGTCATTTTACACCAGTTAGAATGGCTATCATCAACAAGACAAATAATAACAAGTGTTGGAGAGGCTGTGTAGAAAAAGGAACCCTTATATAGTGTTGGTGGGAATGCAGACTGGTGTAGCTGCTATGGAAGGCAGTGTGGAGGTTCCTCAAAAAATTAAGGATAGAATTACCATATGACCCAGAAATCCCTCTCCTAGATATATAGCCCCCAAATCTGAAAACATTTATCCGTAAAGGTATATGTGCTCCGATGTTCATGGCAGCTTTATTTATGGTGGCCAAGACATGGAAACAACCAAAGTGTCCTTCGACAGATGAATGGATAGAGAAGTTGTGGTATATATACACAATAGAATATTATTCTGCCATAAGAAAAGATGAAATAATGCCATTTGCAACAACATGGATGGATCTTGAAATTATTATGCTAAGTAAAATAAGGCAGACAGAAAAAGTCGAGAACCACATGACTTCACTGATATGGGGATATAAAACTGAAAGCAGCAAAGGAACACACAAACAAATAAACAAAACCTCATAGACATAGACAATAGTTTAGTGGTTACCAGAGGGTAATGGAAGAGGAGGGATCGTAGAAGAAGGGAAAGGGGATCAAATATATGGTGATGGAAGGAGAACTGACTCTGGGTGGTGAACACACAATGTGATACATAGATGATGTATTACAGAATTGTACACTTGAAACCTATGTGATTTTACTAACCATTGTCACCCCAATAAATTTTAATTAAAAAAGAATGCTTTTTATATAAGATTTTATATTGGATCCACGTGTAAATTTGTGGTTATACCCTGGTCATTTAGAATGGGTATATGAGGGATGTGGTGATGAGTGCAGGAGGAGAGCAACTGTAATTTGAAGCAGATATGTGTGTGTGTGTGTGTGTGTGTGTGTGTTACACATATGTGCACACTAAAATTTTCCTTCAGCTGTGTTATAACTGTTTCAGGAAAACAAGTGTCTTACGACTTATAGCTTGTCCAGTGCCTGATCTGAAATTAGCTGTACTTTCTCCCTAGGGCTCCTCAGTTCCCTGCAGATCTCAAAAATGGGTATATATCAAAACCCTGTGGACCTGGTCAGATGTGCTGTTGCATTAATTATAATACAGATCATGGCTGTGGACTCTGTGGATATGCATAGAAAGCTTGCAGATGTGCACAAAGGAGAAGATGTTGAAAAGGCTCGACTACATTGCACTGGTGCCAGGCATATTTCTCACATGCTAGTTACTGATAATGCTGATGGATTCATTTCATGACCTGAGCAGTGTCAGGTATATAATAGAGACTCAATTGAGCTAGTAGAAAAAAACGTATACATATACTTCTGCCCCCGCTCTCCCCTCTAAAAGAACCCCCACAACAAACAGAGTGGATTTATAAAATTTTTTGAAGGTGTGAGTTAAAGGTAACCAATTAGTTTTGACTATGGGGACTTAATTTTAAAAACTGAAACTTAATTAAAGTGATAACCTGGTATGCTGGCAATATTGGGGAATCACAAACTTATCACTGACTTGGTTTATAGCATTCACTGTGAGAGGGTATCATTGTAGCCATTAAATTTTTTAATTATAAAAAATTTCAAACATACAAATGTAGAGAAAAATAGTACAATGAACTCCCATATACCCATCACCCAGATTTGATAATTATTAAGATTTTAATTTGCTTCATTCATTCTTTTTTTCTCTGTTTTAGTATTTTAAAACATATCTCAGACATTGCGTATGTTTCAACCTGACTCTAAAATATGAACAAATATGCCATTTGTACCCCCAAGAATCTAAATATTTTTTTGGTATCATCTTTTCCGTAATCAAATTTCTTTGACTATCTCAAAATGTCTTTTTAGTTTATTAGAATCAGGTCCAACCAAGATCCATAGATAACAGTTGTCTCTTACGAATTTCTTTAAAATTCAATAATATTTAGTAAACTTACAGAGCTGGGCACCCGTCATCACAATCAGTTTTGGGGCATTTCCACACAGCCCCCAATTTCTCCCAGCCCACGTGCAGTCAACCCCTGCTACTTTCAGCCTCAGGAAACCATTGATCTGCTTCCTTTTCATATACATTTTCCTTTTTCTGGACATTTCATATCTTAAGTCTTTTGAAATCTAGAGTAGTTTCCTCTTCTCTCCCTTCCACACCCCCTCGCCCCCCGTCATCCAGTTACTTTTGTATAGAATGCCCTGTGTTCTGGACTTGTTTTTTTGCTTTTTCTGGTGTCATTTGATTTGTTCCTTTATGTCATTCCCTCCCCATATTTCTTGTAAATGGAATTTAGCTCCAGAGCAGCATTATCCAATAGAACTTCTGCAATGATGGAAATTTTCTCTATCTGCACTGTCTAATGGCTACATGTGGCTTTTGAGCACTTTTGATTGAGGAACTGAATTTTTAATTTTACATCTTAAATTTAAATAGCTACATGAGGCTAGTGCAGCTGCAGAGGCTTAATCAGGTTTAGGTCCAACATTTTGGAGCATGAATATTTCATAGTCGGTGCTATATGCTTTGTATTGGATCATATCGGGAGGCACATGTTTGCTTGTCTTAGTTTCAGTGATGCAGAGATTGACCAGTGGGCTCAGGTAGTGCCAGCCTGCTTTTCAATGTCCAGTTCCCTGTCACCATTTTATCTAATGGTTTTGTCCATTTTTGAATATTGTCTGCAGCCATTATTTCACTAGGGCTAACAAAATGATGATTTCCTAATTCTAGCATTTCTTCCACATTTATTAGCTGGAATTCTTTAGTAAAGAAATTCATTCATCAGCTAGAGCTATTTGGTTATCCTTAAATGCATTCTGTACAGAACAGGTAGACTAAATGCTTAATTTTTGCCTTTTAACTTACAATCTTCGGAATAAGTAATGGGTGCTCTAATTATTTCCACTAATGTTCAGTGAGATATTAAAAAAAAATTATGAACTTGGTGTTTACATATCCACTGTACTTGAATCAGTTGTATTTATATATATATTTTGATCCTCAGAGTATCCCATCTTTGGCCAGTAGGACCTCTTTGTGTTGACTCAGATGTTCTTGTGATAAAACCACAGAGAACACTAATCATTAGGAAAATGCAAACCAAGATCACAGTGAGATACCAACTCACATCCACTAGGATGGCTACTATAAAAAAACAAAAACCTAAACAAACAAAAAACCACCCAGAAAACAACAAGTGTTGACAAGGATGTGGAGAAATTGGAACCATTGTGCACTGTTGGTAGGAATGTAAAATAGTACAGCTGCTATGGCACATTGCAGCTCAAAAAATTGTTGGTAGGAATGTAAAATAGTACAGCTGCTATGGCACATTGCAGCTCAAAACAGCACATTGGTTCCTCAAAAAATTAAAAATAGTATTACTGTATGACCCAGCAATTCCACTTCTGAAATATACCCAAAGGAATTGAAAACAGGGACTTGAATTACATCAAACTAAAAAGTTTTTTCACAGCAAAGGAAACCATCAATAAAACAAACGCGATCCTACTGAATGGGAAAAGATATTTGCCAATGATATATCTGATAAGGGATTAATATTACAAATTTATAAAAAACTCACTCAACTCAACTCCAAAAAACCAAACAACCCAATTATAAAATGGGCAGAGGACATGAAGAGACGTTTTTTTTAAAAAAGGGCATACAGATGCCAAACAGACATATGAAAAAATGCTCAACCTCACTAGCCATCAGAGAAATGCAAATAAAAACCACAATGAGATACCACCTCACCCCAGTCAAAATGGCTATCATCAATAAATCAACAAACAACAAGTGCTGGTGGGGATGTGGAGAAAAGGGAACCCTTGTGCACTGTTGGTGGGATTACAGATTGGTGCAGCCACTATGGAAAACAGTATGGAGGTATCTCAAAAATCTGAAAATGGAGCTACCTTATGATCCAGCAATTCCACTCCTAGGTATCTATCCGGAGAAATCCAAAACTCTAATTCAAAAAACTTTATGCACTCCTATGTTTATTGCAGCACTATACACAATAGCTAAGACATGGAAACAACCGAAATGCCCATAGGTAGATGACTGGATTAAGAAACTGTGGTACATTTATACAATGGAGTATTATGCAGCCATAAAGAAGAAAGAAATCTTACCATTTGCAACAACATGGACGGACCTAGAGAGCATTATGTTAAGTGAAATAAGTCAGACAGAGAAAGACAAATACCACATGATCTCACTTATATGTGGAATCTAAAGAAAAGAATAAGTGAATGAACTAATCAGAAACAGTTTTGGAGACATAGAGGAAAAACTGAGGGTTGCTAGATGGGCGGGGTGGGGTGCGGATAAGGGGGAAGGTGAGGGGATTAGAAAACAGTCAGTAACCACAAGATGGCCATGGGATTTTGAAAATTAATTTAGGGAATGTAATCAATAATGTTGTAAAGATTTTGTGGGGTATCCGATGGACACGTGTCCCATTTGGGAGACCACCTCAGGGATGATGTAGATGCCTGATCACTGCACTGTACACCTGAAGCTGAAGCTGAACAATAATGAATGCCATGTATAATTATATATATATATATATATATATGTACGTATATATCTGTATGTATATACTTACAAGAAGCGGAGTACAGCATTAGGAATAGAGACAGTGGAACATCTGTGCGATGTCAGACATCTGTGCGATGTCAGAGGGATAGTGGATGGGGGAGGGGGGTTCACACAGTGTGAGGGATATAAATGATAAACGTCTAAGTATTACTTAGTCTTGTGCACCTGAAACTAATAAAAAAAAAAACAAACAAACAGGGACTTGAGTAGATACTTGCATATGCACTCATGTACATAGTAGCATTACGTGCAATAGCCAAATGATGGAAGCAACCCAAATGTCCATTTATGGATGAATGGATCAATAAATGTGGTATATACATATAATGGAATATTATTTAGCTTCAAAGAGGAAGGAAATTCTGACACATGCTACAACTTGGATGAAACTTGAGTACATTTTTCTCAGCAGAAAGGACAAATACTGTATGAATCACTTACAGGAGATACCTAAAGTAGTCAAATTCATAGAGACAGAGAGTAGAATGGCGATGGCCAGAACTGTGGAGAGGATGGGAGTTATTGTTTAGTGGGTATTGAGTTTCAGTTTTGCAATATTAAAAGAGTTCTGTGGATGGATGATGGTGACAGTAGCCCAACAATGTGAATGTACTTAATGCCGCTGCACTGTACAATTAAAAATGGTTAATACTGTACATTTTGCGTGTATTTTGCCACAATTTTCTTAAAAACCAGTTTCATGAAGTTTCGTATGGGCAAAAGCCTGATTGGAATCCATTTAAGAGAACGAAGGGAGTGGAACTGGAGAATCTAGATATAGGTAATTAATTGAAAACTTAAAACATATACAACATATACAAAATCAACAAAAATCATTTAAAATTTATTTATGTGGCACTTAAAACTAAGCATTGCTATTTCTATATATTTACCTCATATGTGTGTATATTACTAAAGAAATTTATATCATTGAAGAATCCATAGGGAACATTTTTTTCCCCTCTCAGTATTCTGTGACATTTTAAACACATTTAAAACAAGCTTATTGGGAGTATCATATCTGGAAGAGTCATATGGAGTATCTGTTTAATCTCATTTTTAAGAAGAGGACCTGGGGCCCAGGAGGTTGTGTTTGTTCAAGGTTGTGCAGTTAAGTGATGGTAAGCTGGGAGAATATCTCCCAGTCTGATGTTCTTATCACTGTGCCATAGCTGCTTCTAGTATCACCTCTAAAACTGGCTAAAACTGGTTCTACCTCTTGCTTTCCCTATGTCTGTTAGTGTCATCATTATTGCTCTAGCTATCAGGTTTAAAGAATGGGGCTAATCATTGATTCCTATTCTCTTCTTTCCTTCTGTATCGTATCTGGTAAATTGAGTCCTGTGGCATTTTTTTTGGTATCATTTATCACATCCCCATTCTCTCACTTTTAATGATGCTATAATTGATCAGTGAGTTCAAGTGGTGATGGCCTTACCTTCATTGTTCCCTATTAATTTTTTTTTAAAGGAAATTATCAGCAGTAATCTCTATTTTTTTTTTCAGTTTTTATTGGGGAATATTGGGGAACAGTGTGTTTCTCCAGGGCCCATCAGCTCCAAGTCATTGACCTTCAATCTAGTTGTGGAGGGCGCAGCTCAGCTCCAAGTCCAGTTGCCATTTTCAATGATGGCGCAGCCCACCATCCCATGTGGGAATTGAACCGGCAACCTTGTTGTTGAGAGCTCGCGCTCTAACCAACTGAGACATCCAGCTGCCCCCCATTAACTTTTGATCTAATGGTTTTATCTACTGATTAATACTGCTCTTATCCTACTTCTGAGCTTTATTCCTTCTTGCTCATCCTCCTGAATTTTTTGGTTTTCTCTTCACATGCACTACTGCTTGGTTTTTCTTCTTAATATACCTTTCTGATCCTGCTTCTGTCTTACTCCTCCAAAAACTTCTCCATGGCCTAGTAAAAGTTCTATAGTTCTATAGCCTGTAAACTTATTTTGTGTGACTAGCAAAGTGCTTTTTTTTTTTTTTTTTTTTTTACTTTCCCTAATTTGAATGCTTTCAGGCGAGGTATGGCCTCACCCCAGCCTGTATGACTTTCTGTTGCTTTTACCTAGCTCACTTCAGTCATTTGTACTTCCTACTTATTCTTGTAACCATTTTGAGTTTGCCACCTTCATTTTTAGCATGGTCTGAATGCCCTGATTAATGTCTGGGCTCTTTTCCCAACTTTATTTCCTACTATTCCCCTGTAGGAAAACTTTACCCATTTTCTCATCTTGTTGTTGCATGTCTTCTCTCATTTCCTTATCCAAATAACTTGAAAATCGGCTTATCTCACACTTATGACCAGTTTCTGGCACTATGTGGAATTAATAGATGAATGAGCTTTTTCTGGCACTGGTTGTGCTCATAAGTTCTCTGTCTTTGAGAAACTCATAGACTATGGGAGGCTATGAGAGAGACTGGTATGTAAGCAGCTAATTTTAATAATAACTAAAAAGGGCAGTTGTGTAAAGAGTGATGAATTCTGCTTGGGAGGGCGGGAATAGTAAATTCTGCCTGGACAGCCACATCTTCTTTCTTTCCCTGACGACTGCAAATCATTTTGCAGTTCTTTATGTCTCTTAAACTAGATTATAATCTGCTTCAGAGCAGTGGTCATATTTGTATTGTATTCTTCTGTATTCTCCCCTGTTCATAGTAGGCATTCAAATTTTTGTAAAAGTGTTGATTGAAAGGCTAGTGGAGGCTCACAGAAATGGCAGGAGGCCAGAAGAACAGGCTTGGAAAATGGGCAGGAACCAAAAGGGGCCCCAGAGGATAGGCAGCCATAACAAACTGGCCAGCTAGCGGCTGTCATCTCTGGATAATGCCCTCTCTGCATACCCCCAGTGGATGCCTGAAACCACAGACAGTACCAAACCCTATACATACTATAGGGTTTTTTTCCATACCTTTTTACTTAAAGGAAGCACTTACGGCTTCTCTGGCATTTCTGAATTGCCAGCATCACTTCTTTGGGGCCATTGTTAAGTAAAATAAGGGTGACTTGAGCACAAGCACTGAGATACAGTGACAGTAGATCTGACAACCGATATGCCATTAAGTAACTAACAAAGAGGTAATATTTACAGTGTGGATATGCTGGACAAAGGAATGATTCATGTCATGGGCGGGATGGACAGCTTTGGTGAGATATTTTATTACATGATTCAGAATGGCAAGCAATTTAAAACTTAAGAATTGTTTATTTCCAGAATTTTCCATTTAATATTTTTGGACCATGGTTGACCACAGCTAACTGAAACTGTGGAAAGCAAAACTGCAGATGGGAGTGGGGACTACTGTATAGTAAAAATCCTTTCTCCCAACACTTGCCTCCATACATCAGAATTCTCCTTAATATGCAGTCATTAGTTTCTTATATATGCTAGAGATTTTAAAAAATGCATTATAAACGTGATTATATATCCCCCCCCTTTTGTATACAAATGGTAACATTCTATTCCACTGTTCTGTACATTGCTTTTTTCATATATTTTGATTTGGGGTTCATTTGACTTTGTATGTCTTGGCAAAGTTAAAATTTAATGAAAGGTCAAGTTTTTATCCTAAAATTTTCTTCCTTATAATTAAAAAAAAGTATTTTAAGCAATAATACCATTCCCACCTGTCTTTAGTTCCCACGTGCCTCCATTTTGTGCTTCAGTTGTAATTCCTTTGGTTTCAAAGGGAACATTCCCCCTAACCATCCTTATGAACTTCCAGAACTACAGTGTTTTGAGTTTTGCTTGAACTCCTTTCTTGATTATGTCTTCTTGAATTTACCCTTGTTTTGGTTGTACTGTGACCAGACATACCCTGTTTAAGGCCTTTATTTTTTCATATGTAGTTTGATAATACATAGAGAAAAATGTACATTGTAAAATTCACCTTTTTTTGATGTACAGGTCTGAGTTTTGACAAATATCTACAGTCATATAACCACCAGCACCACCAAAATATAGAATATTTCCATCACCTCCAAAAATCCCCTCGTGCCGCTTCCCCTACTCTCAATCTCTGATCTCTTTATTGTCCTTATAGGTTTAGCCTTGTCCAGAATACCAAATAAATGGAATCATTTAGTCTGTAGCCTTTGAATTTGGCTTCTTTCACTTAGCATAAAGGTTTTGAGGCTCACCATATTGTGGCATGTATCACTATTTTCTTGCTAGGCAGTCTTCTATACTAAGGGTCATTATTTTTAGTGTGTTACTCTGAAGAGTGATTTGAGCAGATTGGTAAGGTTGGAGTACAAAGATCAGTGATTTCAGTTAATCCATGGTCAAGCCTAGGTTATCCTATGAAAGTTCAGTAGTACACTCTGGCATGCCGTGTTTCCCCAAAAATAAGACCTAGCTGGACCATCAGCTCTAATGCGTCTTTTGGAGCAAAAATTAATATAAGACCCAGTATTATATTATATTATTATACTATGTTATATTATAGTATACCCGGACTTATATTAAAATAAGACCGGGTTTTATATGAATTTTTGCTCCGAAAGATGCATTAGAGCTGATGGTCCGGCTAGGTCTTATTTTCGGGGAAACACAGTAGGAATCTTACATTTTCTTTAGGATTAGGCTATGTAGAAGACATTACTTGAGTTATACCTGGAGGCATGAGGAAGAAGAATGCCACCAGAGAATCCACAAAAGAATGTTCAAGAGCAATGAGGGAGCATAACCACTAGACTCTGAGTTCTGTGAGGAACTTGTCCTGCTCTTTTCTGTATTGTCTTTCACCCTCCAGTGCTCTTGTAAACCCTCAACAGTCATTTGTTGAGTAAGCCAAATTCATTCCAAAATGTTGTCAGGTTGTGATTTTACTATATTTTGCCCCTGAGTCATAGTGTCCTTAAAACTACTATACATTTTATTGGATTATGCTTTCTTCATCTCCCTCCATCCCCTGAGCCCCCAAATGGCTGTAAAGAAAGAGGGCCAGCCTCTTACATTAGTGTTTTCTGTTCTCATCACCAAGTGCCAAAGTCCCTCTTTTCTCTTTCATCCCTCTTCCTACCATGGGACCCTGTGTTTTGGAAGATTTTATCTGTCATATAGCAATTATTATAATACTCGTTTGGCAAATCAGTTAAGTATATCTATCTAGCTATCTAGCTATGTATCTGACAGTAAAAGAGCTTGTAATTAGCAAGAAATAACCACTGTTAACTGCATAGAGAAGACATAATTACTGCCAAGAGCAAATAAATTTGTTGTAGTTAACCTCATGAAGGGAACTTAGGCAACTCATTTCAATCTTTTTAGAAATATTAGTAATAGCTTGAGGTCGCTTATTATTATATTTACGCATCCCTAAAGGTCTAGAGACTCCAGGTTTGGAATTACTATGTGATATCTTTTTCAGAAATGCTTGATCTAAAATTAATCAAATGCTTTGAGAACCTGGACTTGTGGATTACTTAAGGCCATAGGAATTCCAAAGACCTAAGGACAGACTTTGGCATTACGCTTCAGTGCTCATCAACAACATTAGCAGAGAACCGTAATTGTCTGAGCAAATCTGGGTTGGGCCTTAATGGAAAAAATAAAATACTACGTCAGGCTGTACTCTTCCTATTGTTAATGTCAGGAAACTCAGCCCAAATTAACTTTGGAAAAAAAGGTATTTATTGACTCACATAATTCCAAAGGTCAGGTTGGCTTCAGGCATTATTTGATTGGAGCTCAAGAATTGTTTGCAAAACCTAATTTTTCCTTCTGTGTTTCTCAGCTCTGACACTGTTACTTGGGTTACGTTCTCAGGCAGGTTCTCCAGTGGTTCTAGGCTGGCTGTAGCAGCTCCCGTCTACATCTTTTCAGGTTTAAGTCCAGTGGAAAAGAGAGGCTCTTCCCAGAATTCCCAGCAAGAGTTTGAGCCTCATGGGCTTTAATTGAAATATGTGGTCATCTTGAAAAAGTTGACTGTGCTCAGGGAAATCATGCACTGAGTGTGTTTAAGCTCAGGCCAATAAATCTAGTTCTGAAGCTCCATCCACATCTGTGCGCTGAGGACCGGGTGGGGCATTCTGCAGAGGCAGCTTGGGATATAGATACCAAAGGAAGGAGAAATAGATGGTAGGTAGCCTAATACCAATACTGTACACTACCACTTAACACGTGCTTGCCATTTCCTGTTTGCTAGGCAATGAGCAAGCTACTTTCACAAGTGTAGTTTCATTTAATTCCATTCTCACAATGTCTCTGTGAGATAGTTATTTCTCTCTCTGTTTTACAGTTAAGGAGATAATCTCAAAAAGGTTAAGTCATCGCCCAGTTTCATATCAGTGATAACCGTTGGAACCAGGATTCTAGCCAAAGTCTATCGCAATCGGACTGCAGTACATCTCCTGCCAGTTCCTTTCTGGTGTTCAAATAACACCCTCAACAATAGCTGCAGCATCTCTGGAAAATGATGGTCGTCTCTCTAAGTAATTATTTTGAAGATTGAAACATTCATCTGCATATGTTTTTAAAATGAAGAATTATATTATTTTTAGCTTATTTCATGTGTAGGCTTACATGGGCTGCATTCATTCATCCAGTAAGTATTTGTTGAGTGCCTGTTGTGAAGCCAGGTACTGTTCAAGGAACGGAGGATAAAGCAGTGAACAGAACGAATATCCCATCTCAAGGAGCTGACATTCTGGTGTAGACAAAACACATAAAGAGGCATATAAGATAAGATCAGGTGATCATGAGGCTTCCCTTTAGATTATTGAAGGGGGTTCAACCCTCACAGGCATTTTCTGGGGCAGGCAGAGCCATGAAACTTCGTTTGGTGCCAAAGTCAGTACCTTAAAGTAGGAGATTCTCCAGACTCCCTGGCAGGTGGCTGGGGAGTGGGAAACCAGCTGAAAGATCCATGCTCTTGGTTTGAACTGAGAATGCACTTTCCCACAGAAATCTGATCCCAGTTGTGGCTAGCTCCTATGACAGAGGTACGTGGGAAGGGAATAGGCTTCTGCGGACCTGCTTGGGAGCCTTAGGTGCCCTAGGTTCCAAATCAAATCTTAGCATTTAATTTTTGTCCTAAGTTGGGAACTGCTTTCACTTTTTTGAAAAAAAATTCTGCTTTTTAAATTAGGGTAAATATTATTCTAAGGACAGATAAATTTAAGAATGTCCTTAACAGTGGTAAAATGGGGTCATTTTGCTCTTTATGAGTATGAATGATGGAATTTGATCCATAGGCTATGAAATTAAGCCCACAGACAATACTTAAAAACACAACAGAAGTAATAATCAAGAAGTGCCTGGATTCCGAAATTTTATAATATAGAATTATATTTCTCAGGGCCGCTGGCATTCAAAGAAAAAAACAACCATTCCACAAAATTGTCTATTTTCTAGTTAAACTGATGTCCTATAACTGTACCTGAAAAGCTAAGTTGTAATTTTGAGGACACCATGGATGAAAGAAAAAAATTACTATCCCTAGTAACAGATGTGAAATTACATTAGATAAATATAATCATTAGTTTCAGTCTCACCCTGGTTAATTTGTTTGTGGAAATGTGCAACCTATTATTCATTAAATAATTTTCCACACATTGATTAGAAAGCCATGTCGAATTGTGACCCTGCACATTTGGGTTTACCTATCTTGCAATGAAGTATACCACTTACAATAGTGGAAATGGGGGACAAAATGTTTATCTCAAGCTGATTTTGTGCCAATAAATAAAGTAAATCAATAGCCAGTGAAGTGTGAACAACATTTCTCTGCTGTATAATATGGTTTTGGGGGCAATTTGACATGCTACAAGGGGAAACAAGGGTCTTGAACAGAAAGGTAATAAAAGCAAATCATGCTGGTAACTGTTATTGAAGTCCTGTATTTTTCTATACTTGGGCAGCTTTAAGATGTGAAAAATAATGCACATAAAATTATACAAATATTGAGGCAACTTTCCCCCATATTTATAAACATTCTTTCTTATAGATTTTATTGGTCATGCACCCTATCCCTGTGACAAATCTTTTCTATTTACTATTTGATCAAATTTAGTATACAAATTCAGATAACTTTAAAGTATTTATAGCAAAGATTAATACAACAAAGACCTTAAATTTCAGATAGATTTTATTAGCACTTAGTAAGACCTCATCTGAATTTTACTTTTCAGGTAACTATTTACAGTAACCCAAAATCTCTCAATTAAAAAAATTTTTTTCTGCCCTGCTAATAGCTTCCAGGAGAAACTCCCATTTTCTCATTTTGCACCTTTCTTATCATTCTAAGCCTTACCGAACCGTAAGAAAATGAATCTCTTTTCTAATTCTCTGGAGGAGAATAATGATAAAAATGTGTTTATAAAGTGTATCTTCTTGCCAGTTTGAACCTCAGATGTTGTGTTTTAAATTAAGATGAAAGTAACACATTTTCCTACATAATGCAGGCTTCATTCAAGTAATTAATGGTTAATTAAAAGCAGTTTTTTTTTCTCCCCCTGTAGGTCAGACAGTGAAAGGTTCTGCTATGTTATCATAGAAAAGAGGAGGTTAGGCTGTTTGGTTTCTAGAAGGAGACATCCGGCCCGCTTGGTCTAAAATAAAATCATAGCCAGGGAAACCTGTGGATTCAAAAGAAAAATGGTTACTGGGTGTCACAGAAACTGTTTTGCTGCCCAAGAATGTTATTTCCTTGACAAATTTCAATATACCATTGTTAAAATTTCAAAAAATCAGTGACCACAACTATTTTAATAACGTGTGCTGACTTGTAGAGTATTTATCTATAGTCAGTGACTGGATTCATGTGAAGAGTTCTGAAAAGAAATATATCTAACTCTTAGTTTGAGATTCCCCTCTATCACTTTCTTTTTTTTTTTTTTGGTTAGGGCTTTAGTCTACTGTAGACTAATTTTAAAAATCTAGATTTAAGCCGATGTATTTTATAAATAAAAGAAAAGCTCCTGTTAGTTCTAATTTCCTCTTTGAGAATACCCAGTGAGCCGAAGTATAAGTGCTTGTGAGAGCTAAGATAATAATAAACCATGGGTGAGAGAGAATAAGTGTTACACTGAGAATCAAATTTATGTTGTTCTCCTTGCTGTCACTTGAGTCCTGTAACTTTTCTGGGTTTGGTAGGCTAAGTCTTTGCAGCTTTACTACTGCATACAGATAATATTTTTATAAAATATCATCATACAAAAATGGATGAATAAACTTTATGACTTAGCTAATAGTCTCCTTTTATAACCTGCTTTGTTTATATTTAATATAAACATTTTTCTGTCCTTATGTATTCTTTTACGTCATTTACAATGGACGTCGGTTATAATGGGTGTATCATATTCTATTATATGGTTTTGCTGTAACTCATTTAAATATCTCCCTGTTACAGGATACAGTCAAAGCTATCATATCTTATGATGCTGCCATAGTTTATTAATTTGTCTCCCTTTTCCTGCTCTTGCTTCTTACAGTCTCTAACCAGATACATTTTTTTTAATGGCAATTAGATACAACATTGCCATTCTCAAAAGTTTCCAACCATTTTTAGAATAAAACCCAAAATTATTACGTGGCTTACAGGGCACTGTGTAATCTGGCACCTGCTTACCTCTGAAACCTTATTTCTATTCTCTACCTCATTCACTGGACTCCGTTCACCGTTCTCTTGGCTGTTCTTCAATTCTCTCAGCATGTCCCAACCTCAGGGCCTGCGTTCTTGGGGTTTCCTCTACCTGGGACACTCTTCTTTCTGATACTTGATGATCTGTTTTTTTTCATTTCCTTCAGATCTCTCCTTAAATGACTCCTCCTCGGAGCTCTTTTCTGAGAGTCCTTCTAAACTAGCATTCCTCCACCATTCTCTAGCCTGTAGTTTTTCTTCATAGCACTAATTACTACCTGACACTATTATGTGTTTCTTCTTTTCAAATTCTGTCATCAGTATGTAAACTCCCTGAAAGTAGGACGGCCTCTGTTTTGTTCATTGTTAAATCCCCAACCTCAAGAACTATGCCTAGTTTATGGAAGGCACTAGAAAAATATTTGTTGAATGATTCAAGGTTTGGTTCAATATTTTTCTGTTATAAATGTGGCAGGATCAGGAAAGTTATTGTTTTGTCAATTGCCTTTGTTCAGAAAAATATCTTGATTAGCTTCTTCAGGTGGAATGTGTGGCCCTGAGGAAATGGATTGAAAGAAAGTAACAAAGACACAGCTAAAGTACCTTTAAAAAAAGTGAATAGTAATTTAGAGAGGAGAATGAAGAAAATAGGAAGATGAGTGTGGAGGAGGGGGTCAAACTACAGTATAGGCAGAAGATTGAAGCCTGAGTGGGCAGAAATGACTGAGGGAATTTTTAAAAGAACAGGGGTATTTCATATTTATGTTTAAGTTATACAGTAATATAAGCCTTCTCTCATTAACCCCTGAATCTCCCCAGCACACAGATGCTTCATAGCAGTGCTTTGTTGGGGGAAATCAAGAAAAGCCAGATCTTATGTTTGAATCAAAAATAATGATAAAGGGACAGTTTGTACATGGAGAATCAGAGTTCAACAGAAATTAGAAATAAAGCCAGAAGTCACAATGAAGCCACTTGATTGCTCACTGGGAGTAGGAAGAGGAATTGAGTAGATCTTGTCTAGTATTCAAGACTGAGTTACAGAAATAAGAGTGGTAAATATCTTGTAGCTAATTCTTTTTATCATCTCCACGATTTACTTAGGGTAAATTTCTAAAACTGGAATTGCTGGATCAAAGTGTTTTGGCATTTTTAAGGCCTTTGATATGTGATCATATTGTCTTCCAGAAAAATGGTATCAACTTAAAATCTGAAATGTGTATAAAAGCAAGAGTTATTAAATAAACAAACAAACACCATTATACATGTCCTAGGATGGCTATAATAAAAGAAGGTGGAAAATAAGTGTTGGTGAGGATGTGGAGTAATTGGAACTCTTATACATTCCGAGTGGGCATATGAAGTGGTGTAGCTGCTTTAGAAAATATTTTGGCAGTTCCTCAAAAAACTAAACATAGAGTTACAGTTTGACCCCAGTAATACTACTCTGAGGTATATATAACTAAGAGAAATAAAAACATACATCCACATAAAACCTTGTACATAAGTGTTCATAGCAACATTGTTTTACTAGCCAAAAAGTAGAAATAACCCAAATGTACCCAATGACTGATGAATGGGTAAATAAAATGTGGAATACTATATAATGGAATATTGTTTGGCAATGAAAAATAAATGAAATACTGATACATGTTATCATATGGATGAACCTTGAAAACATTACCCAGGTGAAAGAAGCCAGATACAAAAGCCTGCAGATTGTATGATTACATTTTTGTGTAATGTCTCGAATGGGCCTATGTATAAAGACACAAAGTAGATTAATGGTTGCTTAGAGCTGGTGAGGGGGTGGATTAAAGTGACAGCTAATAATTATGGAGTTTCTTTAGTGGGGGTGAAAGTGCTCTAAAAATAGATTGTGGTAATAGTTGCACAACTCTGTGACTATAGGAAAACATTGGATACACTTGAAATCAGTGAATTCTGAATTATATCTCAATAAAGCTGTTAAAAATAAAAGAGCACTAAGAAATAATTACTGGAACACGATTAGAGAAAGCTAAACTGTTTGCTTTATTATACAATACTTTGATTTTAAAAAGTGCAAGGCAGAGGCTGCTGGGTATGGAAGCTATCGATTCTGAGTCATGAACTAGATGCTGGAAACCAGAAGATAATAGGATAACATCTTTAAAGTGCTGAAAGAAAATAACTAACAACATAAAATTCTATACAAATGAAAATTCTTCAGAAATAAAGATGAAATAGAGACATTATTGTGACAAAAAAGTTGAATTTATTAGCAGCAGACATGTGCTGAAAGGGAGTTCTTTAGGCAGAGGGTAGACCATCACTAGATGAAACACAAGTATTCCAGAAAGAAATGAAGAGCTCTAGGTAGGGGAAATCTGTGAGTCAAATTAAGTGGCTTTGGATTATTCAGAATAATAATATAGGGTTTTAAATGTATGTAGAATGAAAACACATTTAAAAATAGCACAAAATGTGGGACAGGGAACATGGTGTTAAAGTGTTGTAAAGTCCTTGCATGGTCTGGGAAATGGTAAAAGTACAAATTTGTAGTAGATCGTTAAGGATGTATGTTGTAACCTGCAGAGAAACTGATAAAAGAATAATAAATGAATGTATAACTAATGTGCAATAAAGGGTTAACTCATCAGGCCTGGGCTGATTAAACCCCGAACCTTCCAATGTCTTCAGGACTGGCCCTTGACCAGCTCCTGGGAAACAACCTCTAAGCCCTTGGGTATCTGCCTGGTAAGAGTGTCTTTGCATACGTGGATCATGGGCCCGGCCAGTAAGTTTATTGCTACCAGTGTAAATTACGGGAAACACCTGTTTTTCTTCATCTGTGGTCCTGGGCCGTGCTGCGTCAGATTGACCTGGGGGTGGGAAGTGGGAGCAGCTGCACTGCAGATTGCCTAGCTAAGGTCAGTAATACTACAGGTCGGTGCTCCATGCCTGTATATAACGACTAATCCCCACCTCCAATAGAAACAAACTCTATGTCAATAATATTTCAGTAGAACTGGGGGAGGGAAAAAAAACCTGGACAGTAAGGCTGGGATGACCTTCCTGGTCTTTTCCCTATTGGCAGTACTTTGCATGTGTTTTTATATATCATTGCTGGGAGAATTCAGTGCTATTATTGCAACTCTACTGGGAGAGGTCAGCTGGAAGTTTGAGGCTGGTTTCTCCTGGATTTATACACCTTTTTCCTTCAGTGATTTTAAACTATATATTTTTATTGTATTAAACCATAATGGTGAGTATATAGCTTTTCTGAGTTCTGAGTTCTTCTAGGGAATCATTGACCCTGAGTGTGGTCTGGGGTCTGCTGACAAAATGAATAAACCCGTAAGAGGGGGAAAATGGAATAATAATAAATTCTTGATTAATCTAAAAAGAGACAAGAAAGAACAGTAAGGAAAAAATAACAGATGAGACAAGTAGAAAATATAAATAAGTGGAGAAATTTAGACTCATATAGTATCAAAATTACAGTAACTAAGTGGGCTAAATACTTAAAAGACAAACTGCCCAACTTAATTTCTAAACCCAACTACCGTTCACCCATTAACAAAACAGGTCTGAACTGTATGGGTGCATTTACATTCAGATATTTGTCCAATAAATACCTGTACTATTTTTAAAAAATTAAAAAATTATTAATTACAGTCGACATACAATATTGTATTAGTTATAGGTGTGCAACATAGTGATTAGACATTTCTATAATTTATGAAGTGATCACCCTGATAAGCCTAGTACACCACATCATCTGACACCATACATAGTTATTATAATATTATTAACTATATTTTCCAAGCTGTACTTTACATCCTGATGACTGTTTTTATAACTGGCAATTTGTACTTATTTCCTTCACCTTGTTCACCTATACGCCCAGCCCCCTACCATCTGGCAACCATCAATTGGTTCTCTGTATGTTTGTGTTTGTTTATTTTGTTTTTTAGAATCCACATATAGCTGAAATCATATAGTATTTGTCTTTCTTTGGCTTATTTCGTTTAGTGAAATGGTCCACCCATGTTGTCACAAATGGCAAGATTTCATTCTTTTTTATGACTAATATTTCACTGTATATATGTACCACTTCTGCTTTATTCATTTGTCTATCAATGGACACTTAGGTTGCTTCCATATCTTGGCTATTGTAAATAATGCTGCAGTGAACATAGGGGTGCATATATCTGTTTGGATTTCTTTGTGTAAATACCTAGAAGTGGAATTGTTGGGTTATATGGTAGTTCTATTTTTTTAAAAATTTTGATTAGGTTTATTGGGGTTACATTGGCTAGTAAAATTATTTAGGTTTCAAGTGTACAATTCTATAATACATAATCTATATATTGCATTGTGTGTTCACTACCCAGAGTCAGTTCTCCTTCTACCACCATATATTTGACCCCCTTTACCCTTTTCTACCACCTCTCCCCCCTTACCCGCTGGTAACCACTAAACTGTTGTCTGTGTCTATGATTTTTTGTTTGTCTTGTTCGTTTGTTGCTTTGGTTTCATATCTCACATATGAGTGAAGTTATATGGTCCTTAACTTTTTCTGTTTGACTTATTTTGGTTAGCATGATAACCTCAAGATCCATCCATGTTGTTGCAAATGGCAGTATTTCATCTTTTCTTATGGTCAAATAATATTCCATTGTGTATATGTACCACATTTTCTTTATCCAATAGTCAATCGAAGGACACTTGAGTTGTTTCCATATCTTGGCCACTGTGAATAATGCTGCAATCAACGTAGGGGTCATATATCTTTACGAATAAATGTTTTCAGGTTTTTTTTGGTAGATACCCAGAAGAGGTATTGCTGGGTTGTATGGTAATTCTATTCTTAATTTTTTGAGGAACCTCTGTACTGTTTATGGTAGTTCTATTTTTAAATTTTTGAGGAACTGCCATACTGTTTTCTATAGTGGCTGCACCAATTTATAATCCCTTTTGTAGTTCCATGTAAAACCAACAGTCCCTTTTCTCCACATCCGTGCCAACACTTGTTTGTTGATTTATTGGTGAAAGCCATTCTGCCATGTGTGAGGTGATATGGTGGTTTTAATTTACATTTTAATTACATGTAATTAATTTACATGATTAGTGATGTTGAGCATTATTTCACATGTCTATTGGCCATCTCTATGTTCTCTTTAGAGAAATGTCTGTTTAGTCTTCTGCCCAGTTTTTAATCAGACCTTTTTTTTTTGGTGTTAAGTTGTATGAATTCCTTATATATTTTAGATATTAACCCCTTACCAGATGTATCATTGACGAATATCTTCTATTCAGTTGTCCTTTTGTTGTTGTTGATGATTTCCTTCATTGTGTAAAAACTTTTGAGTTTGATGTAGCCCCATTTGTTTATTTTTTGATTCCCTTGCCTGAGAAAATATGTCCAAATATATATATATATATATATATAGTTATATAGTTATATATATAAAACTACATATATATAACTATATATATAAAACTAAGAGTGATATAAAAGTTTACTGCCAATGTTTTCTTCTAGTAGGAGTCTTATGGTTTCAGGTCTTACATATAAGTCTTTAATCTGTTTTGAGTTTATTCTTGTATATGGTGTAAGAAAGTGATCCACTTGCATTATTTTGCCTATATTTGTCCAGTTTTCCCAACACCACTTGTTGTAGAGACTGTCGTTACCCCATTGTATAGTCTTGCTTCTTTGGTAAAGGTTAATTGACCATGTAGGCATGGGTTTATTTCTGGGCTTTCTATTCTGTTCCATTGATCTGTGTCTGTTTTTATGCCAATGCCATGCTGTTTTGACTCCTATAGCCTTGCAGTATAGTCTGATATCAGGTAGTGTGATATCTCTGACTTTGTTCTTCTTTTTCAAGATTGCTTTGGCTATTCGGGGTCTTTTGTAGTTTCATATAAATTTTAGGGTTATTTGTTCTAGTTCTGTGAAAAATGCCATTGGTGTTTTAATAGGGATTGCATTCAATCTGTCGATTGCTTTGGGTAGTATGGACATTTTAATGATGTTAATTCTTTCTATTCATCAGTACAGTTATCCTTCCAATTATTTGGATCTTATTCAGTTTCTTTCTTCAATGTCTTATAGTTTTCTGATTACAGGTCTTTTAGCTCCTTGATTAAATTTATTCCTAGGTGTTTTATTCTTTTGATGCAATTGTAAATGGGATTTTAAAAAAAATTCTCTTTCTGATAATTATTGGTGTATAAAAATGCAACCAATTTCTGAATATTAATTTTAAATCCTGCTACTTTACTTAATTTATTAGTTCTAATAGTTTTTTGGTGGACTCTTTAGGGTTCTTTATATACAGTATATGTCATCTGCAAATAATGACAGTTTTACTTCTTCCTTTCCAATTTGGATGCCTTTTATTTCTTTTTCTTGTCTGATCGCTGTAGCTAAGACTTCCAATACTATGTTAAATAAAAGTGGTGAAAGTGGACATCCTTGTCTTGTTCCTGATCTTAAGGAACATGTTTTTAGCTTTTCTCCATTGAGTATGATATTAGCTGTAGATTTGTCGTATATGGCCTTTATTATGTTGAGGTGTGTTTTCTCTAGTCCCATTTTGCTGATAGTTTTTATCATAAATGCATGCTGGATTTTGTTAAATGCTTTTTCTGCATCTATTGATAATGATGATATGATTTTTTACCCTTCATTTTACTTATGTGCTTTATTATGTCAATTGATTTGTGGATATTGAGCCAACCTTGCATGCCAGGAATCAATCCCACTTGATCATTGTATATGATCTTTTTGATGTATTACTGAATTTGGTTTGCTAATATTTTGAGGCTTTTTGTGTTTCTGTTCCTCAGGGATATTGGTTTTTGTCTGGTTTTGGTATCAGGGTAATGCTGACCTTGTAAAATGAGTTTGGGAGCCTTCCGTCCTCTTCATTTTTTTTTCTTTTTTTTGGGAATAATATGAGAAGGATAAGTATTAATTCTTCTTTGAATGGTAAAATTCATCTGTGAAGCTATTGAGTTCAGGATTTTTGTTTGTTGGGAATTTTTTGATTATTGATTTGATTTTATTATTAGTTATTGGTATGTTCAGATTTTCTGTTTGTTCCTGATTCAGCCTTGGAAGATTGTATGTTTCTAGGAATTTATCCCTTTCTTCCAGATTGTCCAATTTGTTGGCATATAATTGTTCATAGTATGGTTTCATAATCCTTTGTGTTTCTGTGGTGTCAGTTGTCACTTGTCTTTTCATTTCTGATTTTATTTATTTGGGACCTATCTTTTTTTTTTTTTTTTTTTTTTTTGATTAGTCTGACTAAAGGTTTATCAATTTTGTTTATCTTTTCAAGAATTACTCTTGGTTTCATTGACCTTTTCTATCATTTTTTAAGACTCTATTTCATTTAGTTCCACTCTAATCTTTATTATTTCCTTACTTTTACTCACTTTGGGCTTTGTTTGTTCTTTTGCTAGTTCCTTTAGGTGTAAGGTTAGATTGTTTATTTGAAACTTTTCTTGTTTCTTGAGGTAGGCCTGCATTGCTATAAATTTCCCTCTTAGAACTGCTTTGTCTGTGTCCCACAGATTTTTGAGTTATTGTGTTTTAATTTTCTTCTCAAGGTATCTTTTGATTTTTTCCCTTGATCTCATTGTTAACCCATTCATTGTTTAGTAGCATGTTATTTAGCCTTCACATGCTGGTGTGTTTTTCAGTTTTCTTCTTGTAATTGATTTCCAGTTCTATACTATTGTGATTGGAGAAAATGCTTGATAGGATTTCAATCTTCTTAAATTTATTGAGACTCCCTTTTGGCTTAAAATATGGTCTAACCTGAAAATCTTTCACGTGCACTTGAAAAGAATGTATATTTTACTTCTTTTGGGTGAAATGTCCTAAAAGTATCAATTAAGTCCATCATTTAAGGTTACTATTTCTTTGTTCATTTTCTGTCTGGATCCATCCACTGGTGTTTTTCAAGTCCCTTTATATGACTGTATTATTGTCAATCTCTCCCTTTATGTCTTTCAATATACAAAATCAGACAATTAAGTACGTGAACTTGTTGCAGTGATGTTGCTAACCTTTTTTTGGTATCAGAAGGATTATTCACTATGAATTTGTACCAACTGGACAAACAGTTAACCAAGTTTACTATTTGGAAGTGCTGAAAATGCTGTGTGAAAATGTTAGATGACCTGAACTTTTTGCCAACACTTCATGGCTCTTGCATCACTATAATGCACCAGCTCACACAGCACTGTCCATGAGGTAGTTTTTAGCTAGTGAAAAAATAACTGTATTGGAACACCCTCTCTACTCACCTGATCTGACCCACCAAAATAAAGCAAATATTGAAAGGAAGACATTTTGATGACATTCAGGACATCAAGGGTAATACAATAACAGCTATGATGACCATTCCAGAAAAAGAGTTCCAAAATTGTTTTGAAGGGTGGACTGGGTGCTGGCATTGGTGCATAGCTTTCCAAGAGGAGTACTTTGAAGGTGACTGTAGTGGTATTCAGCAATAAGTTATGTAGCACTTTTTTTAGGATGAGTTTGTGAAATTAATTGTCTGACCTCGTATGCTTTATATATTTAAGTGCTCCTACGTTGGGTGTTTAGATGTTTATAAGAGTTATATGCTCTTGTTATATTGATCCCTTTATCATTATGAAATGCCCTTCTTTGTTTCTTCTTATAGCCCTTGTTTTAAAGACTTTTGTCTGATTGTCTGATACAAATATTGCTGCCCCAGTTTTTGTTTTTAGTTTCCATTCACATGAAATATCTTTTTCCATCTTTTCAGTCTGTGTGTCTTTAGATCTGAAGTGGATCTCTTGTAGGCAGCATATGTGTGGATCTTTTTTTTTTTCACTCAGCCTCTCTATGTCCTTTGATCAGAGCATTTAGTCCATTTACATTTAAAGTAATTGATCGGTATGTAGTTCTTGCCATTTTATTCATTCTTTTCCAATTGTTTTTGTAGTTCTTCTCTGTTCTTGTCTTAATCTCTAACTCTCTTCTCTTGTATGTTGATGACTTTCTGTAGTGTTGTGTTTGGATTCCTTTCTCTTTATTTCTTATATATCTTGTATATTTTTGGTTTATGGTTGTCATGTTCTTCATATATACCAAGCTATGTTTATAGCAGTCTATTTTAAGTTGATGGTCATTTAAGTTTGAACACATTCTAAAATCACTGCAATTTTTACTCCCCCCCTCCACATTTATGCTTTGGTCACTATTTTTTTGTGTCATGTGTGTATGTCCCTTAATTTATTGTTTTCTCCCTTTAACCTTTGTACTAGCTTTATAGTTGTTTGATCTACTGCTTTTTCTAAGTTTTTGCCTTTGTCAGTGAGAGTATTTTTCTTTCCTATATTTTATTCATATTTTTAATCTTTTCTTCTTAAACAAGTCTCTTTAACATATCTTATAACACTGGTTTAGTGGTGACGATCTCCTTTAGCTTTTTCTTTTCTGGGAAACTCTTTATCTCTCCTTTGATTCTAAATAATAATAGCCTTCCTATGTAGAGTAGTCTTGGTTGTAGGTCCTTGCTTCTCATCACTCTGAATATTTTGTGCCAATCCTCTCTGGCCTGCAAAATTTCTGTTGAGAAATCAGCCGGTAGTCTTATGGGAGCTCACTGTACATAATGAACTGCTTTTCTCTTGCTACTTTTAAGATTCTCTCTTTGTCTTTAACCTTTGGGATTTTGATTATGATGTGTCTTGGTGTGGGTCTCTTTGTGTTCATCTTGTTTGGGACTCTATGTCTCCGGGATTCTATGTCTATTTCCTTTGCCAGCTTAGGGAAATTTTCCATCATTACTTCTTCAAATAGTTTTTCAATTCCTTGCTGTCTCCCTTCTCCTTCTGGTACCCCTATGATGCAAATGTTGGTATGCTTGATGTTATTGATGTTATCCCAGAGTGACCTTAAACTATCCTCATTGTTTTGCATTATTTTTTCATAATAACTTAAACATTTCAGTTATTGTACTTTTCAACTTCAGAATTTCCATTTGGCTCTTATTTTATAATTTCTATCACTTTATTGACATTCTCTATTTGATGAGACATTGGGGTCATACATTCCTTTACTTCTTCAATCATGCTTTCCTTTAGTTCTCTGAACATATTTATAATGGCTACTTTGAAGTCTTTTTCTGTTAAATCTAATCACCAGAAGTTTCTGTTGCCTGCTTTCTTTCTGATATATGGATCATAGTTTCCTGGGTTTTGTTTTCGTAGGCCTTGTAATTTTTTGTTGGAAAATGGGCATTTTAGATAATTGTAGTATTTTAGGTTCTTGGACCTCCCTCCCCCTGGACCTCCTTATTGTTATTTCTGTGTTTAGTGACTAGCTGGATTATTTTAGTGAATTCAACCTACCCACTACCTCCCTACAGTTTTAAGCCTCTGCAGTTGCTCCTCAGGGTGTGCCTATACTCCTGGGATGACAGTGGTGTTGATGGTCTCTTTTCTTCTCTTTCCCTGACCACACCCAGCTGTTAAACTCTACTAATTGCTGGCTGATTTCTCTACTATCTTCACCAATGCTTTGGGGCATAAACTACTTTACAATTATGTCCGACAAATTGTGACTCTTTTGAAGGAATAGTTTCTGAGGTTAGTGTTTGATATATATATTTTTGATGCCAGGAAGGCTCCTCCCGGCTGTCTTATTCCCCTGTTCTCCCTTGAAAACTGGTTTCCTATAGTTTAGTTTATATCTTCCTTAAATCCATTCGTTTTCCTCCTAATTGTGTCTCAAAATCTCTGCTATTTTAAGAATACGCTAAGATTTGAACCTCTGCAAGCTCTGTTGCAAATGCAGTTAGTTCATTTGTGAAGAGATTAGGCCTGCCTCTTCCTGTAGAAAAATCTCTGAGCCAGTGCTCTGGAGCTGGGGGTAGGGATAATAGAAAACTCTTTGAGTGACAGCTCTGCTCTAGGAGCTGAGTGCTCAGTGGAGGAGGGCTAGCAACCTGAGATTGTCCTGGCTTTCCTTTCCTGCCACCTTATGGAACCACCACCTTATTTATGATCTGGGGCAAGGGTAAGCAGGCTTCCAGGATTCTCAGCACACTGTACCAACATGGAGCCTCTATTCCATTAATGGGGCCTGGGTAGGTGAAGAGAGCACACACCCTTCACCACACTCCCAAGTACTTACCCTCAATAATAGGCTTTTGTGGGCAGGATGAGAAATGCCAGTTATTCTCCTCCAGGGAAACAAGCCCTCTAATTGGGAACTGGGGGCAGCGGGAGCCCCGTGTTCCTAGCTACAGCCGTCTTGAGTGGAGTCTCTGCTTCTTTGAGTAGGGAGTGGGAGATAGCAGTCTTAGTTCAAATACCATAGATTCTGGTCTTTCTTAATGAATTTTCATAGATTTTCTTGAATATCTATTCAAGTTTCTTCATTTGCTGTTTTCCCTTAAGACCATTTCCAGAGGCTCTAAATGGTTGCTTTTTAATAATTTTCACATTTCACTGGAGAGTGGGTCAGTGGGGCTTCTCATGTTGTTGTGTCAGGAGTTGCTGTCTCAGGACTCTTTCTCTCTCAACATTGTTTTTTAAAGATTTATCCTTGTGGATACATATAGTTCTAGTTAATTCATTTTCACTACTGTATACTGTTCTACCATTACTGTACAATACTCTATGCCATGAATAAAATACAGTTTACTTAGCTATTTCTCTACTGAGGGATAAATAGGTTGCTTTCACTCTTTCTTTAGAAACAGTGCTGCAGTGTGCATTCTTGTTTTATCTCCTTGTGCAAAATTTCTGTCGGGTAAACACCTAGAAGTAAAATTTCTAGGTTATTAGATAATGTTATGGCCATCTTTACTTAGTAGCACCAAAATACCCTCTAAAATATTTAGATGAATTTAAGCTTCCTCTATCCTTCACAACATTTAGTGTTATCAGACATAATAATTTTTACAATTCTAATTAATGTGAAATGATTCTTTATTTTATTAATTTGCGTCTCTTGATTACTACTGAGATTGGGCAACTTCTTATATTTTATTGATGATACTTGTTTCCTGCTTTCAAAATTGTTTGTACCCTTACACACACACACACACACACACACACACATATCTATATACAAAGGGTGACAAAAAATGTATATACATATTAAGAAAGGAAAAAACTGTATTAAAGTTGTAATGCTCAATATATACTGATAACAAAAGATGAATACAAGTCATGTGTATACATTTTTTTGGTGCCCTCGGTGTGTGTGTGTGTGTGTGTGTGTGTGTGTGTGTGTGTGTAGTGGAGGATGGGTGGAATGGGGATATTGATTGTAGGGAATATTTTTATATTGTGCTATTTCCTTGTTGATTATATGGATTACAGACTCTCCCGTTTTGGGACCTACATAGCTGATTGACCTACAAGTGACACACATGATCCAAGCTGAACCAATAGAATTCTTTCCTTGAGAATATGAAAGAAACTTAGAACACAGAAAGGTAAAGCCTGGGAATTATGTTTGTGACTAGACTGTGGAAGAAAGATCATCTCCTGAAGTCCCCAGAGATGTCCTGGTTCCTTTACTTCTGATGCCAGGTCTTCTTTGAGTCTGTGAAATATCCAAGAATCTTTTCAATACCCACCTACTTAAAAAAATTATTACTATGCAATCTGGTTGCTTCTGATCACAACAAATTAAAAAAGTAACTTTAATATTACTCTCAAATTTTTGGCTTGGGCAATTGGTCCCATGGTAGTGCCATTAACTAAAATAGGGATTATAGGCGAGGAGGAAGGAGTAGTATTTGAGGAAAGGTAAGTGGTGCAGTTTTGGACACGTTGAGTTGTGTTACTCACAAAAGAGAACTCATAGAATTTAGGGATGAGAAGAGATTCAAGAACGAGGGAGAAGTTACCAGAATGAATAAGAGGCCTGACTTATAAGGGGGGAGTACTCAACAACAGGTCAAGTAAGATTTGCCAGTGAGGAGCCATACATGAGCTTGGCTTGGTCAGGGGATGGAAACTCAACTGGAGCACATCAACGAGTAAAGGGCATGTTAGGATGTAGAGAGAGAGGGGAGAGCATTATTTAGAGGAACTTGATGTGAACAGAAGCAGAGAGATAAGATGATGACTAGAAGGGAATGTGATTTGGGAGTGGGTGATTAAAGATGTGGGAGACTATCCATGCTTACATGTGAAGGAAAGAGAACAGAAGGAGAAGCAAGAAAGATAGGCAAAAGAGAGTGATTTCCAGAAGACGGGAGGGAATGGGGCAGAACACAGATATAGGGATTCTTCTAAGAAGAAATGAGAATAAGGATGTTTTGTCACATGGCAAATAATTACACACTGTTTAAGACCTGCTATACAGCATGCACAAAGTGATAAGAGGTTATAAAGGAGAGAGCTACTAAATCTGTCTGTGGTGTCAGGAAGACTTCATCCATTTGATGAAGTTCATTTTGATCTGATATGACTGACTGCATATCTGTGTAGCCTGAATACCAAGGGAACCACATACTTGAGCTTTGTCACTTCATGGTCCTCTGGATCAAGGATTTTGTAGACTTGATGCAGTTTTAAAGGCTCTTCTTCAATTATATTAAAATATGGTGGGTGGTGCAGAAAATAAATCTTGCTAATCTTATACCTTTTCCATATCTCTGTACACAAACAAATTCCATGAGAAAAGTCTTAGTTCTTCAGCAGGATTACCCTATACTCAAGAAGGTTCTCTTGCAGTGCTTCCCAACCTTTCTCTACATCATGACATACAGAAAAAAACTGATAGTGTTTATCCTGCACACTGAGGTAAACAGACTTCTCACAACAGGGGCTCCTGCCTGCCTGCACGAAGGGCTTCAAAGTCTTGAGCACACCTGTACACAACTGTAACTCATTGGGAGTGCCACGACATACCCACACCAATTGACACCTCTGCTCTCAGACGCACGCTCACACATTGTAATTGTTTTTCTAAGTTTCTGCTATATGATAAAGGACTTCTTCCTCCTATCATTAAAATCATTACCAAAATTATTCAGTGTGTAATGTGGAAGGATGCTTAAATACTAAAAGCAGATGGTTTACTCTTCTCTTACATATCTCCTTCATAAACGTGTATATTAAGGAAGCATCTACATTCAAATATATCTTATAGGTCTCTAAGTTATCTCATTGTGAAGTTCTTTCCTGTTTCTCACTACGTCAAATCTGGAATAGGTGTCATAGGTTATTCTTTGACTCTTTCTCTTTCAGAAACTATAGCTATTCTTTTACAAGTTAGAGTGGTATAATGCTGGAAGAAAAAATGTTTATGACACCAGACATTATATTGCAGTATACACTTAATGCGTTGACAAATAAGGTTCAGTATAAAAAAGTCCTTCATATAGCCTAGTATATCCTTCATATATTCTAGGAAATGAATCATTTTTGTTTTTTGACTTCCTAAATGCATTTTAGGCAATTTTTCTGTGGATAGAGGTTTCTATGAAATGTGATTTTTGTAATTAAAAAAATCCTCATTTCCAGCTGTGCCTAATTTTATGTTTGGTCTCTGGAGGGTAAGAAGTATCACTAACTGTATATGCTCTTTGTATTTAGAGAAGTTGTAGGAAGATAAGGATCTGGCCTTTCTCATTTACATTGTAATAAGAAGAAAAATATAGGAATGTATTATGCAAGGAAGTGTTGAGTTGTATGGGAAATTGTGTTTTAAGACCTACTGTAGATCTATGTCTGTGTCTGTGAAAGAGAGGATAATTAGTGCCTGCACTCTCAGTCATATCAGACTAAAGGTAATGGGGTGTAAGAAATGGTTCATTAGGCTCTCTGAAGTACTTTTACTGTGTCCATACTATTTATACCAGCAGAAAAAATTCAGTCTTTAAAATCAAGCCAAAGCATTAGCCTTAGATTCTTCAATATGAGAAATAACATTGAGTAATGATCCCTTAAAGTCAAATGAAAAAATGTACATAAAAAAACCTACACAGTGTTTATTGGCTTATATGTCACCCACACTGAATACTTAAAATGTCTGCCCTCTTCCCTTCTTGACCACTGGCTCCACGTCCAACATGTCTCCAGGAATTTGAGGTGGTCAGAAACCAACTTGCTAAACACAATCAATGTCCACATAGGAATTTTAATTGAAAAGGAACTTTGTTGCAAATTGTCTCCTTACCTGGGGTGGGATGGGGAGTAAATGGGGGAAAGAAGCAATAAGGAGGCCTTGGTTCTCGCTCCTAGAATAATTGCCTGTGGTGGTAGACACGAAAATTGGGTCAATTTACAGAGGTTATAGTGTCTGCCCACAAACTTGTTTAATACCTCTGAGAGGTATTAAGGCAGAGGGAAAGGGAAGCTGTGGGAAGGGGAGGGTCAGTCTGTTTTATGTTGCCTGGACCACACCTAGTTCTGATGGAAATTTCTGAACTCGGTCTCTTTTTATCCTTTCTCTTCTTGTCTCTCTTGCCTCCTATAAAACTGCTGGAGTCAATGCTGGGCAGGAATTAGTAGCTGTAGTTGGAAAGTGTGTGCCTGCTGTAGAACAATTCCTCAGCTACGGAAAGAAGTGGGCACAATGTAGAGTTGTTAGGGGAAGGTCTACCACAGTCAGCGACTTGGGATAAGTTGCATATTTAATTCTTCCTTGAGTCCACTCTGCAAGTTCATAGAGAATAGGGATAAAGTTGAATAACCTGTGATTTCTGTATTGAATGGGGTCTATGAGTGTTCTGGTTATCATCAGATTAGGAGAATCTTTCCGTAGATAAGGACAGGTCCAGTGCTTGACTTGGTTGTGGTTTATTGAGATCCCATTGGTTTGTCTACCATAAGCCTTGAAGGCAGCTGGGCAAAAGTGGTGGAAACAGCTCTATCCTGGATAGGAAGGGACCTTTGACTGTAACTTCTCTGAGGGTAGTGGCATGTGAATAGTGGCTCTGTGGCACCATGTGCCATTGTGAATAAATGCTTTTTTGGTTCGATATGATAGAAGAGAAAAATTAGTAGAGAGGAAGGAAAAGCATAGGAAATACATAGGAACTGCTCATTCCTTTGTGCAGTTTGTGCTCATTCCTTTGTCCTTTCTATTTTATATATCACTTCTGGGGCTTGATCAATCTAATAAAAGAGATAATGAAATGAAAATGGGAACGTATAATTACTGAAAAACTCAGTTGCCAGTAGATGTTTTGGTCAAATAAATGCCAAGCAACTAGCTTGAGGAATTTTTAAATGAAATCGGTTACTTTGAGAAACTTTGCCTTGCTTTAAATAAATGTTTCTGAAATGATAAACTTTCCAAATAATGGGGAAGATATTTCTTGATAGGCAAAATTTTCAGTATTTTAGATGACTACCTATTACTTCACTCTCTTTAGCACGGGCCTGTCTTCACTTACTCTCAAAGTATGTCAGGAACTTAGGACATAAATGATTAGGTAAAAATTGTCATTGGGAAATGTCTATTTACTCAATGCTATTTATTAGGTATTAGGAGTTTCAAATTTTAAAAATGCTGTTTTAAAAAGTGCACATCAAACAAGAAAATAAACCCCCCTTTGAACTATCATTTTTAATGGTTAAACCTCTTGTAAAGCAGCAACAATTACTGAATGCTCTTTTTTATATAAAATTTTCCCAGCTTTATTGAGACATGATGGACATATAACATTGTATAAGTTTACAGTGTACACCATGTTTATTTTATAGACATATATATTGAGAAATTATTACTACAGTAAGGTTAGTTAATATATCCATCACCTTACATAATTACCTTTTTTTTGTTTGTGGTAAGAAACTTTAAACTTTACTCTCTTTAGCAACTTTCAAGTATACAATGCAGCATTGTTAACTAGTCACCATGCTGTACATTAGATCCTCAGAACTTACTAATCTTATAATTGGAAGTTTGTACCTCTTAACCACCTTCACCCATTTCCTCCATCCCCCTTGTAACTACCAACCTACTCTTTTTCTATGAGTTTGATTCTTTTAAATTCCACATATAAAATCATATAGTATTCGTCTTTCTCTGGCTGACTCATTTTGCTTAATATAATGCCCTCAAGTTACGTCTATGTTGTCACAAATGGCAGGATTTCCTTCTTTTTTATGGCTGAATAATATTCCATTGTATGTCTACCATATATTCTTTACCCATTCATCTATTGACAGACACTTAGGTTGTTTCCATGTCCTGGCTATTGTTAATAATGCTGCAGTGAACATTGGGGTGTAGGTGTCTCTTCAAAATAGTGGTTTCATTTCCTTCAGATATATCCCCAGAAGTAGAATTGATGGACCACATGATAGCTCTGTATTTCATTTTCTGAGGAACCTCCATACTGTTTTCCATAGTGGCCGCATCAATTTACATTCCCACCAACAGTGCACAAGGGTTCCCTTTTCTCCACATTCTCTTTGACACTTGTTATTTCTTGTCTTTTTGATAACTGCCATGCTAACAAGTGTGAGGTGATATCTCATTGTGGTTTTGATTGGCATTCCCCTGATGATTAGTGATGTTTTAGCACCTTGTCATTTGCCTGCTGGCCGTTTAACTACTGAAAACTCATGAGAGCTTTTATTTTTATTTTTTATTAAATTTATTGGGGTGACATTGGTTAGTAAAATTATATAGGTTTCAAGTGTACATTTATATAAAACATCATATATATATATTGCATTGGGTGTCTTGAGAGCATCTAAAGTTGCTGTTAATTCAGGTAGCTAGAGCACATACATGTAAAAAATTTTTAACAGAGGCCGGCCCGGTGGCTCAGGCAGTTAGAGCTCCATGCTTCTAACTCCGAAGGCTGCCGGTTCGATTCCCACATGGGCCAGTGGGCTCTCAACCACAAGGTTGGTAGTTCGATTCCTCGACTCCCTCAAGGGATGGTGGGCTCCGCCCCCTGCAACTAAGATTGAACACGGCACCTTGAGCTGAGCTGCCTCCCGGATGGCTCAGTTGGTTGGAGCATGGGCTCTCAACCACAAGGTTGCCGGTTCAACTCCCGCAAGGGATGGTGGGCTGTGACCCCTGCAACTAGCAAAGGCAACTGGATCTGGAGCTGAGCTGCGCCCAACACAACTAAGACTGAAAAGGACAACAACTTGAAGCTGAACGGCACCCTCCACAACTAAGATTGAAAGGACAACAACTTGACTTGGAAAACAGGCCTGGAAGTACACACTGTTCCCCAATAAAGTCCTGTTCCCCTTAAAAAAAAAAGTTATTAAAGAAAATTTTGAACAGAATATTTAGAGTCAAAACACCTGTATTCATATTCAGCATTGCTTCTTCCAAGCTATGTCTCTTAATTTCTGAGTACTACTTAACTCATCTGTGAAATGGGTAGAATAACATTAAAAATGGTGTGTCTCAAAATGGAAGTACATTGTACAAATAGAAATAGGAACAGTGGTTGCTATTATTAAGTTAGCTTTATAAAATGAATCTTCTCATCCCCTTTTTAGCCTGCCTCCCTTGACAGTTTTCCGTATTCTTTGAAGTTTAAAGATCAATTACATCCCAAACACACGAAACCAGTAAGCCTAGAGACACTTGGTGTTTAGCCCTTCCATGGTTGCTTGCAGAACTGTGTGGCCCAGAAGCCTAGCATTTTTCTTGCTTATTCAGGCACTAAGAATGCAAATATTAACCCAGTTTTTTTTTTTTCATTAGAAAACACTTTTCCCCCTTTCACTGAGAATTGGGATTTAAACACATTAACAGCAATTAGTACTTGAGCCAAGAATTTAGGTTTTGATAAAAACTATGGTTGACATTTGCTCCTGGAAGAGAGAGTGAAAAATGGTCCATAAAGTTTCTATTAACTTCAAAAGCAGCAACATCTGCTCCAATCCACAAAGCTTCAGGGTCTAGCATGGAAGCAAAGAGTGCTCTCGGCAAGCTAAGAATCCAGCCCGCCGTCAAGCCCACAGTCTTTCTAGCTTGGCCTTAACATATTGAAAGAGGAGAGCATCATTTCCAGCAAAAACTTGCAGAAGTCTTTTAAAGCAAGACGTGAAACCAGTGTAACGCTTTCGACTGCAGAGACTTGGCAGTGCAGCCACCTGACACAAGTGCTGCCAAATGTACTATTTCACAAGGGTTGTTCCAATCTCACCTCTTCCTCCTCCTCTTTTTTTTTTGGCCTCTCACCATGGCTATTTGCATAATTTGTTGTAGAAGTAAGTCTATGTCCTATAACTCTTAGAGGGCTGTTTGCTGATAGAGTCACAGACTATTTAAAAAAAAACCAAAAAACCCTTTCCAAACAACCCTGTGGTTTTCTCAGCTATGTAAGTTTCTCCCTAAAATTCAGGGGAATTCCAGACCATTTTGCAATTAGTTAAGGATTATATTTCCTTATTTTTATTAATTTTATGTAAAGTGGGATTTATCAGTGGAGCATTCATTGACACTGACTTCAATTTATTCTGATGAAACTGACTGACATCTGTGTGTGCTGTTCATCAGTCATAATTTAAACCATTCTTAATTGCATTAAATGTAAATTAAGACATTCAATTTCAGCCATTATTTTTCATAAAACACTGTGAACTGAGTTTTAGTGGGTCATGAGATCCTACATTCAAGATAAATAGGGTAAATTCAAAACTTACCATTGATGTTCATATTTCACCCTTTGTCGACTATTTCTTTTGTTGCTTACTAGATTGGAAGAATTAATTTGCTCTTTGAAGAGACGATGGCTAAAGAAGATGTAGCTGAAATTTTTAACAAGTGATTTTATCATTTTTAAAGATTGCTTGTGTCTTAAAAATACGACTTTAAAAAATCCTTAACCATCTAAACCAAATGATAATTTGAATTGAAATTGCCAAACTAAATTCTCTGATTTGGAACTACTGGGATTTAAATCCTGGGATTTTAAGAATTTAGGATTACATTTTCTTTAAAAAATGGCTTTGTTGTGCTTATATAAAATTTCAGTACTATGGATTAGACATACTAATGTAAAATTAGCAAAATCTGTGATATGCATATTACGTATTATACGACATAATACAGTAAAATATAACCTCTCTCCTTCCCCCTTCTTGGTAACTGTTGCTTTTTCCAAATAATTTATTCTGATTTCATTTGTAAGCAACTGTTCTGAACGCCTGCAGGTCTCCCCATTGAATGAGAACAATCATCTTTTAGTCATATAATGACTGGAGTGACAACGATGATCATTAACAGTAAATAGTAATAGGCATTTGTATATCTTTTCATGAGCAAATATATAAATCCATGGTTAATATGCACCCCTAAAGAAACATTCAAATAACATCCATAATGGAGGGCCTGAGAGAAATCAGGCCCAAGTGAAAACCATGCTTTTAACAAGTATTAATTTTCAGTAGAATAAAGTGTCAAATAGCTGTGACTGACAGATTGGATTTGGCTAGGTTCTTGTTGTTTATTTTAATCTAGGGAGATATGGGAACACTTTTATGGGTGGGGTTTTTGTTTCACTTGTTTTGTAGTATCTTTGTCTCTACCTATATGGTTACACACTGGATTATTTTGAGAGAGAAAAGAAGTTTCCAAGATTTTCTGGATCTGCCCATATACGGAGCCTGTGTTGTACTGTGCGGTCCCCCTAGGATATGTAGATTTATTTAAGAGAACGCTCCTCTGCCGCTTACACCAGTCAGTGGTGAAAGATTTCCTTCGATAACAAACTAGCTAGAACGTTGCCATGTCATTAAACCCCTTTGCTTTCCAAATAAAACTTGGTCAACATCGAGAAGGAAACTGTCACACTTGCCTTAGTTACTCATGTAGTAAAATTTCATATGACTATTATATACGACATTTACATTCCCATGTCAGTTCAGCTGATGGAGAATGAAGTGTTGCAATAAGTCTGGAGATGGGTAGTGATGCAATCATCCTACCAGTTTCTTGCTATTAATATATGTCTCTTATTCATTTTTAAAGATAGCATAAATGAGAGTACTGAATATAAATGGCTTTTGTAAGTCATTCAGGTCAGTGAAGCATATCATTGTTTGCAACCTGAGTTTCATGAGAGCCCTGGCTGGTTGATAGGCACACCATATATTTTTCTCATAAATGAAAAACACAACAATATTCACAGTGTTTAATGAATATTATAAAATAATACAATATGAGTTTCCATAGGAAAAACTAGTTGTGTGTACTTAACAGTGTGACCTTAGTGTGTCATCTTTAGAGTATATAAAACCCACATAGAAAGGCATTGTATAATTTATTTCTCCAGATGTAATGTTAACAAACATTTTATTATGATTTATTTTTGGGGTCCTTGAAAGATGAAGGAAGTTCTTTAGTATTAGCATTGCTAATGATTTTAATGAGGCATTAAAATGTTGCAGTATTGTAGGAACATTTTTCTTTTTTTAACATTATTTCATTAATATTTCACAGGAATTTTAATGTTAAATTGATGAAAGAACCTGCGAGCATCATCCACAACATGTCAAAGTGCTCGAATAATGGGAAAGAACCAGAGAAAGGCAGGGCACACTGCCGGGGGGAGGTCTGGTGAGAAGCCCCTGCACTGGAAACACTCCATGACATTACAGTCTGCTTTGCTGAAATGAAGACAAAACAATTTCATTTTCTTGCTGAGGGGTTTTCTGCCACAGTCTACAGAAATCTAGCACACATAGTACATAGTGTTTGTATTCCCAGATCAGGCATGGAGAAACCAAGCACACACACAGCGGAGCTTTTCTAGGAGACGACAGTCTGTTGATTGACTTCTGTATTAGAGTAACCTTCCTCATTGCATGTTTTCAGTTTGAATCCTATCTGCTACATACTGCTTAATAATTTCTAATGTTTCATGATCTCTGAGCATATGAAGAATGCTTTCATGGGCATTGTATTGTTTAATCCTCACAAAGACCCTTCTGAACTATGGAAACATCAGAAGTCATTTTTATTATTATTATTATTTCTTTTACCCCAAATCATAGTACCTGTGCAAGGAGTTGCTATTTGGATAACTTACAGTTACCACAAAGTGACCACTCTTCCAAGAATGTGGACCAGAGGAATTCGGGACAAGAGGTTTCATCCCCAGCTATCAGAGTTCTCACATGAGTACATAATTCCAGGAAGAATGACTAGCTTTATTTTAGGCATTTGAGAAAGTTAAACAGCAGATGAACCAAGGACTTAGCAACCTTTGCAGTTGTATAGTGGAAATCCTGGCACAGAGGACAACTGTTCTGGAATAAATTCTCCAATGTCACAGGCAAAAATAGCCTTTGTTATGGTTTGGTCTCAGCAGCTGCTTGTTCTTCCTGGATCAGAGCATGACAGAATCATGTTCTGGCTGGACAGTATCACGTGCATTTCGTTATCTATAAGCCTGACCCTGCCTTGAAGCAGCCCTCCAGGCTACACTTTAAACCTCCATACCCCCAGTAAGCGAACACTTTTATCACCTCTTGCTTTAGAGCAAGTGTCTATTGGATCTTTAATATGGTCTCTAAGTTAGCATAGCTGTGTTACAGAATTGATTTACCTGAGGATTTGGGTCCAGAAAAACAAACAAAAGCTCTGTAGCTTATGGAGCCAACTACAGGGGTATCCAACTCTTTTTTTCATGCCCTAGGCAACGATTTTCAAAGTGCGGTCCATGGGTCCTTCATACCTGAATTACTGGGGTCGGGGGTAAGGAATCAATAAAAGGAGAGGGGTACTTATTAAAATGCAGATTTGGGGGCCCAAACCTATTGAGTTAGACTCACCAGAGGGAAATCTGGGGAATCTTTATTTTGAACAAGATTCTTAGGTGATTGAGAATAGCCGTAGTTTCTAGTCTTGATTTTTTTTTGATAGCTTATTTAAGTTACTTGTATCACATTTACTTTAGTACATAATTAGTGTGTAAAGATGCCACTTATAAGTGATTAAAAATAATTCCATTCATGAAGTATTTGTTCTATTGCTTGGCCTGAGGGATTTGTACTAACTCTGTAACTTGCCATTTGTACTGGTCAAGCAGCTCTGCGACGATGAAAAGTGTGGTCGTATTTCAGCCACGGCAGCAGGCAGCCATCTTGCAAATGCAGACAGTAGTTGATCATAATGGACAAGGTGGGACTGCAAATCTTTTCTTCTCATCGCTTAATACACCTATCCAAGAACTCTAGAAGGTGTACAGAAAGAACTAAAAGCTGAAATGCAAGCTAGTCAGTTCTGCTGTTTGTTAGCTACTATAAAAGCTTCATTGAGGAGGAGATGGCTTAATACCTTGCCTAAAATTAAATTTCGGTATTATCTATGGATTTCAATTATTCATGCTATTCTAAAACTCCAAAGCATGAAAAATCTAGAGCTACTTATTACCTGTTCTAGTAAAGCTACCAATAAGTGTGTGGAATCCGATATGGGTGTAAATAGAGCAATGGACTCTGTCTCTCTACCTCATTTGTTTTTAGCATTTTAATAGGGGTTTGATTTTCAAAGTGTCTGGCCCAAGATATGGAATCTGGTTCGTGTACTGCCATATTGGACTGTCCTCTGAATGTTGGAATTTATTTTTTCCCATTGACATGAGCTGATAGAAGTGTCTTATTCTATCACATGGAGTGCCATTTAACTCTAGTGACTTCTGGTGCCCCTCAGATCATGCTGGCTGTCAGGAAAACCAGACCCCCAGGCCTAAACATGTACACAGACTTTGATTGCAGTCAATTCACTCACTCTGAAGGGTAGCAGGTCTGTGTGTCAGAAGTGTGTCAGAAGAAGTATACAACATATAAACAGGACAGAAAACAAGTTCCTTATTACCCTGACATAAACAAATTTTGATGTCTACTTTCAAAAGCGTATTCTTTTAGCTCCTATGTCCCCTCCCCCCACTGCCAACAACACACACACACACACACACACACACACCTCGCTGAATTAACACATCTCTTAAAAAAAAAATGGCAGCAACCCTCCAGAAATATTGAAAAGGAAACCCTCTAAGGAAATGTGTGTCTGATCTGATTTAATGCCCTTGGAAATGGAAACTTTGGTTCAGGGAGAATTTTCATTTGTGTCTTTGTTTTTTGTGTGGTAGTATTTTGTTAGGTACTCATCACTGCAACTAATGTACATACATTTAGATTCATCTGAAGAGTTATATAGTTATCAATATAAATAGAGATCCAAAGAGACCTAAAGAACACATAGGAAAGTGAATAGAGAACAGCTGTTTTTAAATAAACAAACACATAAAGATTAATAAATAGAAAAATATCTTCTTTATACTAGGCGGATGAACTAGACGGCCACTAAAGCCCCTTCTGGTACTAAACTTCTTTGATTCTGTGGTGTGTTGGTTAAGAGCATATGCTTTGGGAAGACTGCCAAGGTTTGAATTTCAACTCTTCCACTTGTAAACTGTGTAAGCCTGGTAAGTTATTTAACCTCTCTGTAATTATTTCCTCATCGAAAACTGAATTTTATTTCAAAACCCTTGTAGGTTTGTGTGAGGATTAAATGAGTTAATACATATGTCTGTTATGCAGTAAGGATTCACTGAATTTTATTAATTGTAGTAATCTGTTGAGCATCTATAATATGTCTTGAGACATTATGAAGAGCAGCATGAAACAAAAGTTTGACATAGTTCTTTTCCTCAAGTCGTTTACAATCTATGGAGAGCAGATTTATAAAAATGTAATTCAAGAAAAATTATACAACAGCATGAGACTGACATAAATCACAGCAGGAGACAGAGAAGGGAGAAGGTAGAGAGGAACAGTATGACCAAAGGACACCTGAGGAGGTCAGGTGGAGCTCGTCTTTGAGGGACGTTGGTGTTGGGGTTCATGGGGGGGATGGAGAAGGAATGATTTTAAGCAGTGAACCAAGCGCTTGAGATGGGAATAAGATTGAGGAGGCTGTAGTTGTCAGACAAAGAATTCAGTCAAAAAGTAGGGTGGGGCTAGATAATGGAGACTTAGAAATTGGCAGAGGAATTTCAGCTTGATGTGCCTGGCAGTAGAAAAGCCATTAGAAAGTTCTTGAACACTGATGTGCCATGATGAAATTGATATGGAAATACATCTTGTATGTTGAAATTGGAGAGACTAGAGACATAATTCAATTAGTATATCAGTGGTCCAAATCTAGTTGTGCGTGAGAATCTACTGGAGGGCTTTAGCCCCCGAGGATTCTGATTCAGTAAACCTGAGGTGGCCTGAGAATCTGTATTTGCAAAGTTCCTTCAAAGTGGTGTAACTTGCATCCAGGATTTGAGAAGTGTGGAGCTAGGAGGTCATTGCATCACTCTAGGCGTGAGGCTCTGGATTGGTGTCATAGCAATGGGAGTGGAAAGGACTATTTAGATTTAAATTATGAAGAGAGAGAGAGAGAGAGAGAGAGAAAGAGAGAGAGAGAGAGAGAGAGAGAGAGAGTGATTGATTGATGATAGATACACCATAAGGTATTAAAATAAAGAAAGAAGTCAAAGATTACTTCTAAGTTTCTGCTCTGATAGCAGAAAGGTAGTTTGAGGGAAGGCATGCTGAGATAAGTTGTGAGTCAGTTGAGTTTAAGTTGATGGCAGTTCTTTTAACAGCATATCCTGCAGGCAGCTAGAACCTGAAGACTGGCGCACAAATCAAAGGTCAGGACTGGAGACAAAGATTTGGGGGTCACTGGCAGAGTCGGTGGTTGGAGCCATTAGAGTGAATACGCGTACCAGGGGGAATAAGTGTAGAGAAAGGAGTGATGAGTGCTAAGAGTAGAACCTTGGTGTGATGCTTAGCCCCTTGAGAAAGAGACAGTACAAGGATTTCAGCCAGCGAAGGAGACAAAGAAGTTAGGCCACTTAGAATGTGAGGTGATTGAACTGGAGACTTTTGAAAGTTTTAAAAGCAGTGACAAAACTATGTAGATCATCTGAATGGTATCCACGAAGTCTTAATGGACTGTTCTACATGCAGACTATGAATTTATTGTGAAAGAATACAATTTGATGTTTAAATTAGTATATCAGTTGTCCAGTGGTTCAGGTGCAAGCATTTGAAGTGGTAGACATGTGAAATAACTTTAAGATTTGGTAGATCTCTTTTGGGGATGAATAAATTCCCACAGGGAGAAAATGGGAAGGAGAAAAGAGCACTTACTATGTTATGTAGTGGGTGCTGCCTTTGCACTTTACAAGCATTAAATTATTTAATCTTCACAATTGCCTTAAAAGCTGGATGTTATGCGTATTTTACAGATGAGACCAGTTAAGCATATAGTGATTAACTCACCCAATGAAACATAATTGGAAAGAGGAGTAACTGGGATTCTCATCAAGACTTTTCTTATTCCAAAATGTATTCTTTTACACAGTTTATTTAAAAATTTTCAATTGTATTGTCTTGACGGCAGAAGAGAATGAATTCATATCAGGCAGATCTGAAGCAGTCTACTGAAAGTAGGAAAATTTTCAATTGTTATGTTTTAAAATTCATGTAAACTTTACATTTCATTCCTTACTTTATCTGTGTTTATTTTAATGTAAAAATGCTTAAATTACTAAATTTCCCCATCCAATAAGATGTACCATGTTTTTCTAGTGGTATTCCCTGACATACTGCCTGGTACCTCCTGAGGTTGCACAGCACTATATCCTACGTAACTTTTAGGGCCTGGTGCGTAGTAGGCATTCAGTAAAGAGTTGGTGAATTAATGTATCAAGGGGTCATTAAAGGTAGCTGAACATACTAAGAAGGCGATTTCTTATGGGATGGTTTCAAAGACTTCTCAGAACTGGATGAAGTTTAATACTGTCCATTACTATGTGGTCAAGTGAAGGAATCCAAAGCAGTACGTGTAGGGGAGAATTGGTGTGGGGAGCCTGGCTTTAGAGCTGTCTTAGATGAGAATAAGGTCTAGCATGTGATTTTGCTGATGGGAGGCAAAGTCACAGAGAAATCAGAAACTCCAAAATGAGATTTCCGAATGTTAAAGAGACAATTCTGTATGTGGTGATTGAAGAAGGGATTTAGGAAGTCAGCTAGGCATTAACATTAATGATAAAATCTAATAGCTTTACAATTTCATCAAACTAGACACTGCTACCATGTTGTGATCATATATTTATAATTCATTCATTCATTCATTCATTCTTTCATTCTTTTAGCAAACGTGTAACTTGTAAAGTGCCAGGCACAGGGCTAGGTAAGGTGATGGTTACAAAGATAAAAACAGACGTTGTACTTGCCCTTCTATTGCAGAAAATGAGGGAATATCATACAAGGTAAAGAGCAATGATAGCAGTAAGAAATGCACAAATCACATATCAGTAGGAAGTTCAAGGAGAGATTACTTCTTTGGAGAATCAGAAATTACTCTTGGAGGTGATAGCATTTGCACTGAGTCTTGAAGGATAAATAAGATTTGGTTACTTTTAGATGTACTACTACCATGTAACCCCAAAAATAAGACCTAGCCGGACAATCAGCTCTAATGCGTCTTTTGGAGCAAAAATTAATGTAGGGTCTTATGTTAATTTTTGTTCCAAAAGACGCGTTAGAGCTGATTGTCCGGCTAGGTCTTATTTTTGGGAAAACAGGGTAATATGTTTACTTATCTCTTGGCATAATTACACTTACCTAAGCCAGAAGGCAATATTCAGCTTTTTTCATTTAGCTGCATATCTGGAACACCTTTCAGTAGTCAAGATGCCTAGGCAAAATGATACATAGGCCAAGATTTTATAGTTTGTCTTTAAATTTCTCTCTTTCTATAACAATTATCATACTATTTTGTGTTTTCTGAGAAGGAAAAAATTTGGACATATGCAATTTTCTGTTGAAGACATCATTAAGTAGCAGAATTTATTAACAACTATAGTTGAACCAAAGGACACATCAACTGATTGTTAGTTTCCTGCCACCAAATGAAGATATATTATCAGTATTTGTGTTAAACATTCCATTTTAGCAGAGCAGATACATACTCATTAGCAAGCAGAATAACCTTAGAGTTTGCACTTTGCAAATGCTTATTTTCATGAGGTTGGTCTGAGCAGGTTTTAAAACTTTGCATTGCCTCCCGCATGTAATCTCAGAGCCTGTCATTCACATGTAGAAAACTCACCTCTTTATTTAGTCCGTGGTTGGTGAGAGATAGACACTTACAGGGCCCCTCTGCCCTTGAGCTGTTCCATTAGTGCATGGAAAGCACCTTGCAGCCTGTGACAAGCGCAGCAGATCGGCACTAAATCAAAAATCAGTGCCAGCCAGGGATCTAAGCCACCATGAAGGTCACAGCCATCAACTGCATGCCATCTCAATCCAAACAAAACACATTGGATACAGGGGCATTTTCACAACTCACAATAGGTGACAAACACTTCATGTTAGAGTAATCCATAGCAGTGAAACGGGGAACTGACCTTTTAAGTACTTTTGAGTATTTAATGAAAGTTTGAAAAAGCTGGAGATAATTTTTCGTAATATTTGACATTTAAAAGCAAAACAAAATAAAACCTCCACAGCATGGTGTTACTGTAATCAGGATTTTGATGAAAACATTCTTTTCTGTTTTTAGTATTCATGTGTGCTTTTAAGAAACAAAATAATCAGGAACTTTATATAAAAATAGATGTCCTTTTCTTTCTTGAAATGTGTCATTGATCCATTATCAAATGAATAATTTGTGCTTTAAACTGCCCAGGTTTGCTTATTCTGAGAGTTTATAATTAGCATTTATAGGTGACTTTATTACAACTTTACTTTTCAACAGTCCGATTCAACTGAATTTATTGAATTTGAGTCTAGATGTGATAGGATTTCTGTACTCTCTAGTAAAGGTTTTGAATAATATAAACATTATTTATACGTTATGGATCAAATTACCTTTTCACTTTCAACTCAAATAAAAAAATCTAGGAGTTAAATGTATCAAAATTAAATTATAAATCCTCTACCTACTTTATGGGTTTTCTTTTATCTTGTCTGAGGATTAATTGCATATGGGTAGATTAATAAGAATTGGGTAACCAAGCAAACTAGCCAGATTTTGCTAAATTAACTTGGAAAATGCCTATACTTTACAAACTGAAAAGCTTATATACAAAAATTATTTTCTTAATGGCACTAGCATATTAATATGATATGATTGAATTATATTACACTACTATAGAGCTGGGGTGAGGTGAAAGCTTAGTTATGTACTTTTGATGAAATAGTTGACAAGGGGATAACATAGGGATACATAACATTATTCTTACCCAAATTGGCTTTTGTGAATGATATTCAACAAAGCGATGGATACAGAGAGCAGAGAAAAAATGAAAGTTCTTTACAATCTAATCAGGTTCACAATGACCAAAACTGTTTTGAGAATATGCCATTTCAGAAACAAATATATGGACCCAACTATCTCTACCATTAAGTGGATTCATTGTTTATTTACACTAGCTGGTGAAGTTTCATGAAACTGTAAAATCAAAGCAGTTCAGGAGTGAATGTAATGGAAGAATGCCATCTGCTGGGGAACCTTATCAAATCCATATTTAATTAGGAAAACCTGAGGACACATGCTCTGCAGACCAGGAAGATTCAAAGTTTGTGGAAGCATTTTTCTTCCGAGAAATCGTCTCTCAATTAAGCTGATGCATACCTTTGATATACATTATTCATTTTAAATTAACTTGATTACTAATTTCATGGGATCACTAGCCAGGAAAGCCTTGAAAGGAAATGGGTGCAAAGGGCTTTTTCCCCCCCTTTTTGCCAATTTACAAAGTTTTTGTATTCATCATTCATCAGTAGTCACCCAGAGTCTGTTCTATTTAAAAGCTCTGGGTTTTCACTTAATGCATCCCATCTGTTTCTGAAATAAATTGCAATAATCCGTGTTTAATTTTAATCAATGTATTACTAAATATGCAAATTATATTAAAAGCCGTGGTTTGAAAAAGCTTTCATTTGTAAATATGGTAGTTTAAAACAGGAAGCATATCTAAAAGCCATTTAGCTACAGTAGCCTAACTCTAACACTGTAGCTGATTTATAAAGCAGATCACAAGTTGATCTTTCTGCCACAAGGGGATATGTAAAACTGTTGCATATCAGATTTTGTTAACATCTGATGGGCTAGTGCTCATACTTCGGCAACCATGTCTTTTACATTTAAATTAAGGTAATCTTATTCCATTTTACATCTTTCTGATTTTTTTTTTACACAACCTAACATATGAATTTGCGTGATTGGTTTATGAATCACAGTTAAAGCAATTTGAGCAAGCCTTTCAATCAATCTTAAATTTTTAGTGTCTAATTTACTTGTGATTTGCATAATTAATTGTGGAAGGGATCCTTTGGGAGTCCTTCTTTTTCCCCCCTTTCCTTTCCTACCTTGTGTCTCACTCACTGACTAGACAGAGTGGGAATGATACTGGAATTCTTTCAGCCTTGCTAAATGACTGTGTTAGGAACCCAGAAATTACGTGTCCCATTGCTCTGTCTCATCTGGCTGGACTATGGGGTAAATTCTTAAAATTAAGTATTGTCTGCAAAACAGTGCCTTTACAGGGCTATCACTGAATTGTGCATGTAATTTACCAAGCAATTACCTTAAAAGAAAATTTTGGAATTCTTTCCTGTATACAGGTCATGGGTGTATGGAAATATATATAATTATATTCATATCCCGAATTCTGTCCCAAATTTATTAATTGTTGTACTGATTTGTAGATAACAGCTAGGGTGTAGTCTAATCAGTGCTGGGCTAGAGAAACTTTTCAGGAATTTTGCCAGCCTGTTGTTAAACACAGTCATTATTAAAAATAAAATTACAGAAACTTACATTAGAATAAATTATACTAAAAACAAAGGTAATAAATGCTCAAACATCACACCCTAAATATTCTGCTACATTTTATTGTCATCTGTGTTCATAAGGGATCTGTATGGTGTAAATACTAGATGATGATGTGTATTTTTTCCCAGCTCCACATTTAGTAACATCTCACTGGTCGCTTGAAATTGGCCATGGTGGGAGAACTTACACCATAGAAATTGGCAAAAGCTACAAATCAAGGCTTTTTACCCATCTATGTAAGTGGTTAACCATTTACCCACACATCATTGTCTTTAATTATAGCACATAGACAGGAACTCAATACACGTTCTCTGTTATTTATTCCTGGGCTTTTTTTTTTTTCCAGGAGAAAATCAAACTTTAATATGTGTGCATGGGGAATTAATATATGCATGAAATTTCCAAGACAATGAGGCAAATTTAGGTATATATGTCATTTTGGACAAAAGAGAAAAGTGGGGAGTATGGGTCTTATATTTTAAAAGTGAAAATGAGCGATTAGCAGGTAGCAAGTGAGTGCCAAACAAATTCCTGCTGGACAGCTCAGAAAACAGTGGGACTGCAGGATGTGTGGGGGAGGTTGTCCCTGAGTGGGGTCTTCATCTCTATCATACTTAACTCAAATTAGGCTAAGGTCAATATGCTAAGATTTCCTTCCTGGAACAGGTCTTTCCATCTGAATCTCTTTTGTTTCTTAATAACCAGCTTAACGTCAATATCCCCAAAGGCAGTTTTAGGGTGGCTCTTTTCAGAGAATGACTGCAGTCCTCACAGACCTTTTTACAAAAGGGAAATATATTATTTGACTCCCTAGGGAATTTTAGCTCCCGAATTCCTATTAAACTTTAAAAATTAACTTTTAGTGTAATAGATAATTTGGGAAATACAGAAAACTTTTTTTTTCAGTGACTTCATTATTTGGAAAGGAGGAAAGTCATCCCATATTCATAATTTACTAAGCAGTTTGTGTCTTGCATATGAATTTTCCAGGCAATTTATTGCTGAGTTTAAGGGGCTGTCAAGCAATCCTGAGACTAGTTTGTGTTAGAGAACCAGTTTGTGGAATAAATTCACTGTCACAATGTAAATAGTGGAATCATGCCAAGGACCATCTTTATTAGAAATAAGCTTTATCTGTGCAGAAGATTTATTAATCATACCTCAGGATACATAACAATGAGTGTAAACAAATTAAAAACCTTAGCTTGTGATCCAAGGTTATTTTAAAATTGGAAGCGACTTCAGCCCATTCTAAGAGTGCTAATGATGGAAAAATATGTAGGGCCCAGTCTTCTGGCGAACATGGCGCAGGGCAGCAAGGCAGCAAGGCAAACACACCAGTCTCCCCTGCTTCCACAGGCCCTTTGTGTAGCCAGACTTCCTGGGAAAGGTGGGCTGTCTGTTGTTGTCCAGCACTTCTGTAAGATTGTTTTTTCTATTTTCAATTTCCTTACTTCTTTTCTGTTCTTCTTTGTTTTACCCTCGCTGATAAGAAATAACTCATAATCCACTAAAAATGTTAACCATGGTAAATTTTCCTCTCCTAAACAAAAAGAGAATTCAAGATACAAGATTTTTTTCTGTATAAAAAGGTTTTTAAGTTAAATATTTAATTAAAAATATGTTAAAGTCGAAAGAGTAAAATTTTGATGATTACCTAAATGTCTACTTCTATTTTTTTTTAAAAAAACAGAATATTTGAAGTACCCTGTGTACCCATTCCTTCCCTCTCTACTTAGAGGTAACCATAATAATGACGTGTTTTCATTTGCATGCTTTCCCACACCATTTTAACATTTTTTCTTCTAACAGCATATTGATTAATTACGCATCCTTTTGGTCTTTATATAATAAAGAGAATTACACTGGATATATTCTTTTGTGACTTTATTGCTTCTCCCATAAGTTACTACTTTTCACTGTCATGTAGTACTCCATTGTTATGCCACAATTTATTCATTCTATTGGTAAACATTTGGGCTGTTTGCTATTTTTTCCATTATGAATAGTGTCATTATACTGTAAATATAATTATACATGTGTTTTTGTGCATATTTGGAAGCATCCTTTAGGTACATGCCTAGGAGTGGAATTACATGCCTCCAGCTCAACTAGGTAATGCCAGATTATTTTCCAAAGTGGTTTTACTAATTTACACCACCACAAGCACTGCATGTGTTCCAGTGCTTCACATTAACACTTAATGTTGTCAGAATTTAAAATTTTTGCAAACTTGGCAGATGGGAAATGTTATCGTATTGTGAACACCATTCACCTTTTTATGCTTTTGGCTACTTGTGTTTCTTTGTGAAATGCTTATTCAAGTTTTCTATTTTCTACAGGGTTATATGTATGTCTTTTTCTTGATTTGTAGTAGTTCTTTACATATTCTGGGTATAACATTTTTTGGCCACATAGAAGGTATTACAAATAACTTTCTCCTGTGTGTGGTTTATCTATTCACTCTCTTTATAGTCTCTTTTGATAAACAGTTCTTAACTTTTCCTTACTGTGTGCAGTGCCACTTTTGTCAAAGATCAGGTCTGTTTCTGGGCTATTTTATTGTGCTGTTTATTTTGTCTATTTGTGTGCCAATACCCCTGTCTTAATTGTTCTAACTTTATAATATACCATCTGATATCTGATAAGGCAAATCTCCTCATTTTGTTTTTCTTTCTTAAAAGTATGTAGGCTGTTCTTGGCCCCTTTTCTATAAAAGTTAGAATTGGCCTTTTCCACAAAGAAATCTTATTAGGATTTTGATTGAAATAGCATTGAATCTTTACATCTTTATGAAGTAAGTCTTCTAATCCATGAGTATAAGATATATCTCTATTTATTTAGTAGTTCTTTAGTCTCAACAAAATTTTATAATTTTTCCATAAGGATCTTATACATTGTTTGTTGCAGTTATTTCTAGGCACTTTATATTTTTTGATGCTATTGTAATTAATTTCTTTTCTTTTTCTTTTTACATAATTGTAGATTCACATGTATAAGAACTAATACAAAAAAAGAAAGGAAAGAAAGAAATAATACAGAGAAATCCCTTGAACACTTTGTTGAGTTTCCCCTAATGGTAACCTTTTGCAAAACTATAGTATAATATCACAACAAAGAAATTAATGTAAGCTGCTGATTGTATTCAGATTTTCCTAGTTTTAATTGTACTTGTGTGTGTGTGTGTGTGTGTGTGTGTGTGTGAGTGTGTGTGTGTGTAAGTTCCATACACTTTTATAACCTATGGTATGTAGGTTTCTGTATCCACTGTCACTGTCCAAGATGCTGAACATTTCCAACACCACAAGGATCACGTGTGTTGCCTTTTATAACTAACTACACCACCTTCCTCCCTTCCCTTGCCATTTTCTGCCGTCTGGTAATCACTAATCTGTCCTCCATTTCTAAAATTTTGTCATTTCAAAATTTTTATTTAAATGGAATCATATAGTATGAAATTTTGGGGAGATTTTTTTTTCCAGCATAATTCCCTAGACTCATCCAAGCTGTGTATGTCAATAGTCTGTTCCTTTTCATTGCTTAGTAATATTCCAAGGTATGTACATACCACAATTTCAACATTCATGTTCAGGTTTTTATGTGAAAATAATGTTCATTTCTTTGACATAAATGCCCAGAAAGGTAGTTAGTGGGTTGTATGATAGTTACGTTTAGTTTTGTAAAAAACTCAAACTGTTTTCTAGGATGGTTGTACCATTTCACATTCCTACCAGTAAGCAGGAGTCAGCCAGCTTCTCTACATCCTTGCCAACATTTGCGGTTACTGTTTTTTTATTTTATTCACTTTGATATGTGTATAGTAATATCTCATTTTGGTTTTAATTTAAATTTCCCTAATAGTTAATGATGTTGAACATCTTTTCATGTGCTTATTTTTCATCTGTATATTCTCTTCAATAAAATGTTCCTTTTTTGTTCATTTTCTAATTGGATTGTTTTTTACTATTGAATTTTGAGAGTGCTTTAGATATTCTGGATACCAGTCTTTTAGATAGATATGTGGTTTGCAAATATTTTCTCCTAGTTTGTCTTTTCATTCTTTTTACATTGCTTCCACAGAGCAAAAGCTTATAATTTCAATGAGGTCTAGTGTATGAATTTTGTCTTTTATGGATCATACATTTGGCATCAAGTTTGAGAACTATTGACTTGGACCCATATCCTGATAATTTTCTCTTACGTGTTTTTCTAAAAGCTTTATAGGTTTACATTTTATGTTTAAGTCTCTGATTCATTTTGAGCTAATTTTTGTATAAGGTGTGAAGTTTAGGTTGAAGTTCTTTCTTTTCTTTTGTCTATGAATGTGTAATTGTTCTGGTATAATTTTTTGAAAAGACTGCCCTTCTTTATTGAACTGGTTTTGCACCTTTGTCAAAAGTCAGTATAGCATATTTGTGTGGATTTAATCCTGTCTTCTGTTCTGTTGCATTGATTTATGTGCCTATACCTCTGTCTATACCACACTGTTTTGATTATTGTAGCTATGTAGCAAGCCTTAATATACAAGTAGACAGAGTAATTTCTTCCACTTCTTTGTTAAGATTGTTTTAGCTAGCTATTCTAGAGCTTGTGCCTTTTCATAAAATTTTAGAAGAATCTTATCTATGAAAAATAACCTTGCTAGTATTTTATGTGAAATTGCATTAAACTATAGACTAATTTGGGGAGAATTTACATCTTTACTATAATGAGTCTTCCAATTCATGAACACTATATCTCTTCATTTATTTAAGTTTTCTTTGAGTTTTTAAAATCAGAATTTTGCAATTTTTAACATATAGATCCTGTGCATGTTAAATGTGTACATAAGTATTTCATATTTCTTAGAGTGATTATAAATTGTATTGTGCTTTTAATTTCAGTTTTGGCATGTTCATTGTTAGTATAATTGATTCTTGTGTGTCCTTTACGTTTATTTAAATTACTGATATATTTAGATTTATTTTAACAATTTTATTTAGTGATTTCTATTTGTCCTACCTTTTCTATGTTTCTTTCTTGTCCTCTTCTGAATAAATTGCATATTTTTTCTCATTCAATTTCTTCCTTCTTAGGAAATTTGATACTCTCTTATTTTTATTTTGGTGGTCACTCTAATGTTAGCTTTTGAATTCAAACTTACCAAAATCTAATGTTAACATCTTTACCCCCTATCAGAATCTAATGGTAATTAATATCTTTACCCCCTTTGTAAACATACAAAGTCCTTAGAACATGTTGACTCTAGTCGCAGTACTACTGGCGTATGTGCTCTGACTTATATGCTATTATAGTCTCATACTCTAATTATATCTTTTTTTATTTACCTCCACAAAAGATTATTAATGTTATTTTATAAGAATCAGTGTTTGTTTAAATTTAATCATCTACCTACCATTTTCTTTGGTGTGAAGCCTTCCATTTGAGATTACTTTCCTTCTGTCTGAAGTATGCACTTTTGAATGTAACTTACCCTTCTGTCATTCTGATTACAGTCAGGATAGACCTTCTCACTCTATGCTCCATGTCTCTTAGTCTTTTATATTTTCTATCTCCTTGCATACATATGTAGAGATACGTGTTTCTGCAGCATTCTGAATAAATTACTTGAAGTCTATCTTCCATTTCACTGATTCTCTCTTTAGCTCTTCTTAATTTGCTATAGAATTTCTTTATTGAATTTTAAATTCCAATTATTATATGTTTGATTCTTTTTCAAATTTTATTTATCTCTTGTGTTTTTACTCACATTTTAATTTTCTTATTTCACTAAAAATATTAAAGTGTTTGTTTTATATTATGTGATTGATATTTTAATATCTAAAGTTTTCATGTATTTGGTTCTGTTCTCTGTTATTTTTGCTGATTCTTACTCATTTTCTTGTGTGTTTTGTGAACTTTGATGACTGTGAGTTGATACTTCTTAAAGTAAGACTATACTTTCAGGAATCATTTCTATAGCTCGTTACTTTAAGTAGTGGGAATTCTTTGAGGCCTGCCTTGAAGGTAGGTTACTTCAGAGAGTTTATGTTTGCTTCTGTTGCATGTCTAGGGCTACTTTAAATTATTGGTTTATGGTTTTCAAACCACCTGGTAGTGTGAATTCAGGATGCAGACCATGAGCAAGTTGTTGTTTGTTGTGGTTATTAATACTTGGGATTTTTTTTTTGCACTCTCCATTTATTCTGCACTAAGCTCAGGCAGTTTACCCTGTAATTCTGTTTGGTGGGTTGGGGAAAGGGGATTGGGATTATTTGTAGTATACCTTTACGCAGAAGATACCTTTTGTAGTATACCTTTACACATTGTATGGTCTCATCTTTATTGGAGGAATCATTATATTTCATAACTTGAGTAGGCGCTGGTGTTTTTCTCCTCTCTCTCAACTCTTGGGAGGCTGTGGAAATCTAAGTGCAAGGTATTTAATTAAGTGTGTGCTCTCAAGAGAAGATTTCAGTGCTACATTTACCTCTCTGGGTTCTCATATTCACTTAGTTTTTGACTTTTAAATATTCTTTAATATCTCGTCTGGTCATTGATGCCATTAAAAAGGGAGGTTTTAATACTTTATCTAGCATTTTAATATTTTCATTATGAGGTCAGGCAGGTATCTAGCGCACCATACTTGTAGAAATGGAATTTCCTTTTTCTTTTGAAGGTAATTAAAGGAAGGTTATAGTCATCCTTAATAGTATTCACAATGATGTAAAATTATTTCTGTACCTAAGATAGATACTTTGGTTCAAAATTAATGAAGGGCATATAACTAAGTAAGTTACCTGTCTCATAGATATTGAGTGTGGGGGGAATCTCCTCTATAGATATAGTCACAAATGTAAATATTAAACCAAACGGGAACATTTGTACCGTAATAGCTTCTCTTGTGTTTTTGCACAATTTTTAAATCATGAAGTATGAGATATCCCTTGCAACAATCCTATGAAGTTGCTACTTTTGTTGTATTATTAGGGTACTGTAGCACTTGAAGCTGGTAATGACTGAGGTTATAATGGCGGCATTATATTCCATTGAATTGATACATTATTTTCCTTCACTTTTCACTTGTTGGTATTAAGGTTGTTTCAGTGTTTGGGGTTTTTTTTGTCATACATGCTATGGTCATGAGCTCTGTTGATATGAATTAACCTCCCTCCCCAACACACATTTTTCTTATAAGAACATTCTTAGAAATAGGATTTCTGTGTAATAAAATATGGAAAACTTTAATTAAAATTCTCATTTAGGTATGTTGAGATATTGCATTCTTCAAGTTTAGTGGAATAGCCTTTAGAGAATAACCAAAAAACGTTATAAAGATTGTGGTTGTAGTGGTAACCTTAGGACCTTTACTAGTAGAGGTCTTGAAAAAAATTTTTTTCTAGGGTTTTGGCTCCTTTTGCATCTGCCAATTTGTAACAAGATTTTTTCCTTTTAGTTGTCAAACTATCTCCTTCATTAGTTGAAGCCCATAGGCCTTAAATGTGAAACAGGTTTATACAACTTGATTATAATACAGCAGTTTGAATTTAGACACAAACTGTGTTTTAAATGTAAGGATGTTGTTAGCTCTTAGCAGTATATTTGAAAAATATAGTCATATGGAAAAATACTTCTGAGGAAAAGTAAGCAAACAAAACCTCTAGTTTTCCAGTTATAGCTGATGAGCCAGTGTAATTGTCCTGACATTATAGGACACAATAGATATTCTATATAACTTTAACATTGAAGACTCCACTTCTTAGCATGGCATGCAGGCCTTCCTATCTGACTGCAATATACATATTTAGTTCTAGTCCCACTACATATTTCTACCTATTCTGTACTCTAGTCACATTTAAATAATCCCTCATTCATTTAGTCATTCATCCATATAACAAATATTTGTTGAGTCTCTACATTTACCAGGCATTGCAGAAGCAGTGAGTATTGACTACATTTTCTTATTTTCTGTATTCTTGATGCTCTGGCATTTGGGACCTTGATTCTGAAGAGTCTGCCCCTCCCATGGCTAGCTGAGTCCTAGAGATAGTAAACAGTTCTCCTTTGAGCATGCTTTTGATATACACACAAACCAATTCAGAGCCCACTCCCAGCATCTCTTTCATCAAACTCTCACACACCAAGTGCACATTCCCCCTTGCTCTAAATCACCTCAGGACTAGGTACTGGCCAACTAAGGACCATCGCTTTAGCCCAGAACCCACTGAAGTTATTCAAACTCTCCAATCCTGAACTTACTCAGTGCATCTGCCCTACCTTGCTCTTTCCTTCCTATGAAAACTCTCACGAAGGCTCTGGGCCATGCTCTCCCCACTCCCCCTTCTGCCTCCTGACCAACGTTGGTGTTTCCGTATGTGGCCCTGTGGGTCATTCTGTGCCTCCTATTTCTAGGGATCTATGAGTACAAACTTCTTCCTTCATGATAATCATTTCTGTGTCTTCGTGCATCACAACAGCTGATTAAAACAAATCCCTGGTACAATTTTAGAACACAGTGGTTGCTCTCATGGAAACTACATTCTAAAGGGGGGAAGACAGGAGAAAAAAAGTAAGTAGGTTAGGCTAGTTGGTATTCACTTGGTGTGCCCCAGAATGTCTGTACTGGTTATTATAGCCAATATTCGTTTTGATTGGCCAATATTCTTCTTATACCTGGTGTTAAAGATTTTGAATGGCACCTCTATTAGTAGGTAAACAAACACTAGTTGCATTTTTCCTATCTACTAAGTTTCTATAGAGAGTATCAGATGAGGCAGGAACTAAAACCTTAGTCTCGGGACTAAAGTCCAATGTTCTTTCTCTTTTCAAGTGTAATTCTGAACTACTTAACTCTTAAACTCTTTTGACTGTTCATAATGCTCATTTTCCCCTCTTTTTTTGACTTTAGAAATCATCTTCCATGGAGACTTCTCTCGTATCATCAGGTAACTTTCATTACTTTTGCTTTTGTACTTTGCTTATGCATGTGTTAGAGTCCTTGTTTCATTTTGCTTCATTTGTATATCTGTCTCTTTTATTACAGTCTAAGCTCCTTGAGGTGAGGGAAGGTGTTTACATTGTTATCCTCAGTACCTAGCACAGCGCTGCACACACATAGTGGGATCTCAGTAAACGGTGAAATGAAATGACTGGTTAATCGTCAGGAGAGTTGCAGAAAGTCTTGCTCCTAAGTCCTAAATATAATTTTTCTCATAGTCTAGTATAAACTTTTAATATTTGCGTTGGATCAACAAAACAGAGTGTAGCATTTCCCAGTATATCCCAAGGAATGGGAAACTCACTAGACCAATCACCTTCAGTTTTCTCTGGCTTAGACTTTGATGATCCAGGGTCACTGTGATAGTGAAATCCTTGGACAGATATTTTGCTGTGGAAGTATTTATCCTTATAAAGGCAGATGAAGGAAAATGAAATCCTCACTGGCCCTTAGTTCAGTAGAACTAAGCTGGTCTTTTATGAACTGGGCAGGCAATCCTAGCAACTGGGCTCCATTGTTCTCATTTTTATAATTTAAACTTCTGTTGAACCTATAGCACAATACTCTAATCCATGAGCAGAGACAATTTGGTCTTGTCATTTGGCAGCTATTCATTAATACTGGTGACTGGCAAAGACTAGACAAATGAATAAAGACAGTTTTGTGAGTCCAGGTAGACGGTTGAAGCTAGACCAACTGTTCCTTTTCCTGTCATTATGGAGTTCAAGACCCTGGTATTTTTGTGACTCATATAACTACTGTTGGAACTACTGAACTGGTGGGATGTGGTAGGAAATAAAGCCTTTGTTAGTAGCCCTCTGAACTAGTCTCCCTGCCTTTGAGCTGTGCCTACCTGGAGGTGTTTGTGCACAATACAGACGTAACTGACATTAAAGCACGCACCATGCAGTAGCTTTCCAAGAGCTAAAGCTTTGTTGTTGCCTTAGGGTCTGACATTACTTTTGACATTCTAAATCTCAATGTTTATGAGAAACATCAATAATAATAACCACCCTTTGCATGGGTACAGTACCTTTCTCCCCAGGCTCTCAGTGCTTCGCAAGCATGAAGCCTTCCATGCAGAAGGGGAAGATGGAGTGGGAGAATCTGGCCCCAGATAATTAAGAGCTAAAATTTTTCTCGGCGAGCCTGGAGAATAAAGGGGACAATTTAGGATAGGAAATGATGAAGGGTGTTGGGCCAGCCGAGACTGTAAGGAGAATTTAGCAAACTCGCAATGACCTGATGCAGAGTTTGTCCAGCTAAAGTTAACCATGACTCTTAAAAAACAAAACAAAACTCAGACATCACTGGATCTGTGAATATCTCTAGTAATTGCCCATAACGGTTAAAGTATCAGATAAAGTTTAAATCATAACTACTGGCTTCACAAACTCATCTCATATAAGTTCAAAACTACTTTTTCTTAATTTGTCACATTTTATAAACAGTCAAAACATTCCTTTTTGCCTGGAAAGTAAAGAAAACCACCACCACCGTACATCATTTAATGTTTTTAGATTTTGGTCTCTGAAGGCAGGCCCTACTTCATGTTTATATGCTTAACTCCTAGACTGCCGTGTTTCCCTGAAAATAAGGCCTAGCCAGACAATCAGCTCTAACGCGTCTTTTGAAGCAAAAATTAGTATAAGACCCAGTATTATATTGTATTGTACTGTACTGTATTGTATTGTATTGTATTGTATTGTATTGTATTATATTATACCCGATCTTATAGTAAAATAAGACCAGGTCTTATATTAATTTTTGCTCCAAAAGACGCATTAGAGCAGATTGTCCGGCTAGGTCTTATTTTTGGGGAAACATGGTATGCCTTTCCCACATTAAATGCTTAACAAATGTCTGCTTAAGTTGAAATTTTGTAGGTGTTTTATTAAAAATTGTTTTTCATCGTCTCTGCTCAGTTACTTTAGTTTTGAAATTTTATTTTTCTGTGTAAAAATTGTTTTCCACATATAATGGTATAGATTCAAATTTGTTCTAAAATACTATCTGGAATTTTATATTTTGAACATAATTTCTATATAAGACCTATGGAAATTTAAAGATTCTGATCCATATAGGATAGTCTACCAGTTTGTAAGATGATTTTTAAAAGCAAAGAATACTGCATTTAGTTTCAAGACAGATAATGAGTTTTAAAAAATCTTTATTTAAACCCTATTTTTGGAATAGAATCTTTAGATTCAACTGGAATGGTTGAAATTTTCTCCAGAAACGTTATGTTTTGTGAGGTTAACATTCATATGATAGCTGTACAGTAATATGCTTTTCAAAATCACACACACAATATTTGTAGAGCTTATTTCTTTGATGCAGGTTAACAGCTTCACAAAATGATTCTGTAGGTTTTGAGAAGGAAGATACAGTACTGGTGAGAACAGCTGTTTAATATGTTGGAAAGCACAAGCATAATACAAGGAAGTAGCCACTGCAAAAGGAACACTAGGAAATAAGTTTGGTAGGATTTAAAAATGGGAAAGTTGCTCCACACTGACCTGAGGGTACTGCAGACTAGTAACAATAATAATATTCATGTATTACCTCACTCTTTTGGTTCTCCTTTGGGCCTGAGAAATAGAGGGTTGAGTTAATTATTTTTTTCTGTTCACAGAACAATGCCATCATTATCTATTCAAGGCTCTCTCTTATTTTATCCTTTTTAATCTCTCCATCCCCTCACTCCACTCCCATTTCTCCCTCTCATAGAGGGAGATGACACGAATGTATTTGATATATGTACATATCTAGGAATGTAGGTATATATTTGGATAAGCATGACTCTTAAAAATTGTTGTATATGTTTTACATTTAATAAAAGGCATAGATATAATTTTATTACTTTTTCCCATTCAACATTATTTAAAAATAAAATCAATCCAAGTTACTCTGTGCTCCTTTTAGTTCACTTTTGACTGTTGCCTATCTTTCTGTGATATGCATCCATCACATTTTATCCTCAGAAGAGGAACTGATAAATAGGTTGCTCCAACTACACATTACCAAAAAAAAATAAAAATAAAAAAGAAAAATAATGTTGCAAAGAACAGTCTTGTGCCTATGATTGAATTTCTCTGGGATAGATAATCAGAAATGAGATTGCTGCTTGACAGGGTGTATACCTACTGAACTTCCTTGGTAATACGGAGCTCTTCAGAATGATTACACTGGTTGATACTCCCACCAGCAATGCATGGAGAGAGACATTCTTGCCATCGTGTATGCATTTTATTTTTTAACTTTTTAACAATGTGAAATACATAATCTATATAGGAAAGTGTATAACATACAAGGTCTGATAGTTCAGTTCACGAACTTGCCACTGTGCGCTTACATTGGCAGCACTGTACAAAGAGCTCAGTAAGGTTTCATAACCTTGGTATATCAGTATCTCACAGCTGTGTTCGTGTCAACATGTGGCAGTGTCTTGCTGAGTGGCATTCATTATAGTTGCATGTTTTTGTGTGTCGTCACAAGAATGTCTGAGCTTGAGTCAGAGCAACAAACAAAAATTAAACTTCTTGTTAAATTTGGCAAGAGTGGAAGTGAAATCAGGGACATGTTAGTCCACGTTTATGGGAATAATGCCATGAAGAAAATGGCAGTGTACAAATGGATTAAACGTTTTTCTGAATGGAGAGAAAGTGTCACTGATAAAGAGAGGTCAGGGCGGCCAGTAATGAGCAGAACTGATGAAAAGATTGCAAAAATTCATGGAATTGTGTGTCAAAATCATTGGCAGACTGTGAGAAGCATAGCAGACCAAGTAAACATTGATAAACAGTTAGGAAAATCTTAGCTGAAAATCTTGGCATGAAAAAGGTGTGTGCAAAAATGGTCCTGAAGGAGCTCACCGATGAACAAACTCAAAGGAGAGTTGACGTTTGCCAAGACCTTTCAGAGAGGTAAGACAATGTTTTGGGCCATGTTATCACTGGTGATGAAACATCGGTGTACCAATATGATCCTGAAACAAAGTGTCAAAGTGCACAATGGAAGTCAGCCAACAAAGTGTCAAAGTGCACAATGGAAGTCCACAACCAAAAAAGTTCTGTCAGTCCAAATCAAGAGTCAAAACGATGTTGCTAACTTTTTTGATATCAGACGGATTATTCATTATGAATTTGTACCAACTGGACAAACAATTAACCAAGTTTACTATTTGGAAGTGCTGAAAAGGCTGCGTGAAAAAGATGATCTGAACTTTTTGCCTACAATTCATGGCTCTTGCGTCACGACAATGTACCAGCTCACACGGCACTGTCTGTGGGGGAGTTATTAGCCAGTAAACAAATAACTGTATTGGAACACCCTCCCTACTCACGTGATCTAGCCCCCAATGACTTCTTCCTTTACCCAAAGATAAAGGAAATATTGAAAGGAGGACATTTTGATGACATTCAGGACATCAAAGGTAATACGATGACAGCTCTGACAGCCATTCCAGAAAAAGAGTTCCAAAATTGCTTTGAAGGGTGGACTAGGCACTGGCATTGGTGCATAGCTTCCCAAGGGGAGTACTTCAAAGGTGACCATAGTGATATTCAGAATGAGATACATAGCACTTTTTCTAGGATGAGTTTGCAAACTTAATTGGCAGACCTTGTAAGTGTATAGCTTAGCTATTAAAAAGTAAAGTTTTAGACATCCAGGTAAAGAACATCCCCCAATCCCTTGAATGCTCCTTCCCCTCATAATCCTTTCCCTTCTCCCAAGCATAACCACTATCCTGATTTTTATGATAATCACTTCCTTGTTTTTCTTTTTACCTTTACCACCCAATTATTCATCATTATTCACTGTACTTTAGTTTTGCTTGTTTTTGAAATATGTATATATTCTTTTGAGTCTGGCTTTTTTCACTTGATATTATGTTTAGGAGATTCAGCCATGTTGTTGCATGTTGCTATAGTTAATTTATTTTTACTATTGTAGAATATTACACTATATGATGATATACCACAATTTATCCACTCTACTGTCGATGGATGTTTGCTTTTCCAATTTTTGGATACTATAAATGAAGCTGTTATGGATACTCTTATACATGACTCTTTGTGCTCATGTGTACTCATTTCCTGTTGGGTAAATAGTTATGAGCAAAATTGCTGAATCTTAAGATATCAGTATTTTCAACTTCAGTAGATAATGCCTCACAATTTTCCAAGGTGGTCGTATTAGTTTACATTTCCGTCAGCAGCATTAGAAATTTCTTTTTGTTCAAAGTTGCATTACACTTGGTATTGTCAGTCTGTTCCCCCTTCTGATCTCTTATGAAAAATTTCAAACAAGCAAATTTGAAAGAGTCTCCAGTGAACACTTGTATATCCACCACCTAAATTCTATCACTAAATTTTGGTAGGCTCTGGCTGCACCAGGCTGAGAATTTAGTAAGGTGGGAGCAATGAAATAAGGACATATAGAAAGAAAGAGGGTGTGAGATGACTAGGAGAGCACAACTTTGTGCATTTTTTTTGCAGTGTAGAATATTATGATAACTAGACATATATAGATAGAAAGGCAGAAATACGTTATAACAGTGATAAGTATGCAGACTATACAGTAAGGTCTACATTAAGGATATAAAGTGGAAAACTAATTATCTAATAATTTGACACAGTATAAGATAGTCAGATAGCATGACCTAAAGAAGGATTTTAGTCCAAATAATTCCATTTGTTCAATTCTGAGAACTGCTGGCTTTTAAATTAAATTTCAGCAACATGTCAGGTTCTTTATATAATCTTACATAATTGTATTAATCAACCTGCAAAGAAATAGAATTATTTCCATATTACAGATGAGGAAGCTAAGATTCAAAGAGGTTAAATAATTTATTTAAATTCAGAGTGAGTGGCAGAGCTGGATTAATATCCAAGTTTGTGAGACTCTAAACTCCATTTATTATCAAACCAAGTTCTCTGCCTTTAAAAAAAAATTGAATGAAGACTATTGTTAGGACTTGCTTTGTTAAATAATACCAAGCATAATCTGCACAAGCATAATCTGAACCCATTTGCCCACAAGTGGCTCGTTTTTAAAGCTATAGCATACTCCTTAATGATTGGGAACAGGGGGCAAAGTGACCTGCAGCTTTATGGGATTCAGGTGTGAAAGGAAGTTCATTTCCAGGGTGGATCATCAGGAGGGGAGAATGTGAGAAAAGGTTCAATTATAAAGGAATAAGGCGAATAAATTTAGTGATAGAGATGATTATTCTGTGGATACCAGTGTATAAATCACCTCCTGCTTATTCAGTTGAGTTTCTGGGCTTTGAGCTCTGTCTCATATGTTGGCATTGCCTGTGTGACATTTAGCAAATTCATTTCTTGGTGATTTGGTTTTCTCATGTGGAAAATTAAACTAACCATACTTACATTTTACTATCTCACAGAGAAAGTGTGGAGAATTAATGGGTTAATGCTGGAAAAAATCTTTAGACAAAAGTACTGTTATTAATCCTAGCATATAATCATTTGCACTCTAGAATAAGTGCTTCTATGATATTGTCAATGCACGTTCATTAGAGTAGGTATTTTTCTCAAGCTATGTCTGTGGGTTCTAATTTAACACATCTAATTTTAGTTAATCAATCCATTCTAAATGGTCCTGGAATGCAGTCAGAGTGACCTTACACCAAAAGGGCAAGATAGATAACTACCCTGGCTTTCTTGTCTGACTGTGAGCTCTCTAACTACGTACACGTATGCGATTTTTCCCAGGGAGGCTATGGATGGGCCCTCTGAAAATAACATTCATAAGTGACTTAAAAGAAAGTTATTTAGAGGCCTAAAATTTTAAAGTTTTTTTTTTTTAATTTACTGAAAAATACAACATTTTAATGTTCTGGAGAAGCATTTTGATATAATATATTGAAAGAATAATGTCCTTTAATACTTTCAATGAGTAACTCTTCTGCAATTTAGAATCTAATAGCTTTCTTTTGTGTGACAGCAGAAAAGCTTTCATACTTTTTGTTACCATGAAAGTTATAAGTAAAACCTCATGAGAAAATTTAAGTGCATGCCTAGAATTGAAATAATTTTGGCATGGACATGACATGTAACATAAAAATACAAACTCATTTAGTAAAGACAAAAAATAAAAGATTTAAAAAATCTTTTAAATTACCTAATCTAGATGCAAACCAGGCTGTTTCTATCAATATTGATTTTTAAAAAAATTAAAATCTGGTATACGTCTTCACAAGAAGCTATTTTCAAGTTGAATCTTAAATAATTCTCAATAAATATAATATTGTTTGAATCTCTTAGTACATTAAGTTAGAAATAATTTGATTCAGCAGTGGGTGGATTAAATTTGGAAAGAATAAAGACTAAGTACTTGAAGTTGAATTGCAACCTGAACCTTCAATTTAATTATCATGTTGATTATTTAGTAAATAAATTTAGTACAAAAATTAATGTCCTTCGAAAGTCATATGGTAGAATTAATTATGGTGTCTACTACTCAAATAATGTTTAAGTTTGATATTATATATTTTCAAAATAATTTATAGAAGTTTGAGGTGTAAAAACTTATATATGCAAGTACACAGAGCAGTAATTTAAACAAGTTAATTTTGCTGAATATAAATAACCAGTCAGCACATTGTAATAAAAATTATTTTCATTTCAGTATTCATTACAGTAATTTACTACTGAATTATATTGGTCACATGCCTGAAATTATATTTATTGAATATACAAATTCCATTACTTAATATTAGCTGAAAAGCATGGTATTCATACTTACTCCCAGCATTTAACTAAAGATCTCAAAAGTGTTTTTAAGTTTAATAAATGTAGTGTTTTGGGCCCGCCTGGTGGCTCAGGCTGTTAGAGCTCCATGCTCCTAACTCCGAAGGCTGCCGGTTTGATTCCCACATGGACCAGTGGGCTCTCAACCACAAGGTCTCTGGTTCGATTCCTTGACTCCTGCAAGGGATGGTGGGCAGCGCCCCCTGCAACTAAGATTCAACACAGCACCTTGAGCTGAGCTGCCTCCCAGATGGCTCAGTTGGTTGGAGCGAGTCCTCTCAACCACAAGGTTACTGGTTCGACTCCCACAAGGGATGGTGGGCTGTACCCCCTGCAACTAGCAAGAGCAACTGGACCTGGAGCAGAGCTGCGCCCTCCACAACTAAGACTGAAAGGACAACAACTTGACTTGGGAAAAAAAAAAGTCCTGGAAGTGCACACTGTTCCCCAATAAACTCCTGTTCCCCTTCCCCAATAAAAATCTTAAAAAAAAAAATAAATAAATGTAGTGTTTTTGCTTTGAATTCAGAGAAACTGAGTCTAAGAAAATTAACAATTTTTTAGAAGTCACAAAGAAAATTAGTGACAGTTGCAAATAAACCTTTTTCTACTGAGGTTATTCATTTGGGACTAAATTTATACTGTACATAGAGAAGGTGCCAAAAAATATATACACATTTTAAGGAAGGAAAAACTGTATTAAAATTGTAATAGTCAATATATACTGATAACAAAAGATGAATACAAGTCATGTGTATACATTTTTTTGGCACTCCTGGTATATATTTATTTAAACATATTATTGGATTCTTAAGATAAAGCGGTGCCCCTGAAAAAAAATTCATATTTTGTTATTTCTGGAAATGTTGGTTTATGAACTATTTGGAAAATGCTTTCTCTTATATTAATCAAAACATATTTCAATTTCATAGCTACTTCAGTATTAAGAGAACTTACTCAAAATGGAGATGTAAACAAATTAAGAAAATAGTATTTTTCATATTTATATTTGTCATTGGAGTAAAGAGAATTTCTTGTTAAAGTAGTTCTGATCTGAGCCATAGGAAAACAAATGACTTAGTAAAAACAAGGCTATAATGCCATCTGGGGGCTTTTAGGGACATCACAGTTCACTAGAACTAAGAATTGTATAAGGTAATTTACAGTTACCTTTATTTGTCCTTCAGAACAATAATTACCATTTATTTTCCCCTTCTTACTGATTTTTATAGTAATTGCACGAAAGGAATAATGGCTCAAAATATCCTATATTCGACAATCTACATTACCAAGATATTTCTTTCCTGTAGCCAGGCAATGTTTTTTTCCTCTTAAGAAGCAGGATATGTACAACATAAAATGTCTAAAACTTTACATTCCATTATGAGTGTAATACAATTACAACGTGAAAACTGAGTAAGAGGCTTAATAAAACGGCATATACTAATACGCATCTATGGCAGCAAAAATATGTCCCACTCTCCCACCCTTTTTTTTTGGCTAACCTTAAAAACTCATAGAAAGGTCAGTCACACCAGCAGAGCCACCTTGGGGAAGTGGCATTTGAGAAGTGGTTACAGTTCAACAGCCATTTTCAAGGGAGTTCATTTGAATTCATCAATTAGTAGTCTTTACTGAATGCCTATTGTTTGCTGAATATTGTTAGGAATAAAGTAAGATCCTTTGTGCTGTCAGGAAGTAGTATATACAATATACATGAAATAAAAACATATAAAACCTGCTAATTTCCTTTTCATAGCATTTTTTTTTTGTTTTGTTTTACAACAAAATGTTTATTTTTTTCCCACAATTTTTAGAATGATTTTGGCTATCTGATACTTTAACTACATTTTCCCACTTGGGTGAATTTAAAATTCCTGTTGCTGTAAGCAATGTCATATTTAATTAGAAGCTCACTATTTTTATTTGTCAACTTATTCACATCCTTTTGTTCTTTCTACTGATTGTCTATCAGCCTGATATATAGTAGATGTTCAATAAATGTGAATAAATAAATCAATATTTTAGAGTTTTCTAATTGTCCCAACAGAAACTATATATCATAAAGAAAAAGAAAAAAAGTTGAAATAGCCAGTGGCTAGATTTGTGGGATGAAAGATTTGGTCCATTGTTTGCAGCCTGACTCTCTGGCTGCATATTTTATGCACAGAGGACTCAGAGAGGTCTAGCTGTTGCAGGGGCATTTCAAAGAAGCAGGATAAATTTGCAAGGTAATCTGATTCGTTTTTTTAGTCACCTGGTTACTATTGCATCTGCTAAAAGCTCTTGTTAGAGTTGATGAGATTTGTAATATTTAAAAATAAACATCTGTAAATTATTTATAGATTATTTGAACTGAATTACATTATTGTGGCAGAGGCTAGTAATGGTTCTTTAATATCTGTCTTTGTCATCAGCAATAGAATTTTTATCTGGGCATTTGACTTCCCCAAATAGAGGCTACATTTCCCAGCTTCCCTTGTAAGCTGCCTGTGTCCATATGACAGAGTTCTAGGCAATGGATTATAAACGGAAATATCTTGTGGCAATGTACGGAAAACATTCTTAAGGGACAGGTGGCACATGCCCTTTGCCTTCTTCATCCTTTCATCTATCCTGCTGCCTGGAACAAAGATGATGCTATCTTGGCCCATAATGAAGAGGCCACACAGAGTAAAGTTGTAACAGCTCTGGACCACTTACCTGGGAGAGAAATCAACTTCTATTAATATTGTGGTACACTTATTTTGGGTTTTCTACAACTTATAGCTGAATTTAATATCAACTAATATAATTGCCATAGAAAATGCAGATTCATTTGTTGATTACAGTAACAATAATGTATTCGTGTTTTCAAATTAACTTTTGTATAATATATCCATGTGTTTATCACATTAATTTTATCCATCCTCTCAGAAGCATTGTGAGAGTATATGAAAGTGTACTTTTATACAGTTCATTAAGAAGAAATGCAAATAATAAACATAAGAAAAATATTCAACCCAAAACTAAAGATGTAAATTAAATTATCCTTTATTTATTAGTAACTTAACAAAAGCATTTGTAAAAAGGAAACTGACATAGCAGTGTATTTCTTGATACATATTTCCAAATTGTTTTTGATTTGTTGCTACAAGCAATTAACTGGATCAAGAGTCATAAGAATTTATTTGCTTTTTGACCCAGCAACTCGGTTTCTAAGAAGCAGTTTTAAGGAAACAATTGTAAACACTTAAAGTGTTATGCACACAAAGATATTAATTGAGGCATTATTAATAATGGTGACTAATTGGAAATAATCTAAATGTCCAACACTAGGGATTGTTTAAATAAAATATAATATATATCAGACAGATTGTCAAATGACCACTGAAAATGATGACATGTTCAACAAATTTATATTTGTCGGCACACATTAGCATGTCAATAAGTATTTGTTGAATATGTGTCTATTATGTTGCAGGGTTTGTTCTGGTTATATAATGATGAGCGAAAGTAGGCAGACATGGTGTTGGTTCTCCTGGAGCTTATAGCCTTGTGGAAAAGACGGATGACGAAATAATTACCCTTAAAAAGTTTGTGTTATGTAGGAAAGGAACGCGGTTCTATGAAACCAAATAACAAAGTAATGTTAGACTGAGATGTTAAGATAAGCATCCTTAATTAAAGGTGTGACCTCTGAATTGAGATGTGAAGAATGGAAAGAAGTTAACCAGAAGAAATGGATAGATACATTGTGTAAATACCACAGAAAATGCTTAGGTTGTAGTAACTGGAAAACACAGGATACAAAAATGAATCTAAATACGAATGTATACAGAAATAGATGTACAGAAAAATAAGACCAGAAGGAATACATCAAAATGCTAATAATGATTTAAATGGTGGTAGGATTATGGGTGATTCTCCCCTCATATATTTTCTCAATTTTCTATAATGCACTTTAATTACTTTTATAAATTTTTTTTAAATAAAGAAATGCTATTTTTCCATATGTTAACACATAAAACTATTAACATAATACATGTAAGGAAGCTTTGACTCTTACAAGATAGAAAAAATTTCATAAAGTAAAATAAGAAAAATAAATATTTGGTTAAGCAATCATTGATAAAGAAAAAGGCTTCTGTGGGCATGTGCAAAGGGTGTAAAACTCTGGCTACTCTCTGTTTAAGAGTGGCGAGAGGAAGGTTTTCTACCATTCACAGGGTCTTTTGTAATCTAAGGATCTAGAAAAGTAAATTGGGTACATGAACATTTAAAAAGCATACTTAAAATCTGACAAATTACTATGGAAATGACTTAACAGTTTTTGAAATTGTTCTATTAAAGTATGTTTAAGTTTTTATGTAGGAAGAAAACCATAAATAGCCCTTTTAAAGGTCTGGTTTCGAAAAAACTGAGCAACTTCTTTGTCATCTCTAGTGTTTTGTGCAAAGTAACTTTTATACCTTCACTGAATGCAAGGAGGAAGGAGGCGTAAATGAGGAATAGTAATTTAGTTCCCAAGGAAACCCTTTACTAATTGGAGAAAAAGACACTTTCAGGATCTGTGGCTATGGCGATGTTTCTAGACAGCTGTGAATTTTTCTGCTGTGATTTTCTAATCTTGAAAGAAGAAAGAAGTTGTGTTGCAGATTTATTTTAAGTTTAAGAGCTAATTTAGTTATATGGTGAATGCTGACCACTAGCAACATGAGAAAGGTAACGTCAGTGTAGAATTCCAGTTATCACTGGCAGGTACGCAGACCTGTCAACTGTCAAGCAATAATAAGACACTGGAATCTATGAATTAGGCTCAGGAATCTTTATAAAATTTCATTAAGTGGGCGTTAACAGAAGAAACTGTAGAGAAGTATATACGCCACGTAGTTTACATGTAGTTGTTCACCTAAAGAATATAAAGATGGAACAAATAAACATGCTCAAAATATGCCACTTGAGTGTGTTTTAGCCAGCATCTATGGAATGAAATCGTAATTATTTAAATTGAGCCTTTAGCCTTCAGTCAAGTAGGAAAAATCATAATCCGTTTTATTCTGTCTTAATAGGAAAATTTACACTGCTACTTAACATTTTCTGAGGGCTTAAACGGGGGGTTGGCAGGTAGCAAAAATACTGTGTGTGAGTGTTCAATATGATAACGATCTTATTTATTAATTATTAACTTATATTTACAGAATTAAAAAATCATTCAACTACTAGGAAAGTTGGTCTACAGCCCAATTTTATGTCCCAAAGACTTCTAATTGTTCTTCATTTCTTTGTAACTAACATACACACACAGACTCCTACACAATTATAGACCATGGCTTTTTTTTTTTTTTTAACTCTTTTACGTTGAGAATCGCTGTTCTTAATAAACAAGTAGACTAGCAAAATTATAAATTCATTTTAGCTTTTCCTCATTTAATTTAGCTAAAGGCCTAATACTGTGGTTCTGTATGCACAGTTACTGGCTGTGTATGCCCAGTGGAATATTGTACTCATTGGTTGATTAACTGTTTAAACCCTGGGGGATGGTAGAAATGGACTAGGTGGTAAAGTAATATACATTACCTATTACTGATTTATGAAGTGTCTGAAATGTGCACGTCTGTAGTATTAATAATTAGGGTGACTTCTGGGTAAGAATCCAAGCTGAAGTGATGCTTCTCAGTAACCTAACTGGAGATTTAATATCTTGGAAGTTTTATGTACCAGAATTCTAAATAGGCACAGTGATAGCAACAATAAAGCAATTAAGCTCATCTATTCTTTCAACTTTCTAGCTGCTGACAGTGAACTAACCTAAGCTGACCTTTACTAATAGAACTGCAGATGTAATAGAACTCTAGATGGGTTCATATCGTTAAAGAGTGCTCCACGGGTTACATGGAGAGAAAATGAAATCCTTTGCTTGTGTTGTTCAGAAATTTAATGTGATACACTATTGACTGACTGGGGTTGATTAATACGTCATTAAATAAGAGTCTGATGCTAACACAGACAATGGAATATGTTATGGAGGATTTCTGTCATCACCAATGCACTCATTACGAATACTATAATTATGAATGCAAAGCCATTAGAGGTAGAGACAGAGAACTCAATTAAAAATTCTTCTGCATTCTGCTTAATTCCATGAAATATACAGCAAACTCTTTAGTAGAAGTGCAAAATCCTTAACTGAACAATTCTTGTTTGAATGAGAGCACAAGATATATTGGAGCAGTGGAGTGTGTTTAAAAGGGGTCAGTTGGAGTGAATGAACTGGTTGTTTGTTAAAAGGGAAAGTAAGAGCTTTAAGTAAGAATTATCTAGAAGACGTTCAGTGGGAAGTTCTAAAAATTGTAATTAATGCTTTGCTTAGTACAAAATCTAATTAGTAGAAGTATGGTTTTTAAAATTCTAACTTAAAAATTTAAGTTAGAAAAACCCGTGTTTTGAACCCTAGCTCCATCACTTAATAAGTAGTGTAACTTCACATCTTTGAGACTCAGTTTCATCATCTGTGAAATGTAGCCATTTCTTCTGCCAAATTCAGAGGGTGGTTGGTTATGAGGAAAAATTAGGATAGTGGAAAGGGACTGAAACATGAAAATGCTAATAAGTAAGTGTGTAGCAAACATTATTGATAGCCTGTGCAACAGCCATTCCTTTCTTCACTCTTGTTGGCAGAACCTTAATTTTATTTAGGTATTCACCCATCTCCCATGGAGTAAATCAGGATCTAATCTAATCTGGTGAACTCAGTTCCATACTAGGGATTGGTTTAGAAAGGGGAAGGAGACCCAATCCTGGTAAATGAAATGTGAGGGGAAGTTTTTCAAGATATTCTGTTAAAGAGTTACTCTCATATGTTGGCAAGAGTAGTAAGATTCAGTGACAACTTTAGGTTGCAAATAAATATCTTAATGGCTTGAATTTCTGAAATAGCTTTATTGACATATAAATTCCATACAATTCACCCACTTAAAGTGTACAATTCAATGCTTTTTAATATATTTACAGATATGTGTAACTACTACCACAGTCTATTTTAGAATGTTTTTATCACTTCAAGAACAAACTTTGTAGTTTTTAGTTACTGTTGCTCTAACCTCCTCCCACCAACCCTAAGCAACCACTAATCTACTGTCTCTCTAATCATTTCTCTATTCTGGACTTTCATATGAATGGAATCATACAGTATATGATCTTTTGTGAGTGGCTTGTTTCACCTAACATGTTTTCAAGGTTCATCTATGTTGTAGCATGTATCAGTACTTAATTCCATTTTATGGCTGAATAATATCTATTGTATGAATACAACATATTTTATTTATCCATTGATGGACATTTGGGTTGTTTCCCCTTTTTGACTGTTATGAATAATGCTGCTATAAAGATGTATGTAAACGTTTCTGTGTGAAACATATGTTTTCATTTCCCTTGGGTATATACATAGAAATGGAATTGCTAGGACCCCCTGAAACAAAGGGAATTCCAAGGAAGATGGCAAACGATACCTCAGGGTGAGAGCTATGCATCAGGCCTAGAAAACCACCAGTTCAGATTGGAGCAGGAAGTCAGAAGTTTTGAGGATGGATGTCTCTAGGAATAAAATGGAGCTGTTATATTATAGATTTGATCAATTGGAATATTATATTGAGAGCAATAAGATAAATCACAGATCAGGGGAGAACCAGGGAAAGAGACAGTTAAGAAGAGCCCTCCTGGGAACAGAACAAACCACCAACCCTGCCTCAAAAATTCCCCCTGCCTGAATTTTATTGGTTCAGACTATGGAACAATTGTCAAAAACAATCAGCCAACAATTAGTGGAGACTGATTGCTGAGTATAATATCAAAAGGGGAAGAAGGCTTAAAAGGAAGATCAGGGAAAGAGGCAGTCAAGGAGAGCCCTGCTAAAACCAGTCATCCCGTGGTGACTGGGCTGAGACAGGATGGGGCAGTGTGTTTCTGCTTTTCATGGTAAGTCCTTAGCACAATTTGACTTTACATATGTACATGGTTTTATAGCGTAAAATGCAAATTAACTTTTTTTACCTTACCATGTTTTGATGATGATGATTTTTATTTCTCTTTCTTTTTGCCCCAGCTTTGAGATATAATTGACATATAACACTGTTTAAGTTTAAGGCATAATGTGATGATTTGATAAATGTATAGATTGCAAAATGATTACCACAATAAGGTTAAATAACACATCCATCACTTCACATAATTAACATTTCTTTGGTGGTGAGAATGTTTTAAGATCTGCTCTTTTAGCAACTTCCAAGTATATAATATAGTATTGTTAACTATAGCCACCATATTGTACATTAGCTCCTCAGAACTTACCCATCTTATAACTGGAAGTTTGTACCCATTGAACATTTCCCCATTTCCTCCACACCTCCCCCCACCCCAATTCTACTCTCTGTTTCTATGATTTCAACTTTTCAAAATTCCACAAATAAGTGAGATTATACAGTATTTGTGTTTCTCTGTCTGACTTATTTCACTTAGCATAATGCCCTCAAGGTCCTCCCATGATGTCACAAAAGCCAGAATTTCCTACTTTCTTGTGGCTGAATAAATATTCCAGTGTGTGTGTGTGTCTGTGTGTGTGTGTGTGTGTGTGTGTGTGTATTTATATACCACAGTTCTTTGTTCAATCACCTGTCGACAGACATAGGGTGTTTCCATGACTTGGCTATTGTGAATAATGCTGAAACCAACATGGGGGTGCAGATAATCTCTTCAAGATAGTGATTTCATTGCCTTTGGATATACTCATATACCATGAATACCATGAAATGGGATTGCTGGATCATATGGTAGCTCTCTTTTTCATTTTTCTTAAGGAAACGCTGTATTTTTTCCATAGTGGCTGTACCAATTTACATTCCCACCAACAGTGTACAAGTGTCCCCTTTTTCCACATCTTTACCAACACTTATCTCTTGACTTTTTTATAGTCATTTAAACAGGTGTGAGGTGACATCTCATTGTGGTTTTGATTTGCAATTTTCTGATGATTAGTGATGTTGAGAATCTTTTCATTACATGTTGGCCATTTGTGTGTCTTCTTTGGAAAAATACCTATTCAGTTTCTCTGCCCATTTAAAAAATTTGATTAGGTTATTATTTATTTATTTATTTATTTATTTATTTATTTATTTATGTATGTATGTATGTATGTATGTTATTCAGTTGTATGAGTTCCTTGCATATTTTGGATAGTAACCCCTCATCAGATATATGGTTTGCAAATATTTTGTCCCATTCTGTAGATTGCCTTTTCATCTTATTGATTATTTCTTTTGCTTTGTAGAAGCTTTTTAATTTGATGTAGTCCCACTTGTTTCTTTTCGCTTTTGTTGCTTGTATTTTTGGTGTTATATCAAAAAAAAAAAAAATCATTGCTAAGACCAACAAGGTCTTTCCCCCTATGTTTTCTTCTAGGAGTTTTATGATTTCAGGTCTTACAAGACTTTAATCCATTTCTAGTTAATTTTTGTGAATGTTATTAGATAGGGCTCCAATTTCATTCTTCTGCATGTGGTTATCCAGTTTTCCCAGCACCATTTGTTGAAGAGACTGTCATTTCCACAAAGTATTCTTGGCTCCCTTGTCAAATACTAGTTGACCTTAAATGTGAAGGTTTACCTCTGGGCTCTTGATTCTATTGCATTGATTTATGTATCTGTTTTTATACTATGTAGTACAATGCTGTTCTGATTACTATACTTTTCTAACATAATTTGAAATCAGGAAGTGTGATACCTCAAGCTTTGTTCTCCTTTCTCAGGATTGCTTTGGCTACTTGGGGTCTTTTGTGGTTGCATACACATTTCAGGATTGCTTTTGTTTACTTCTGTGAAAAATGCCACTGAAATTTTGATAAAGATTACATTGAATTCTTCAGATACATGAACATGAGATATCTTTCCATTTGTCTATGTCATATTCAATTAGTTTCATCAACATTTTATGTTTTTCAGTGTACTGATCTTTCACCTCCTTAGTTAAATTTATTCCTAAGTATTTTATTGTTTTTGATTCTATTGTAAATGGGACTGTTTTATTTCTTTATCAGGTAGTTTATTGTTAGTGTATGGAAATGGAACTGATTTTTGCATGATGATTTTGTATCCTGCAACTTTACTGAATTTGTTTATTAGTTCTAATAGATTTTTGGTGGAGTCTTTAGAATTTTATGCATGTTATCTGCAAACAGAGGCAATTTTACTTCTTTCTTTATGATTTGGATGAAATTAATTTTTATTGTGTAATTGCTCTGGCTAGGATTTCCGGGACTATGTTAGAAGTGGCAAGAGTGGGTACCTTTGTCTTATTCCTGATCTTAGAGGTAAAGCTTTCAGCTTTTCATCATTGACTATGATGTTAGATGTGGGCTTATTATAGATAGCTTTTATTATGTTGAGGTACATTCCTTCTATACCCAGTTTGTTGTGAGTTTTTATCATGAAAAGATGTTGAATTCTGTCAAATGCTTTTCCTGCATCTATTGAGATATTCATATGATTTTTATCTTTTATTCTGTTAATGTGATATGTCACATTATCGATTTGTATATGTTGAACCATCTTTGCATCCCAGGAATGAACACCACTTGATTATGGTGTATGATCCTAGTAATGTACTGCTGAACTTGGTTTGATAATATTTTGTTGAGAATTTTTATATATGTGCTTATCTGGGATGTGGGCCTGTAGTTTACTTGCAGTGTCCTTATATGACTTTGGTATCAGGACAATGCTAGCCTCATAAAATGAATTTGGGAATGTTCCCTCCTGTTCAGTTTTTTTTGCAAGAATTCAAGAAGGATTAGCATTAATTCTTCTTTAAAAGTTCAGTAGATTTCACCAGTGTACCATCTGGTCCTGGGATTTTCTGTGTCAGTAGGTTTTCAATGAACCCATCATTGGACTGTTCATATTTTCTATTTTTTATGATTCAGTCTTGGTAGGTTATATGTTTCCAGGAATTTATCCATTTCTTCTAGGTTATACAATTTGTTGGCAAACTATATTAATTGTTCATAGTAGTCTCTTATGATCCTTGTTATTAATGTGGTGTCATTTATAATACTTCCTCTTTCACTTCTGATTTTATTTTTTTTTAAAGATTTTTATTAAAAAAATATAGCTAACATATAACACTATATCAGTTTCAGAGGTACACTATAGTTGTTCAACATTCATATACCTAAAGAAGTGATCACTATAAGTCCAGCAACCATCTGACACCATGCCACGCTATCACAATATTATTGACTATATTCCCCATGCTGTACGTCACATCCCTATGACTTATTTGTTTTATGCATGGACATTTGGAACTCTTATTGCCCTTCACCTTTTTCCCCCTTTTTATATTTTTCAATTATAGTTGACATTCATATAATTTAACATATAATGTGTCTAACATATATGTGTCTAACATATAATTTAAGAAGTGAACCCCCAGACTAGTCTAGAACCCACCTGGCACTATACATAACTATTACCATGGTATTGATTATATTCCCTATGCTTTACATACTCAAGACTATTTTGTAACTACCGGTTTGTACTTAATCCTTTCGCCTTTTCTACCCTGTCCCCCAAACTTTGATCACAATGGAAAGGCTCTGTGTGACACATTGCTTCTGGTACGACAATTTCTGTCAAATATAAACATTATGGTGTGTCCTCATCCACCTTATTCACCAGACCTGGCACCGTGCAACTTCTGGATATTCCCCAAAGTCAAAATGACCATGAAAGGAAAACGTTTTGAATCGATTCAGGACAGCGAGTCAACCACGACAGCCCAACTAAAGACACTCATGAAAAGGCTTTCCAGAACTGCTTCAGAAAGTGGCAAGAATGATGGGATAAGTATGTTTGAAGAGAGGAGGAGTATTTTAAAGGGGATTACTGGCAATGTGTCTTTTACTGTAATAAATTTTTTATTTAAACATTCACTGTGTTTTGATCACACCTTGTACCTCCATAATTGTTGCACCTATAGTGTCAATTGGTAGGAGGATAGAGGAGAAAAACGTATATCGTGTTTCCCCAAAAATAAGACCTAGCTGGATGATCAGCTCTAATGTGTCTTTTGGAGCAAAAATTATTGTAAGACCCAGTTTTATATTATATTATATAAGACCCGGTCTTATGCTAAAATAAGACCGGGTCTTATGTTAAATTTCGCTCCAAAAGATGCATTAGAGCTGATTATACGGCTAGGTCTTATTTTGGGGGAAACACGTTATAGGCATTGGACCCACTATCTTGCTGCCTTAACTCCATCCAATGAAGAGGGTTTCATTTTTGTTAGTGTTTTAGCTCCTGTAGTCTCCTGTTGATAGCCACTGTCACTGCTGTCACTATTGCTATGGGTTTTCTTGGAGTCAATGGCATGAAAGAATGGAGAAAAAGGAGAGAACCCTCCCACCCCCTAGGGATTTCCCTATTTTCTCAGAACTTTAAGTGTTCCTTTTCTACTCCCAACTAGAACTAGAGGGTTTCTCCTGCTTATTTCCCTAACTGTATGACAGTGCTCATTTCCAGACTTGAGGCTGCATTGGATTCAGGATGTGGGGATACTGAAGGAAAAAGAAATGTTGGCATGGTGGTGTTGAATTCTTCTCTCCCAATCCAACCTTTTCCAATTCTGAAATAGCTACACTATGTCTTCTGTCCAGGTTGTATAGTGTTCAGTTGGAAAGAAAAGGTATTGTGTATTTATTCTGTCTTACCCAGAACTGGGCCACTATTGTGTTTTGAGAGTTTATATTTTAGATATAAGGCTTTTATCAGATAATGATTTACAAATATTTTCCCCAGTCTATGGTTTATCTTTTCATTCTCCTGTCTTTTAAAGAGCAGAACTATTAATTTTCATGCAGTAGTATATTTTTGATGTATTGTGCCCTTGAGGTCATAGTTAAGAAACCTTGCCTGATGCAAGGTCACAGAGATTTTATTCTTGTTTTATTCTACAAGTTTTATAGTTTTAGCTTCACATTTAACATTTATGTCTTCCATCCCTATTGAATTTTGTATATGGAGTGAGACATGGATTGAAGATCATTCATTTGAATGTGGATGTCAAATTGTTTTAGCATCATTTATTAAAAGACTACCTTTTCTCCACTGACTATATTTACACCTTTGTAAAAAAAATATATTTGTATTTTTGGACTCTGGATTCTGTTCTATTGTTCTATGTCTTTTTTTTATGGTAAAATATATACAACATAATGTTTATCATCTTAGCCATTTGTAAGTATACAATTCAGTGGCATTAAATATATTCACTGTTGTGTAATCATCACCATTATCTATACCAAAAACTTTTATTATTCATTCTTAACGTAAACTCTGTATCCATTAAACAATAACTCTCAACTGTCCCCTTTCCCAGCCCACCTCTATTTCCAGCATAATGTTTTCAAAATGCTTTATATTGTAGAAATATAAAGGAAAAATTTTATTCCTTTTACGGCTGAATACGATGCCACTGTATTCATATTATATGGAGGTCATTGAGCTTCTTGGATTTATAAATTCATGTCTTTCATCAAAATTGAGAAGTTTTCAGCCACTAGTTTTTCAAATATTCTTTTGGCTTCTTGCCTCTTTCTTTGCCTTTTGGGACTCCTACAATTCATATGTTGATCTACTTGATAGTGTTCCACAGGTCACTAAGGTTCTGTTCATTTTTCTTTATTCTTTTTTCTTTCTGTTTCTCAGAATTGATAATTTCAGTTGTCCTACCTTCACTGCTTCCTTCTTCTGATGAAGTCTGCTTTTGAACCCTTCCAGTAAATTTTTCACTTCAGTTATTGTATTTTTGAGCATCAGAATTTCATTTAGTTTCTTTTTATGTTTTTGTTCTTTATTGATATTCTCATTGTTCATACATTGTTTTCCTGCCTTTTCCCACACATTCCTTTAGCTCTTTGAGTCTCTTTAGGACAGTTTTAAAAAAGTCTTTTGTAAGTCCAATGTCTGGGGTTCTTCAGGATCATTTTCTGTCAGTTGACACTTTCCTGTTTCTTTGTATGTTTGTGTATTTTTTTAAAAACTGGACATTTGAATCTTTTAATGTCTTAACTCTGGAAATCAGATTCTCCCCGTACCCCAGAATTTGCTGTTTTTTCTTTTCTTTTTTTTTTCTTTAAATATTGTTGAAAGGTGTCTTTATGGTGGGGATTAACCTGAGGTGAAAGCTTAAGGTCTTCTCAGGTGATTTTTTGAGGCTGTGTCATTTGCTGGGCATGTGTGGTGGCTTTCTAAATTCCTCAATATATATGGTTGCTTTTTAATGTCCTAATCCTTAAATGTCTGGCTCCCAAAAGGGGGAAAAGGGCAGGAAAACAAACACAAACAAACAAACAAACATGCTGTTCTTTTAAATTCCCTTGGAGCAGCAGCAGAGGTTTGAAACAATGGTGGCCTGACTCTGTGCTAGCCAAGATTTCCCCTGGAAGCTGTGAAATTTTAAATAGACTTCAGAGTTCCAAAATAGGTCAGTTTCTGACAAAACAAGTGTCTATGCAGAGAGATGGATTCTTGATGCTTCCTACTCCTCCAGCTTCCCTGAGGTCATTCTAGTATAATCTTTTAGAAAGTTCTTTCTCAGCTGTCCTAAAAGGAACCAAGGAAGGAAGTGTTCACCCTGGACCACTCTGGCTTTAAAGGCCAGAAGAGTATTCCTTAGATCAGAGTTATGAGGCAAACCCCCAAAGAATGTGGAAAATCAGAATGATAAAATTTAGGCTACTTGAGCAACCATGCTGCTTCACTTGAAGATTGTCCTTCCAGGACTAAAATTCTGGTGTTCTTGGGTTTTATTTCACTTAAGATGAACCCACCTTTTCCAGAGGCTAGTCTCTATTTTGGTCTGTCTTCAACTGTATGCAGACAGCAATTTGGGGCTAGTGCACTGCAGGTAACCTTATTCTGATCCTTGGGAGTGTTCCTTTGTCACATGTACTCAAAATGAATACAAAGATGAATCATAGAAAATCCCAGTTCTCTAGGGACTGTCAGATTGGGCAGCTGGCCATAACCAACATACCTTAAAGTAGAGTGTATGGCTCTCTCTTATTGGTATCTAGTACATTCTGCCTTGATCCTAGAAAGTAGTGATTTTATGTGATTACTTTTTGAATCTCTAGTGCATCTGTGCCTAATACATGTTTATTGGATTAATGTATTGGTTGGGATACTTGTAGTAGGTTCGCTATGAGAATTTACTCCTAGGATCCTCATTTGAACTTAACAATCACATATACAAACACATTTACAGACACAAGTATACGTAGTTCCTAGACCAGTGATTCACAAACCTTGCTACTCAAATCAGAATTACCTGAGGAACTTGCCTCAAACCTGATTCCTGTTTTCTAAACATAGAGATTGTTTAAAAGTCTGAGGTGGAGGCTAAGAATATATATATTTCAAAAACTACTTGGGTAATTTTGGTATGCAGCCAGGTAAGAGAACCGCAACCCTTTGACTACCTCAGGAAATCCAGTAGTCAAAATAGAGGAATGAAGTGTCTTCTATTCTTTAGGCAGAGTCTGGTTTAGACAGTATAGCATAGAGTCAAGAGCACTAGTTTTGGAGCTTAGAGATGGGGTTCCAATCTCAGTATAGCCACCGCCTTAGCCTTTGACAAACTACCTAATCTTCCAGAGCTTCAGTTTCTTTATAAAATAGGGACTATAGGGTTACTATGATGATTTATGTAAATTTAGCACAGTACCTCTACTACAGCACACAAAAAATGTTGGCTTGATTTCTTCTGGTGTGCAGCAGACCCCTGGATTAGTCCGGATGCAGAAGTCTACTGAAGTATACCTTCTCTAGGCAGCTCTTCAGGAAACCGGGAGGTTTCCTGGTCCCCAAGCCAAGAGAAGGATGCAAAAGCTGTCTATAATAAGAGGGAGAGGACTATTGGGACGCACTTGCTTGCCGAGCTCGGGTACTGCGCTACGAGTGTCCACCAGAGGACGCTCAAGCTACCTAAGCTCCACGCGCAAAGCAGGCGGCGCCCCCGCGCGTGCTCACTCGGGGCCGTGCGCGCCTCTGAACCCTTGCGCCATCCTGGCTCTCGACTGCTGCTCCCGGTGGCTGCCCCAAAGCAAGCCTCAGTGGTTGGCTACGGCAGCGCTTTGGGGACAAAAATCTTCCCGCGTCCGTGGGCTCTGCTTTGCACAGCTTCCTTCCGTAGGCAAATCTGGGGCGGCAAGTATTAGCGTCTCCACGGCTCTGCTACCTAGGAGATAGGAGGAGGCTGAGCCCGGCGCAGAGTTCGGGCTGACTTGGGCCTGAGCCCTGCGAGACGCCGTCCTTACCCGGATGTTGCGATGGCTGATCGGGGGAGGCCGAGAACCTCAGGGACTGGCCGAGGTAAAACCCCGGGTGGAGCCTGTCTGCCTCCGCAGAGGCTTCTGTCTGAACCAGGCTCCAGGGTCGGGACAATGGAAACTCGGGCGGAGGCGGGGCTTGCGCGCGCCTGTGTGGGGTCCTCACGGGGGTGAGGGGGAGGTGGCTTTTTCTTCAGCTGCTCTACTCTCGGTCCACCTAAGGCTCAGAGTTAAACACAGTATTCTTGTTCCAAGAGATGAGGACAACTGAAGCTGATGTGGTTCAACAACAGGCTCAAGACACTCAGCCAGTCTTCTCCCTGAAACCAGTCTCTTTTCAATTTAAAAAAGTATCTGACTTACTACAAACAAGTGGTGACTGCAACCGTACCCTTTTGGTTAACTTGACTTGGTGTCACTTCCCCAAATCAACTGGTGCTTGCACAGGGGATATAAAATTAATTTGATTTTTAAAAATCCAGGAACAAAAAAGATTAATTAGTTTTTAAATTAATTTGCTTCGAAGTCAAGAAAACGATCTTCTAATTAACTACTATTTTTGGTTCCATAGTGACGCTTTCTTCATGGGCCTGAGTGATTGAATAGACTGTAACGAGGTTTATATTCGAAATGTTGTGAATAAAGTAGTTTTGGAACGTTCAAAGTGCTGAGGTCTGGAATTTATTTCATATGCCATCCAATAGAATTTGTATTGAGTTCCCTTTTATTTCTCATAGGGAATACTTGTTTTGATTGTTAAAAATAAAAAAAACTTGGATTGTTGTGAGTCAATAGCCTTATTTCTCAGTCTTCCTCATATCTTTGCAGTTCAGACTTCTTTTTAAGTATTTCTTATCTGAAATTAGGCTTATTTCAGATAGCCTAATAAAGGCTGAAATAAGGCTAATTTCAGATAGGTTGACATCCTAAAGATTATGGAAGAATTGTGGGAAATTGAGTAATTCATATATACTGTATATGACAATTCTGTATAAACCCAGTTATTTGATGAATCAGAATATGATTAACTAATTCTGCCGTGCCTGGCAAGCTTTAATTTTGGGGAAGTGGTATATAGTTTTCAGATTTCTCACTATTGCTTTTCTCATCAGAAACACTGTTAGCAGGGAAATGGGATAAATAAAAAATTACTGCTTTGGAGGTGAATTTTTTTTTTTGGAAAACATTTATGCATGTTAAGTTGTACACTTCTTCAAGTACTTCAGGTGTATCACTGCTATGAGTTTGTACATTACTGGAACCAATGACTTTCTCTCATTTATGCAAGAACTTGGAATCCAGGCTTCTAGGTTAAGCAATGTTTCTGTGCTGGGATACTTTTACTTCTTAGAGGACATTTGGCAGTGTTTGGAGACGTTTTGGATTGTCACAATTCGGTGTGGGAGTGAATTTCTATTGGCGTCTAATGTGTAGAAACCAGGGATGCTGCTGAACATCCACACTGCGCAGGATAGCCCTTAACGAAGAATTATTTGGTCCAAAATGTCAGTTGTGTCAAGTTTGAGAAACTGCAGTTTAGAGCCTAAGAACAGGTTTTATGAAATAGTATTGGGTTTGACTATAGAAACATATATATAAACATATATAAACAAGCCCTATCTTAACAGAATTATTGAGTTACATGCTGTCTGTGCTTTACACAGTGTTATGCATATAGGCTACTACCTAATACTTCGTAAATGTTAGCAATCATCTTTAACAGTATTGTCCAAAGTTGAATTCATTGACTTCATTGACTCTAAATGACTTTATTCCTTCCTTTATTCATTCTGCAAACATACAATTAATGCCTAGGCACTGTTTTAGTCTGTATAGTATTTTACCCCTTTGACCTGCAGGTTTGTTTATGCCAAGTTTCAATTGAGAAACACCCATTCTAAAATATTGAGGTGGATTGGCTCATTCATGTTTTAGGTGAGGTTTATCGAGGTGTAATTTCTGTAAGATAAAATTCACCCGTTTTGTAAATTTATTGTGACTTGAAAATAATAAAATTTATGGTGTGGATTTGTGGTAGGAGAAATGTTTTGTGTTAAATTGGCAGTCAGTTGATATTGGGGAACTAATATATAGTATTAGAACATGATATCTTACAGCTTTTTAAACCTTGTATTCTTAGATGTGTACCATGTAGTTTTGTTCTAGTATGGCCTTATCATAAAGCGTTTTGTCTCTTTTTCTCTTTTGTTTTGCCCCCCCCCCCCCACATACAAGAAATCTCCTTTGCAGACAATAGGTGAAGAACAAACCCAGAACCCCTACACTGAACTGCTTGTACTGAAAGCTCATCATGATATTGTACGATTTCTGGTACAGTTAGATGACTACAGGTAAGAAACTAATTGTCCAGTTGACTCCTGTTTGGAAAGAGTTTAGGGAATTTTATATTAAAAACACCTTCAACATTAATCCATCTCTTCTAAAAATTTAAAAACTGATCATTTAGGGACATTTGGTAGAAATTGGTCTGTGCATCGTGATGAAATATGTATCTGAAGTCTTTTGGCTCAGAAGTCAGGATGTTATTATTTGGTAATTTGATGGTTATTTTTGTTTGAGGTTTTTTTGTTTGTTTGATGGCTTAGAAATATTTTTGTTAGCCTAGAGGAAGTGTATGACTTTAACATTTGGATGGGGTTATAAGTATGTTAAGGTGAACCTAAATTTGGGAAACAAATATGGGAACTGTTTAAATATCAGGTACCTACAAGGAATATGCTATTTTTGGAAGTGGAAGGTAAGTATTTAACCTGAATTTTTTTGTTATTGATAAAACCCCTTTAAAATGAATATTATTCAGCATAGGGAATACAGTCAATAATATAACTATTTATGCTGACAGATGTCACTAGAATTATTCTGGTGATCACTTTGTAAGATATATAAATGTTGAATCACTGTTGTATGCCTGAAACTAATATAAAATTGTATATTAACTATAATTAAAAATAAATTTAAAAATTTATATAAATAAAATATACATTATTCTGTACTTCCTTGCTAGCACTTCCTTGTATAATATTGTGTTTAATATATTTGCAAATAGAGATGAAGGTGTGTAGGTCTCAGGACTGTAGATTTAGCTTATTACAAATCTGTATATCTGTTTATTAAACCCTAATTCAGCTCTGTGTTTATCCTTTGTAACATGTCTCACAATAACAATTACACAATTAATTGTGTAACTATTTAGTATTTATCTTCTATAGAATGTAAACTTTATGAGAGTGGGGGCTATATATTCTTACCACAGTATCCTTAGTACATGGCAAAGCACCTTACTAAAGTAGCAGGTTAATTAACAGATAGCTGTTAGATGAATTAATGAATTCCTAAACCATTACATGTTGCTTGCCATCTTAACTCCCTAACTCCACTTCTGTTGTCCCTATCAATTCTTCCACTGTCATCTCTAATTGTCTCTTTTGCTTCTGATACTGTCTTTTTTTTTCTCTTACATTTTTGACTCCCTGGGTGACTGCTGTGATCATTCCTAATTCTGACTGTCACTTCTGATGTCTTTGCTTTTCTTACGTTTTTGGTATTTAATTGCTTTCCCATGTACGATGCATTTCTGACACTACCTGGAGTTAGGTCAGATTTCACAGGTGAGGGCAGCGTCCTGCACAGCACTCCCTCACCTCAGTCACCAGCTGCAGCCTCCAGGGTTGCCAGGCCACCCACACTTCTGACCTTCCCACTACCTTCTTAGGGTGTATAATTCAGAAGACTGACAGAACTCTGGGAAGCTCTGTACTCGTGACTACAGTTTTCTTATGAAGGATGCTATCAGGACCAGCCAAATGAAGAGGCTCGTAGGGCAAAGTCTAGTCAGTTCCCAAATACAAACTCTGGGTCTTCAGGATCTGTTACCTCTCAGCACATCAGCGTGGATCACCAACGAGGACGCTCACTCAAGCTGTGAGTGTCCAGATTTTTTATTGGGGTTTCACACACAGGAATGATTAAATCATTCCCCACATGATTGAACTCAAGTTCTAGCCTCTCTCCCACCCTGCCTTCCCCAGTTTAGCGAGCAGGATAGTATCTGGGGCTTCAAGCCCCAACTCTCTAATTGTATGGTTCATATTTCCGACATGGCCAGACCCCCCCTTAAATTGTCTAGGGGCCCACCATGAGTCCTCTTGTTAGCATACACTCAGGTGAGGTCTGACGGGCCCAGCTGCCTTCTAGAAACAAGGCGCAAAGTCCAGCCAAATTACACAACATGCTCCTACATGTATGCCTGAAAAGATTTGCCTCATATATATATATATATATATATTACTAGCCTATCAACATTCTTTTCCTGTTGTGATGTAAACCAACCAAATCATAGCATGTTAACCATAGTACAATATTCAGCCTCTTTGGTAATATTCATTGTTGGTATGTCCTAAGAGATACTCTGGTGAGATCTTTGAAACTAAACATTTCTGGGAAGATAGAATATTGGACAGCTGAAATTTTCTTGTACCATATGTTACCATAGTAAGTTGCTAGGTAGGTTAAAAAAAAAATCCCAAATAAATTCTTAGATCATAATCACTAATATTGGGCCTTAAGGAATCCTCAAATCATTTTGTGTAAGAAAATTAAATAAAAAATATACGGTATACTTTTAGGATGTGGTCTTTAATTTTTATATAGATTAACTGTTAAAATTCCATGTTCATTGCTATCTGTCCTCCGAAATGTTCTCTTGGCTAGTCTTATTACATAGTTAGACGAAGAATATCCAGAAAAGGTCATCTTGTAGAATAATGATCGTTGTACAAATGCTGATATTTTCCCACAGTGGTGCTTGTGTATACTTCAGTCGTTCAGTGATACAGTAAATGTTCTGTAAATAGTAAAAGCCATAGATAATTATATCAGTTATCTATTACTCTGCCAAACATCACCCCAAACCATTATTTATGGTTTAAAAAATTGATGTATGTTTGGCTCACTGTTTTGCAGGATGGCAGTTTGGGCTAGGCTCTGCTGGGTGGGTTTTTTTCCATCTACAGCAGGATCGGCTGATCTCTGTTAGGTTCACAAGCATCTGGTCAACCAGTGGAATAGCTGGAGCGGGCTGCTCTCAGCTGGGGTGACTAGGCTTGCACTTGTTCAAGTGCTGTTCACATAGAGTTCTAATACTAGCAAAAGGGCAAGTCCAGTGTGAAACTTTTCAAGTCTCTGTTTGTGTCATGTTTGCTGCTGTTTCATTGGCTAAAGGGAGTCAGAAACTGGCACAAATTCATAAGTGAATAAACTCTCCCACTTGATGGGAGAAGGAACTAAATCCTGTTGCAAATGGTGACTTGGAGGGAGAATAATTTGTGGCCTTGTTTGCTATCTACCACAGTGAATCTAAAAGACTAGAATAGATGAAAAAGCCGACTTTTTTTTGGCTTTGGCCAAAAATTGAAGGTATTACTACATGAATCACATTTAATTCTTTGTACTCAAGTCATCATTGTGTCAAAATTTTTGTATAATCAGGTATGAATTTTTCAGTCAGTCACAGACCTGTAGAACTTTCAATCTGTGTTTTAAAAAATTCAATTCTGTAGTGTACAAAAAAATAACTGAAAGTTATTATTGGTAACAAAGACATAAAAAAATCTGCAAACTATATAAATATTTATTATAAATAGAATTAACAGCTCTTAATAGTTCAGTTTAGCGTGATCTTTACCATTACATAGGAGCATTATTTATGTATTGTAAAATTACCAAAATACCTTAAATAAATATTATATTGTTATATTTTTTATGTTTTTATTTAGTTTTGTAGGCATTACATTCTGGTTTTTTGGTCAGCTGTTGTAATCCAGGTTTCACGCTTCAGGTCTTTAGATAATATCAGTTTATTGAGAATTTTGCAGAAGGATTTTCTTGTTTTCTCGGTGGCTCAGCTAAAATCAGTGAGTGGAAAATTTTCTTAGATTGGTTTCTGAAGATACCTAATAAATCCTGTATAACCTAACAGACAGCTGCCTTTTCTTTTCTTCTTTAGTATTTTTTGAACATGAAGTGAGGATCATATTGATTGGGAAAGCACTAAAGAAGGCTAAGCCTCAGCAAGAGTCTTCTAAAAAAGTGGACTGTGAGAAAATTGCATGTAATACTCTAGCATTTGACATATTAAACTAAACTGAGTTCATAACACATCTTAAGAATAGTTTTCTCTGTTGCTCATTTGACCATTCCTTGCTACTCCAGGAAACAGACAAGGTTATGTAGGATGGTGATCATGACTGGAAAAGAATCAGGTGACCCATGAAATGCCAGACTGGAGAACAAAATATGCCACTAGGATGGCTGGTGAAGCTGTATATTCACAAGAAACTAAACAAGCTCAGTACAGTTTGATAGTTCACTAACAACAAATAATATGTTACATCTTTAAGAAAATCATCTTAAGCTAAGAATAGCTTTCTCATTAACATTCAGAGAAGAGAACTCAATAGTCAAGATGATTTAGATCCTCCTAATACCTGGGCTCCCTGGGAAGCAGACAATAAAATGGAGTTGAGCATGCCAAAGGTTTATTAGAGAGAAATATCAAGGACCGGAAAAGAGAAGGCAGGCTTGGACAAGGGGAGCTGTCTCAGTGTGACAAAGTCTCTGTAAGCCCAGTGGGGAGCTCTGGAGGACAGAATGCCCTTTAGAGGAGTCCTGTGTTGGATGGAAATAACTAACACTTTTTGCCCTGCCTTGCTTAGTCATTGGCTGAGGGTCGTCCAAGAATGTGCCTCTGTTTTCCACCTCTTTGCTTAATCCCAGTGGCTGAGGGCCAACTGAGATAGTATGATTTTGGCTGGAAAGCTGAAATGGACCCGGAAATGAAGCTGGAGGCAGATGACCACATTCCACACAGCTGGGCAGGTAGTCCTCTCTTGGAGGGATTCCTGCAGGTCAAGATGTAGACTGCCTTTCCTATACAAACTGTAACTTGGGGTCAATAATAATTGATGAGAGGAGATTTCTCTTTACAGAAGAATTCAAGCTAGGGAGAATTAGAGAATTGGAATACTGTAATTTTGCAACCTCTAATAGAATGATAAATTTAGGCAATGGCTATTAACATTAGACACACACACACACACACACACACACACACAGACACTGCTAGAAGTTATATTTCCTGGTGGAGTGTACAAATTGCCTATGAAGTGGCCTTACCAAAAAGTCAAATTTGAATCTGACTAAGTCTCTAGATCTATCAGTGTCCTGGAAATACAGGGGATTGTTAAATGACAACACAGGAAGGTAGCTAGCAAGATACAGACCATGAGAAATCTATAAACCAACTCTTAATTGCAAGGGAAAAAAAATGAAGGAATCAATAGAATTAAAGAGATTTTAGAGCTATATAAACCAGTTCCAATATATGAACCTTATTTAGATCTTGCTTCTAGTAAACTTAAAAAACTGAGACATTCAGGGAAATTTGATCACTGACTGGGTATGTGGTGACATTAAGGAATTAAATGTTAATGTTAGTTGTGATATAAAAGAGTCTTGACAGATACATACTGAAATACGTACTGATGAAATGTAGTGACTGGGATTTGCTTCAAAATAATGTGTGGAGTAGGGATTGGATGTTGTGCAGATGAAACAATGCTGGCCACGGGTTGATAATTATCGAAGATAGGTGATGAGTACCTGAGGATTTTTGTTATACTAGTTGCACTTTTATATATATTTAAATTTTCTATAAAGAAAAGTAAAAAAAAAAAATTATTAAAAAAACAACGGTATTCTTATAGAGGAAATAAAAATGCCAATTTAAGTGGTATTTTTGTTTCAGTATTAAATAAATCTTTTTCTTAGATATTATTAGATGCAGAAATCACACAGATGGACATGAACACATCTGCTTAATAAAGTAATAAATGGCAAAAAACTGGGTTAAAGGACATAGCATTGGTATACAACCACAGTGAGTTTTCTAACACTTCACCGTGAGTTTGGTAGACTTATTCACTGAATCACTGGTACAACAGGCCATCTGCAAACCTCCAACTCAGATGTAGGCTTACCCCAATAACAAGAGCAAAGAAGGATGTTCCCTCTTGATGAGCAGACAGATCCTCAGAGAAGACCCAAAAGGGTCTGAACTGAGCATGCTAAATTCATTCTCTCAAACGCATTTATTAGATCAGTTGGGGAGGGAGAGGCCAAGGGTCCTTTTCCAGTAGTAGAAGTTGCTTCATGGAAACTTGAGCTCAAGGAAATGGAGGTTCCCCCTAATGGAAGTCACAGGGATTTTTTGGTATTCTGATAATGTGTTTCCCCAAAAGTAAGACCTAGCTGGACAATCAGCTCTTATGCGTCTTTTGGAGCAAAAATTAATATAAGACACGGTCTTATTTTGTTATAAAATAATGTAACTATATTTTATAAAATTATTACTAAAATATATAAAATATTTCTAAAATATATAAAATACATGTATATTACTAAAATATATAAAATATATTTTACTATAAAATAAGACCCAGTCTTATTTTACTCTTATAGTAAAATAAGACCAGGTCATATAATATAACATAATATAACATAATATAATATATAATACCGGATCTTATATAAGACCGGGTCTTATATAATGTAAGACTGGGTGTTATATTAATTTTTGCTTCAAAAGACGCATTAGAGCTGATTGTCCAGCTAGGTCTTATTTTTGGGGAAACAGGGTACTTGTGAACTTGATATGTAGTTCAGTTTTCTATTTGTGATTTGGGGGAAGGGAGAATTTACCAAAGGTTTTAATTTTGCACATGACCATGGAAACTGAAATCTTTCCACCTTCATGCTATTTGTGAATTAAAAAAGGACCTTAGTCATTCAGATATTAGAGTTGTGTTAATATATACATTTTTCTTAAGAAAATAATTTGATGTTCAAATAGATCTAATGAAAGAATCACTGACCTCAATATGGCTCCCGAAAGTGTTTTGATGTTCCCTTCAACTTCTCTTATAAGACTCTATCTACATACTTATCTAATTTTCTTCAAGTAGTTCTAGTATACAAGATAAGTAAAAATCTATTTTAAGTGAAAATTTTCGTTTTTCAGTTTTGTCTGGTTTCTGGTATTGTAGCATTTTTCAGCTTTGTTTTATTGTAAAAAATATATACTATTTTAGTTGCATCATGTATTAGAAAGTACCTGTGGATTAGGTGGAAAGTTAGTTAACCACAGGGATTTTCTGTATGGTCATACTAATGTTCTATTTTTATTTTTCCAGTGTGTTACGGTTATGTAGATATTGAATATAGGAAGGTTTATGTTCAAGTTTTTGGGTTATACTTTTTTATTATGTCCTCTAAGGTTATATTTGAATCTGTAGCACCACTGACTTAAAATAAATTCACATGAGTAAGAACTATTAAATACACACTTAGGTAATAGACATAGGAATTACTTGTGAAAATATTTTATATTGTACAAATGTTCGTGAAACTTTGCTGTACTTTGAGCTCACAGTTGGCAAGAATGAGAATACTTTCTCTGAGATGTTCAAAGGGAAGGTGTTTAAAGGGAATGATTTCTATAAATGTAAATGAGTATAAATGAGAATTCTCAATGGATGTATGATCTGGACTCTGTAACATTACTTAGTAAGGTAGACTATGAGTTCTTTAATGGCCAGAACTATCTCATTGATATTTACTCTTAGGATTAAAAAATGTATATATGTGTATGTGTGTGTGTGTGTGTGTGTGTGTATATATATATATGTATGCAGTTGCATACATATATATATATATATATATGCATATATATATATATATATATATATGCAGTTCATAGCTGGCTCTCTATAATACCACCTCCTTTTCTCCTGTTCTAAAAAGAAAAGCTTGATTTCAAGTGAATGCAAGTCAGTTATATTATGGGAACACCTAGGAATCTATTTTGATTCATTAAAAAATCATTTAAAAACTTGTGTACTACATTATGAATAACAAACTACTTGATATGCTTACAATGTGATTGCTTTATATCACTGTCTGTGTTGGGACCCCGCTTGAAAACCATGCTTTCTTGATTTTATTGTAATGCAGTCACTATGATGAATAATCCTTTACAACAAATTACTTTTCTTGCTAGTGTTTGTGTCATGGATATCTTCTCTACAAAATGTAGGTGATTGTTCCTTTATATATATATATATATAGTGAAGGTAAAGAGGAAAGATAAGCTATAACTGAGTTCATCACAGCTTTTTCTTTTCATGCCATGAAATAAACTTTCCTTTATCTCTTTGCATTTCAAATATTTTCAATGATAAAAAAAAAACAACCCTCAAAAAAACCCCCAAACCTTGCAAACCAAGAACATGGTATTTATATAAAAAGACCAAAGAGCCAAGAGGAGCGCAGGAGAGATCTTGGCTTTAAATATTAATAGTAGACTTAAAATATTTTTACAGAGAAAATAATAGAAATAATGAATTTAAGGACATGATTCCTTTGTTCCACTCTTGGAATATCACTTCCTATTAGTGAAGCTGTTCCTTAGCGTGGTTTCATGTCACTTAAGTCAAGGTTTAATCATGTATTTTGAAGCAAGGAAGGACTTTAAAGATCACTTACAGATCTAACCTCATTCTTACATTTCTAGCAGTTTATTCATTGTAACACTGTCAATGGTCTTATTTATCTTTGGGTCCTGAGTACCTGGCACAAAAGCTAGAAAGTATTTCATCAGTATTTATTAAATTAGCTTAGAACTTAATCTGTGTTGATATTACCTAATAAATCCGAATATCTAAGGTTTGATAGTTCTTAGTAATCTTAGTATTTAAATGTCACCAGTGATTTGTTTTTCTTGACCTTTTTTCTCTAACCAGATTTGCATCTGCTGGTGATGATGGAACTGTAGTTGTGTGGAATGCCCAGGTTTGTACTGATTTTATGTGGATTATGTAATAAAGACATGACTGTACAGTTGAATATACGTTCATAAACATTATGTGGAGATATACCTGTGTATTAGTAGACTGAGACTAATACTTGAAAAGAGATGCGTAGAATAAATTCATTTAAAATGGGGACCAATTCATAATAGAGTTTTTTAATTAAGATTTTTCCTGAGAAGCAAATGCCAAATTATGAAAAGAAAAGTTTTAATTTTATCGAACAATATTTAAATTATCAGTAACTGCAGTGATTCTGAAAATGAATCAAGCGTTGATTTTTGTGGGAGACACAATTTTCCTTTCAAAATTGTCTGATTGCCTGATATAACATTTCTCCTGTTTGATTTCAATAGTAATATAATAAAAAGCTTGTTTTTTCAAAATATTTAAAGCTTCACCAAATTTCTCTGGGGGCCTCTCTTCTTGATTCTTTGATACTCAAATTGTTCTCTTTTGAAGTATTTATCTTCTCTTGTTAATCTGTTCTGACTCTATTAGATCCTCATTTTTTAGTGGCTTTGCCTGTGGTTAAAGCAGTTCTTTAATATTATGTTCCCCACATTCATGAAATCCTGCAACCTTGAAAAATTTGCAATTTGTTATATTTACATTGTATTTTTGAATGTTTACTACAGAAGTCCTTGAGAGACAGAAGGATGGGTGGGTGGGGATAGATAGCTGTTGCTGTTAGACATGTGGAAGCTTGATGAGTGGTTGCTATATTATTTATTGGCTGTATGTACATATTTTTGTTTGTTGTTATTATGCTGACTTTTTTTCCTTCCACAACTTCATAACTGTGGAGACTTAGATAACAAATACTTAGATACTGAGAACTTTCTATTTTTTTCTACAGATTAAATTACTGATTTTTTTTTTGCTTAATTTATCAAATTCTTAAAATCATATGGAAAAAATATTCCTTTAAATTTTCTATAAAATATGCTAAAATAGGATTTTCTATTAGAAAATAATTAAAATTGTTTACGGTACTCTTTCAGCATCTGTTTAGATTCTGTTAGGTTGGTGCAAAAGTAATTGCGGTTTTTACCTTTATTTTTAACCCTTTAAACCAAAATTACTTTTGCACCAACCTAATATTTGATTACTTAAAGTTAAATGATAAGGTCTAAGTAATTTCAAATAGAATATATGTATTTTCTACATGGTGATTCTTCTTAATGTTGTCAACTGAGATTATTTAAGTTGTGAAATATGAACCTATTAACATTTTTATTGGTATTTCAGACGGGAGAAAAACTTTTGGAACTCAATGGACACTCTCAAAAGATAACAGCTATTACTACATTTCCTTCCTTGGAAGGTTGTGAAGGAAAAAATCAACTGATTTTGACGGCCTCTGCTGATAGAACAGTTATTATATCCTTAAATCTGAAAGAGTGAAATAGCTATAGTGACCCAAGGGACCGGTAAATACATTATTAGTCTTTAGCCTCTTGAGGCCTGTCTGTACATTCCTGTTTTAGCAGAAATGATTTGTTCTAGCCTTCTTAAGACACTTATCAAAAGTATTAGGCATCTGAAAAGTATTAGATGGGAAATAGTATGTTAAGGCTGATTATTGATGGAAACCCCATGACTAAAGCTATTCTTTCCAGAGTTACTAATATATTAAGTTATACATAATGGAGGAAATGGAGAAAGTGGGCTTAAAAATACTTATCTCAGTTTGCTTTTCTATTTAGGGAAGTAAAGATGAGTTGGGCTGGAGAATAATTCACATTTTTTCCCCTGCTTATTGTACAGCAAAAGAAACTTAATGGCCCCAACCCATAGAAACCTTTTGAGCGTCCCAGTCTGACAGAAAAGTGAATTTCCATCTGCTTAGTGTTTAACATTTCGTATTTAAAAACAATTTAAAAAAAGTAAATTGCTGCCTTTTTTCCCCACATACTTTTTGGTAAACATTTAAGATGTAGCAGCATTAGTAAAGTTTTATAAAGTGATCATGTGTGCCAGGCAGTGGTTTTACATATATGAATCCATTTAATCCTTAACAATAAGTGTTTTTATTATTCTGTTTACTGATAACAAAAGCAAAGGGAGGTTAAGTAACTTGTCCAAGGTCACACAGCCAGTGTAGGGCAGAAGGCAAGCAGTCTGACTGCAGAGTCAGAGTTCTGAACCATTATATAGTACTGTCTTCATAAAATATGTTACTTGAACAAATTCAGCCCTTTAATATTTGTGTGAGGAATTGGATTTGTGAAGGCCATAGCCAAATGCTATGGATAACTATAATCTTTCATTATTTGTATAAAAGGTATCATATATTAGCTTTAAAAAGTCTGTGCCTATTTGAGAAGTTGGTTTAAATAGCTTCCAGCATCAGTGAAATAAGTTTCAGAATAAACGCAAAGAAGTCAGTGTTTCTCAGTCTTCTATAGAACCAAGACATACTTTATGACACACTTGGAACGAGCTTATCAGTTGCAGTGATTTCTAAACAGGTTGCTAGTTGGTGAAAACATTTCAAGGAAAGATTAAAATGGGGACAAACTATATTTTGTGGTGATTATAATACTACATAAAAAAGGGCATAAAGTTCATTCATATGTTTGTCAGAGTAGCTTTATTACTACTGCTCTATTGAGACAAATATTTTATGAACTAAAGCTGTTTTTCTTTTTTTTTTCAGTATCAGTATAATCTCTGCAAAAGTAGAATTTAAAATGCTTTTTTTATTAGACCATTCCTAAGGTACTATAATAATATTTAGAGGAAATTATTAAAATTATTATTACAGTACAGAGATGAGTAGTTGGGACACTATCAGTATAAACTTCACCTGTAAATGGTAGTATAGAATCATTTCCTTTGCTGAATGACTTTTCTTGTTAAAAATAATTCTAGGCTGCAATGTTGGCAGTTCCTTTTACTCAGATAAATTCTAAGTTTACTCTGCTTGGGCCTTCACTATTAACTAACTTCATTAATTAAATGCTGAGGTTAGATTTTAAAATTTTTGTCGAGTGATAGTCTTAAAAGTTCGTATATACGTATATATTTATATATATTATATATATATTTGTTATGTAAATGTGTTCTCAGACATGCCAAAATATATATCCTGCCATAGGAAATGGTGTGAAAAATTTGAAAATCATTATACCCCTTAAGTCAAACTAACTTTGAGAGGTCCTCTAATTATTTTAAATATGTATGCGGGTAATAGGAATACACTGTTACTGTCTTTTTGAATCAGGATAACAGTAGTAAATTATGCCATACACATTGAGAGAGCTTTCAGTAAAAATTCATGGATGTAATAGTTTTTAGTATAAATACTTTATGTTAAATACTTATTGGATCATGATGGATTATTTTGGAGAATAAACCTTAAAATTTAAATAGTCATGATTTTTAACGCCTGTGAAGATTCAGTTTTCAGATCATCCATTCTGTTGGCATTTTCAAATAGTTTGATAGTAAAATTTTCTTCAAACTTATTTTAGATTGTAAGCCTACTGTGACAAGTTGATAACTCGCTATATGAATTAATTTTTGTAGTAATGTAAACGCTAACTATTTTATGCTTTATTTTCCACCTAAATGTGTAGTATTTATGACTTAATTATTAGAAAAGTTATAATTAAGATTTAAAAATATTGTTTAGAAATTATTTCTTAACAAAAATTTAGGTATGGAATTGTGATACTGGCAGACAAGTTCAGAAAGTATCATGCTTCCAGTCTACTGTAAAGGTAAAATCTTACGCAGATATTTTATGGTAATCTTTTTGTCTCAGAAAATATTGTTTAGTAAGTTAGATGAAATTACTTGTGTAGGTTTTAAAATTGTTTCTTCGAGACATACCTAATAGTTATTTGCTTCTTCTAAGATTAGATTTTTGGGAGCATATATATTAAATGCTAGAATGTTTCAATATGAAATTAGAGCAGGGGGCAAATCTCTATAGCAAGATAAGGAGAAAGGTAGTACCTACTATGTTTTTAGTAGGTAATTCTAGAAAGAGAGATTCTTGCAGAATGACTCTATAGCAGTAGCTAGTCTGTTTCTTTATACTTCAAACTAAAATGGAGTTATTTGTCCCTCAACCTCTGACTTCTATAAAGTCATAAAGACAAGACATATCAGTTAATTACAAAACAAAATCATGCATCGTTAATTGGTTGCTGCTGTTAGTTTCATTCATTTTACAAATATTATTTGGGGCTTAGTACACAATAGGAACTCTGCTAAATGTTGGGGAAACAAACTTGGATAAAACTTGGTTACTTTGATTCCTACAGAAGAAATTACCTTAAATATTCTCAGAAAGTGCTACTGTTTTTCAATAATGTCAGCAAGTTTGGGGAAAGATACCAGTAAAACGAGGTAATGTTTCCTCATTTGCTTTAAAAATAACTGATCTCTAATATTAAGAGATAACACTTTTTTAAAAAATGTGAAAAGAATTGCTGTGTGCCAATAGTCAAGGTATTTCATTTATTCCCCCAAAGGCAGCATCTCTGGTAGCTATCTCATGCTACTGTGCTGTTCTAATTATCAATTTATTAAAGTTTTTGGGGAAGAAAATGCCATTAACTATTTGCTTGTATCTAACAATAGACTGTCTTTGAAGAAGTCATTAACGTATTGACATGATCAAATCTCTATGCTTTATTTGATCTGAAAGATGCCCCTTTTAAATTCCTTATAATACCCTCTTGCTTTCTGTCTGACATCATTAATTTTCAAATGAAAATACATGAATTGAAGGAACAGGAAAGGAGAAAAAATTTAGTGTATGGGAGAAATTCCAGTGGTGAACTGTTTTATGAACTGTTCAATAAAAAGTGTCGTATCCCAGTATGGTGAAAGTACTTTTTAAAGAGGTTTTACTGTAATCTTAATCAGCTGGGTAGTTGTATTTACTCCTGCTATGTTCATTTCACATAAAAAATTGGTAAAAATAGCACTTCACTCATTTTAATTCAGTGGTTCAATTGTTCTTGAACAAATAATTTATTAAAGAAATTCAGATCTCTAATAAATATAAGAAATACTATTATTTATTTTTTGAACTAGTAATGTTTTTATGTGGGTTGGTATTAGCGAAGAGATGGTGAAATTGGTATTTGTATTGCTGTTGAGAGTATAAATTGATGTGATCTTCTGAAGGCAGTTTGGCATTATGAATGAATCTGGGGAAAAAAAATGATTACGTGAATTGACCCAGAGGTTCAACTTCTAGAATATTCTTTAAAGGAAATAATAAAAAACTTGGGCAGAGATTTATGAACAGAAATGTATATCACAAATATATTTTATAAATGGATGATTGGCAGCATCCTAAATGACTTACAGGAAAATAGTTAAATTATTGTAGATATATATCCTAAAAATAGTGTTTCAAAAGTACATAAAGAGTTTTGAAAATGCTAATGATAAGATGTTAGGTAACAAAAGCACTATAGTATCCTCAACAAAGTACCAGCAAATCAAATCCAGAAACATACTAAAAAGATTATATATACTTATGACCAAGTGAGATTTATCCCAGGAATATGAAGTTAGTTCAACTTTGAATAATCAATCAATATAATATACTGTAGTTAGAATAAAGGACAAAAAACATGATAATAGATGCAGAAAAGCGTTTGGCAGACTCCAGCACCTTCTCATGATAAAAATCGTCAATAGACTAGGAATAGATGAGAACTTCTTCAACCTAATAAAGGGCATCTCTGAAAACCCCACAGCTAACATGATATTAATGGAGAAAGACTGACTGAATACTTTCACCCTGAGATCAGGAACAAGACAAGGAAGTCTACTCTTGGAATGTCTATTCAACATTGTACTAGAGGTTCTGACCGAGGGCAATTAGGCAATAAAAAGGAATAAAAGGCATCCATGTTGGACAGGAAGAAATAAAACTATCTCTATTCACAAGCAACATGAGCTATATAGAAAATCCTAAATCCATAACAAAACTATTAGAACTAATAAATGGATTTAGCAAAGTTTCAGGGTACAATATCAGTATACAAAACTAACTGTATTTCTATATGCTAGCAATGAAAATGAAATTAAGAAAACATTTCATTTACAGAAGCATCTAAAAGAATAAAGTACCTAGAAATAAATTTTAGAAAAAGGTGACTTGTATGCCCAAAACTACAAAACATTGTTGAAAGAAACTAAAGAAAATCTAAATAAATGGAAAGACAGCCCTTATTCATGGATCAGATTTAATATGGTTAAGATTGCAACACTACCCAGTCTACAAATTGGACATAATCTCTACCAAAATTCCAGCAGGCTTTTTGTTGTTGGTGGTGGTGTTTTGCAGAAATTGACAAGCTGATTCTAAAATTCATATAGAAGTGCAAAGGACTCTAGAATAGCTAAAACAGTCTTGAACAGAAAGAATAAAAGTTGCAAGACTCAAACTTCCCAATTTGAAAATTTACTACAAAACTATAATAATCAGTGCAGTGTGGTACTGGCATAAAGATAGCCATCCAGTTCAAGAATAGAATTGAGAGTCCAGAAATAAAACCTTACATATATGGTCAATTGATTTTGACAAGGGTGCCAAGACCCTTCAATAAGAGAAAGAATAGTCTCTTCAACAAATAATGCTGGGTCAACTGGATATCCACTTACAAAATAATGAAATTGGATCCGTACTTCATGCCATATCCAAAAATTACTTCAAAATGGATCAAAGACTAAAATGTAAGAGCAGAAACTATAAAACTCTTAGAAGAAATATGGGAGTAAATCTTTGTGACCTTGGGTTAGGTACCTTAGATCTGACAACAGACACACAGCAATAGAAGAAAAAAATGCTAAATTGGACTTCATCAAAAAATGAAAAGCTTTTATGCTTCAAAAGACACCATCAAGAAAGTGAAAAGACAACCCACAGAATGGGAGAAAATATTTGCAAATTATATATCTGGTAAGGAACTTGTATCCTGAAAGCATAAAGAAATACATAAAGAACTCTTACCGTTCAACAATAAAAAGACAACCCAATTAAAATTAGGCGAAGAATTTGAAAGACATTTCTCCAAAGAAGATATGCAAATGGCCAGTAAGCACCTGAAAAGAAGCTCAACATCATTTGTCAGTAGAAAAATGCAAGTCAAAACCATAATGTGATACTATTTGACATACACTAGATGGGTAATATCTAAATGTCAGATAATAAGTGTTGATAAGGAGGTTAGAAACATTATATCCTCATACATGGCTGGTGGGAGTGTACAGTGGTCCACCCACCTTGAAAAATACTTGATAGTTCATCAAAATGTTGAACAGTTATCATTTGGTCCAGCACTCTTGACTTCTGTTTATTCCCGGGAGAAATTAAAGTGTATGTCCAAACAAAAACATGTACACGAATGCTTATAGCAGCATTATACATAATAGCCCAGAAGTGGAAATAACCGAAATGCCCATCTGTTGCTGAAAGGACAAAGCATGGTATATCCACACAGTGAAATATTATTTGGTAATAAAAAGGAATAAAGTCGTGATACTAAAATTTCAGAGATTAGACAGGGTAGGACCTCTTGAAGTATAAACTGCTTGATTATTTTCAACCCTTATTATTCCAGCAGTTTTAAAAGCAACCTCACCCTCAGCCCAGGCAAGACTACCAGAACCTTTTCCTTTTCTTTATTCTTCTCTCTTGCTCTTGCCCTTATACTCGCTTGAGCCAAGGGGTGAGGAGGGTACTATTAAAGTGTGGACTCTGAAGGGTTCTACAGACCCAGAAACACTTTCTTGAGTCAATAATTAGGAAATATTAATTGGGAAGATACATAAAAACAAAGGTCATATTTTCAGTTTTATCTAAATAACAGTTTATTTTAAGCTTGCATCTTATCTGTTACTGAGGAACAAATTACCTCAAAACTTAGTTGCTGAAACAATATTATCTCGCAGTGTTTGTGGTAAGAATAGAGAGCAGCTTCGCTGGATGGTGCTAAGTGTCTCAGGATGTTGCCGTCACCTGAAGGCTTGACTGGGGTTGGAGGTTCCCAGGCGGCTCACATGCTTGGCGCGGCAGTGCTGGTGGTTGTGCACAGGCCCCACCTCCTTGTGGACCTTTTCTCATAAAGCTGCTTTAGTGTATTCGCCCTAGAGTTAGTGATCCAAGGGAGAGGAAGGAGAAAGCCACTGTGTCTTTTATGTCTTAGTCTTACAAGTCACACACCATCCCTTCTGCCATGTTCTGTTGATTAGAAGCTAGTCATTTAGTAGAGCCCACATTGAAGGGAGAAGAATTAAATTTCACCTCTTGAAGGGGAGGGTGGCAAAGACTTTGTGGACATTTTAAAACCACTAATGGATGCTTGAATTTCTAAACTAATATACATTTCACATGAATTTTACAGTGTTTAACCGTTCTTCAGAGACTAGACGTCTGGCTGTCTGGTGGGAATGACCTATGTGTGTGGAACCGAAAATTAGATCTCCTATGTAAGACTAGTCACCTTTCTGATACAGGTAAAAAAATAAATCAAGGTAATTGTGAACCCTCATTACAGACTCTAAAAGACGCAGTGAATCTCCAAAGAGACTTCTCATGAACGAAGGGAGGGGATTTTTTCTTTTTAGTTCTGAATGTAACCTGTAGCCATATTTTTCTATTTCGGGTTAAGGTTTGTGTAAAATATATTTCCATCACAAATTGCAAGGAAAAGACACCCCCACCCCTTCTCCTTTTGGCTTCTCTATCCCTTCTGACAGAATTTCTCAAAAGTGGTCAAGAAAAATCTTTTCAAATATGCTCTTTGGCCATATTCCTAAACTGAGTTTGATGAGCATGTTGATACCTAGAAGCGGACCTTTATGGCTTTGCAATAACATTTTTTTCTTTATTTTGGGGGGTTATTGGACTTTGAATAGATTCCTAATGATGACCTTATTTTACAAGCGGCTTTAAGAAAAAGTTCATTCATGTGCAAACTGGCTAACAAAATTCTGTTTTCTCAGTTCCGTTGACAATAACATTTTAACAAAAAACATACCTGTTTTGACTTCTATTGATACCAAGGATCTTAAAAAATAAAATCTATTAAGGGTAAAAATATTTAAGTATACATGAGTAAATTTAAATGACAGTAACCTTGAAGTCATGTGATACACTATTAGTAACTATTTTCATTTCTAAAAGTAACCAAATGAACCCATGGATATTCTAAAATGAAGATTAAGCATACTGTGGACGTCTTAAAGGTAGTGGGAGCTCTGTAAACTGATTATTCAGTTCATAATTGGAACTAGCTTATCTCTACATAGATATTATAAAATATCAGGAAAATAATGTGATAATGTGATATCTTAGCAAAACTAAATTCATAGCTTACTAGGACTTACAATTTAACCTTTCAGTTTAACATTTGACGAATCTTGTTTTAATTTAGAGTGTATTTTCATGTTAACCATTATCATGAGTTATATCTCTTTATTTACATGTACGTTTTTCTTTCTGTTTCTTACAATAGCCTGTGGTTATCAGTGAATTTTATTCCATTAATTATTAGTACAGGCATACCTCGGAGATATTGGGGGTTTGATTTTAAAACCACCGCAATTAAGCGAATATTTCAGTAAAGCAAGTCTCAAAATTTTTTGGTTTTTCAGTGCATTTAAAAGTTTATGCTTATACTGTACTGTAATCTACTAATTGTGCAATAGCATTCTGTCTAAAAAAAATGTACATACCTTGATTTAAAAATACTTGACTGATATAAACAATGCTAGCCATAATCTGGACCTTTAGTGAGTTGTAATTTTTTTGATGATGGAGGATCTTACCTCAATGTTGATGCCTGCTGATCAGGGTGGTGGTTGCTGAAGGCTGGGGTGGCTGTGGGAATTTTTTGTTTTTTTTTAAATGCCCAGTTAAATTTGAATTTCAGATACAAAGCAAACACTTTTTTTTTTTTTTTTTTAAATTGGGGAATATTGGGAAAAGTGTGTTTCTCCAGGGCCCATCAGCTCCAAGTCATTGTCCTTCAATCTAGTTGTGGAGGGTACAGCCCAGGTCCAAGTCCAGTTGCTGTTTTCAATCTATAGAAGCAGGGGGCACAGCCCACAATCCCATGTGGGAATTGAACCAGCAACTTTGTTGTTTAGAGCTCGCGCTCTAACCAACTGAGCCATCTGGAGGGAATGTCTTAAAATAAGACAACAATGAAGTTTGATGCATCGATTGACTCTACTTTCGTGAAGGATTTCTCTGTAGCTTGGGTGCTGTTTGATAGCATTTTACCCATAGTAGAACTTGTTTCAAAACTGGGTCCCATCCTCTCAAACCCTGCCACAGCTCTATCAACTAAGTTTATGTAATATTCTAAATCATTTGTAGTCATTTCAACAATCTTCACAGCATCTTCACTAGGAGTAGATTCCATGTCAAGAAACCACTCCTTTTGTTCATGCATAAGATGCAACTCCTCATCCTTTAAAGTTTTATCATGAGATTGTAGCAATTCAGTCACATCTTGAGGCTCTACTTCTAATTCTAGTTCTCTTGCTATTTCCACCACATCTATAGTTACTTCTTCCCCTGAAGCCTTGAACCCCTCAGTCATCCATGAGGGTTGAATCAACTTCTTTTAAAATCCTGTTAATACTGATATTTTGACCTCTTCCCACGAATCACAAATGTTCTTAATGGCGTCTAGAATGGTGACTCCTTTACAGGTTTTCAATTTACTTTGTCCAGACCCATCACAGGAATCGCTATCTATGGCAGCTATAGCCTTATGCAATGTATGTCTTAAATAATAAGATGTGAAAGTCAAAATTACTCTTTGATCCAGGGGCTGCACAATGGATGTTATGTTAGCAGGCATGAAAACAACAGTCTCGTTATACATCTCCATCAGAGCTCTTGGTTACTAGGTGTATTGTCAATGAGCAGTAATATTTTGAAAGGAGTCTTTTTTTTTCCTGAGCAGTAGTTCTCAACAGTGAGCTTAAAAGCATGTTTTAAACAGATGTGCTGTAATCCAGGCTCTGTTGTTCCATTTATAGAGCACAGGCAGAGTAGATTTTGTGTAATTTTTAAGAGCCCTAGAATTTTTGAAATGGTAAATGAACATTAGCTTCAACTTAAAGTCACCAGCTTCATTAGCCTTAAACAAGAGAGTCAGCCTGTCCTTTGAAGCTTTGAACCCAGACATTGACTTCTCCTCTCTAGCTATGAATGTCCTGGATCGCATCTTCCAATAGAAGGCTGTTCCATCTACATTGCTAATCTGTTGTTTAGTGCAGCCGCCGTCATTAATTATCTTAGCTGGATCTTCTGGATAACTTGTTGCAGCTTCTATCAGCACTTGCTGCTTCACCTTGCACTTTTATGTCATGGCGATAACTTCTTTTAAACTTCTTTTTTCTTTGTGGCTGCTTTGATCTTCTATCCAGACCACTAAAACTTTGTCCATAAGCAATAAGGCTGTTTTGCTTTTTTTTTTTTTTTTAAATCATTTGTGTGTTTAGTGGAATTGAATTTGTAGTTTTCTTCAAGAACTTTTCCTTTGCATTCACAATTTGGCTAATTTTTGGTGCAAGAGGCCTAGCTTTTGGCTCACCTCCATCTTTTGATAAGCCTTCCTCACTAAGCTTAATTTCTAACGTAAAGAGAGATGTGCATCTCTTCCTTTCACTTGAACACTTAGTGTCAATTGGAGGGAATTAGTTGACCTAATTTCGATATTATGTCTTAGGGAATAGGGAGGCCCGAGGAGAGGGAGGAGGGAGGAAGAGAGGGAACAGCCATTTGGTGGTGCAATCAGAACACACATAACATTTATGGATTAAGTTCGCCATCTTATATGGGCACAGTTCATGGCACCCCAAAACAATTACAATAGTAACATCAAATATCACTGATCACAGATCATCATAACAAATATAATAATAATGAAAAAGATTGAAATATTGTGAGAATTACCAAAATGTGACACAGAGACACATAGTGAGCAAATGTTATTGGAAAAATGGTGCTGATGGACTTGCTCACTGCAGGGTTGCCACAAACCTTCAATCTGTGAAAAACAACATCTGAAGTGCAGTAAAGTGAAGTACAATAAAATGAGGAATGCCGGGGCAGCCGCCTCGATTTCTCAGTTGGTTAGAGCACGAGCTCTCAACAGCAAAGTTGCCAGTTCTATTCCCACATGGCCCAGTGAGCTGCGCCCTCCACAACTAGATTGAAGACAACGAGCTGCAGCTGAGCTTCTGGAGGGGCAGCCGGATGGCTCAGTTGGTTAGAGCGCGAGCTCTCAACAACAGGTTGCCGGTTCGATTCCCACATGGGATGGTGGGCTGCGCCCCCTGCAACTAAAGATTGAAAACGGTGACTGGACTTGGAGCTGAGCTGTGCCTCTACAACTAGATTGAAGGACGACTTGGAGCTGATGGACCCTGGAGCACTGTTCCCCAATATTCGCCAATAAAAAAATTTATTAAAAAAATAAAAAATAAAAATAAAATGAGGAATGCCTAACTATGTTGAGAAATACTGAAATCAGGGCTAAAAAGGATCTTTTGTATATTAATGAAAAGAACCACCTATTGCAATCTTTCTTTTGCAAGTTATCTTTGAGTACGTACATTAAGTAGTCACAGTATTGCTCTGTTTATCAGTGTCTCAAGAGATAGAATCCTTTGAGAGAATCTATTGGAAAGCTTTGAAAAGGCTACGTATATTACCATTGGTGAGCTTTTCGTGATTTGGGTTTTTCAAATTACAGGGTGCCTGGTAGTTAGCAGTACTTGCTATTAGACCTTTATCTCATCACGCGCCTTTCATAAGCTTTGCTTGATTTATGGCCTACCAGGGCTTTTAGGGACAGTTATTCTGTATTTGGAAATAAACAAAGATAATCTTAGTGTGATGCAACGGAAAGAGCCTTAACCTTTCCAATAATATGTTCTGTGGTTCTGTGTATAAGTTGCTACTTCTGGATTATTGAGTTTCCATTATTTTTACTTCACAAATAATTTGATAAACATTTTTTAACAAGCTATTTTCTGCATCTGGAATTCTCTTCTTTCTACACCACCCCCCTGGCACCCGCTTGGCTCTCCTGTCTCCTTCACTTTTTTATCCTGAACTGCCTACTCCTCCCCTTTCTCCTCCTCTGCTATCTCCTCTTCCTCTTTGAACTTGGGAAAATACAAAACATACTGTTAAAACAACTCTATGTGGGGAGAAGATTTTGGAGAGAATTGCTCCCCAAATTACAAGAGTGTTAATCCTTTGATGGGTGGGAAGGTAAAGCAAGCAAGTAGAATATTTTCAAAATTTGCATATGTTACAAATTACATATATATGTATATACGTAACACATATTTCATAATTGAAAAATTTAATGAACAGGTGTTTTGCCTACACATGTGGTTCTGAATCTAATATATCAATTCTTTCAATTCTTATTGACAAAAGTAATAATTGTAACACGTTACAGAAGTTATGGTTGCCCTTAAATCATTTCATGATTCAGCTATAAAAAGATTCTCAGAACTTTATATTTAAATAAATATCTGAAATCTGGTGAAATAAATTGAATCTGATTCCAATAATACAAAGAATTTTGTAAATGTATTAATTGATTATAAACATGCTATTTCAAGGCACTTTCGTAGCTGTTGGCTGTTGTCTAACTCCTTTACTGCCAGGGAGTCCACTCAGGATTCTTAAAATTTGCATTCAGGAAAATGCCAGTTTTACATCTTATTTGAGCTAGCCATCTTGTAAATGGTGATGGTGATTATCTTAAGGGATCCTTGGTAAATAAGTTCACCACAATAGTACAAATGTTCAAAGAGTATACCCTACCCTTAATAAATCAATAATGTCTTTCAAAGGTCTCTCCTACTTTTCACAAAGTAATTTTCCGTGTGTAAGCAAGCAAGGAAGTGTGATATAGCAAATTGTGTGTGCTTTATTGTTACTGTTCCCTTTATGGGAAATGACTGACATAAAATTGAGAATGTTTTTGTTTTTGATGTAATCCATGAAGAAAGTAATTTGACCTTTGTTTTATATATTTTTGAAGGGATCAGTGCTTTGATTGAAATACCTAAGAACTGTGTTGTGGCAGCAGTCGGCAAAGAACTGAGTGAGTATGACTCTTTTTCTCTTTTATTTCTTTTTTTTTTTAAATTTTACACTAGACTTGTATATACATTTTGGAAAGACTAGTATTTTATTTAAGGAACATCTGCCCCTGCCCCAGTATTGGTCTCCTGGGATTGTTGAGGTGATATGAAGACTTAGACCTTTTTAAGATGTTGGGTCAGTTTTTGTTCTATACTTGGTCTAACATAGTCAAGTGGGGCAAGGTAACCCCACTTTTCTTATACCAGAGACAGCCATTTATATTCCACAGTCTTCTTTTGTTGCTGATTTGTACTCGTATACTTATTTAGCAAAAATTTTAACCACATGAAACAATATTCTGGGAACTAATATTCTGGGAACTAAAAACTTGAGTTGGGAGGGCTGGAGAAGGATTATTTCGGGAATTCACTAAGGCAGGGCATGTGGAGTCTTTGCCTCAGGAAGCCAGAATGGGCCCATTTTCTTGGGGGGAGTTTATGCCATTTCCCTCAGAGTAGTGGGATAGCAGAGGGACAGGTAGCAAAAGGAATTTGGTACATGTATTAATTGAGTATGGACGTGCTATTTGAGGGCTGCTTTCGTAGCTGTTGACTGTTGGCTAACTCATTTGCTGCCAGGGAGCCCACTGTAAAGAAAGCCTTTTGTGCTCACTGCCTTATGAGTGAAGTTTGGATGCCAAGAATTGATAGAGTACGCATGCTTCTTAAAAGCTGCTTTTTTTCTTGAAGGATTTTCCTAATGTAGCCCATAGGGCATTTGGCATGTGACACTTCCAGGGACCATCCCTGAGATTTGCTGTGACCGTCAGTTGGCATGTTTGCAAATGCCAGTGAGACATGAGCTTCCTGTTCAGCATTTATTTATTGACTGCTGTCTGCAGGCGTCACTGCTGTGCTGTGAAGCTTTCTTTCTTCAACTGACCTTTCTGTGTGTCATGTCTGAGACGTAATTTTCTAGACCCTGTGCTTATCCTTTCTTTTCACAGAGTAGTTTCTAAAGATACTGTAATTTTGTCTTTACTTTTTTCTTTTTCCTTCCTTGCAGAAATTCAGCTTTCCCATGTTCTCCATTGAGCTTAGCGTTTCCCTGCCTTCTCTTGATGAATCACTTTGTGTTTTTCTGGTTTTACTCTAACTCAGTGGTTTTCAGACTTTAGTGTGTATTAGAATCACCTGAAAGGCTTGTTAAACACAAATTATTGGGCCTTACCCTCCGAGGTTCTAATTCAGCAGGTCTGGAGTGGGGCCTGAGCTCTGCATTTCTGACAGGTTTCCACGTAGTGCTGAGGTTGCTTGTCTGAGGACCATACTCATGAGGACTGCTGCTCTAAATTGATCCACTTCTTCCCACCTCACTACTGTTGCTCTATTCGGGCTCTTACCTCCTTTCTTGCCTGGAATATTGCGGTAAGTCTCCTAACTTAGCTTTCTTCCTCTACTTTAGTGCCTCTCGAATGCCTCCCCTTCTTTTAGTTTTAGTGCATCCCAGACACATTCTTCAGTAGATGTTAGAGGGATCTATCTAAAATGTAGACTACTCCCCTGCTTAAAAGCTCCAGTGGCTTCGTATTGCCTACAGCAGTCATTTATAGACTCAAAAAATCTGACTAGTACAAAACTTCAAGTTTTGAAAGATCAACATAGAGTTGCCACATTTTTATTTTGTTTAGTAACACTGATAACAAAAACAAAAAAATCAAACAAGTTGTAAAAATTACTTTTTTAACAACAGAGTATGAAGAATGCGATCTCAAAAAAAAAAAGAATAGGACTTTAAATTGAATATATTTACTTTTATGTGTTCCTTATGTTTTCTCATTTTTGCCTCAGAGGAATGAAATTTTTGCCCTAGAGGGCCAGTGTAAGTTCACCACCAGCCCAGACTTTTCAGTGTATCACATCAGGCCCTCCGTCATCTTCCTCCTGCCTCCTTTGAGTCCTGGATCACTTACTGTCGATACTGAATTGCCTGGGATTCCGCTCTCTGGGTGTGTCTCATCTTCGTGCTTGATTCCTGCTGTCACTCTGTGTCAGGCTGGCTGTCCTACTCATCGTCCTCTTGGATGGCCCTGATTCCTACTTTTTAAGAGCTCAGCTCCAGCATCTCTGTTTTTGCTTACCTAATGCCTCCCCTCCCAGAAGGTTTTCCACTATGTTCTCATAGTACTGCATCTGTCATTTCACTTACTACTTTAAAACATGACTTCTGTTTGTGTTTTGTTCTCTCCTTGCTCTTCCCTTCAGAATGTGAGCTCCTTGGCAACTGGAACTTTCTCATTCATCTTTCTGCTAACAGATAAGAGATTTTTATTGAATGGATGAATTAGTGAATTCATTGAAAAAAGGAAGACATGAACGTTGGTTTTATTCAGAAAACAATTTATAAAAAATACATAATCTTAAAAATGGGGTTCTGCATTTTCCTTAGTTTTATCATAAAACAGATATATATTACCATTTTTCCTTATGTAAAAATAAATTTCATTCGAGTAAATGGAGTTTGTTGTCTGTTTCCATGACCTAGTTTGTGCCCACATCCTTGGTTTTAAATGTTGCATTCCAATTTCTCTTTTTCTATGTGTGGGTTCCTTTCAACAGGAAATACAATTTCTGTGTGCACGAGCTACGGTGACTTTGGGGCTTTACTAGCTAAGCTAGGCTGTCCGCGGTGAGACCTCATTCTAGTTCAGAAGTCCAGGACCTTTTTGTTTACTTTCTTTTTTAGAATTGATTATTGCTGCTGCTTTGTTCTCTGATTTAATTCATATTTGTTCTTGAAATTGTCTTGAAATTCTTACATAGGTGACCCTGTGAATACTTGTCAGTAGAGGCCATATTTGTGGGCTGATTGAATAGTGTCACATTATCTTTAGTACTTGGTGGTAGTTCTTTATAGAAACCCATTTTGTAGGTTTCTTTCTTGTCAGTATTATTTCTGTTAGTTTGACTAAACAATACACTGCTTTTTATTGCACAATCAATCTCAAGACCTTTGGTAGTATTCCAACCAAAGTAGATTCAACACAACTTTGACAAGTCTCAGGAAGAGTTCCCTTTGTATTGACTGAAAGCCATTCTTCTGACAGCCACAGTTTGAACGTAAATGACTATCAGGATTAAATAACTGTGCTAAAATATTGTCTGTTCGTAAAAATTGTCCAGAGACATAGAATGAAATGTGGCATGACCTATTTTCCAGAGAGGAATGTGAGAAAGAAGAGAGACTTTAGTAATGAGCCACCACCTTGGAAAGGATATGATCCCTGAGACCTTCCCATTTCTCAGATATTAGTCACCCTGATCTGCGCATCCACAGCACTTAGGAGAGTGGCTTATTACAGTACTTAATATATCAACTATAATAAGCGTGTTTATAAGTCTCACTACCACTCTAGACTGTGAGTGTTTCCGGGTAATGACTGGGCCTTATTCACGTTTGTATCTAATTTCTTGGAACATAGTAGATGTTTAGTAAATGTTTGTTGATAGAGTCCCTTCTGTTGATTTGGTTTTGGGTTTGTTGTATTGATTAAAGTTAGGATTTATGTTAGTTTAAATAAAGCTATTTATTAAAGTCAGATAATGAGTAAACAACACATTTAACATCTACTGTAGTCAAAATAACTGTATGGTACACAAAAATCATAAGGTATATTCTGTTCAGAGAATTTATAATTTAATGGTATGAGCCTAGGTATCAAGAAAAGTTTAAAAAAAAATAAAAGCAGCTGCTGAAGTCTTCACTGAATTGAAGTTAAACATAAATTTGTAGCTTATTTTTAGCAATATTTACTGACCTGGGAATATGAATAGAGAAAACTGATGGTGGAGATGGTTCAACGTTGTGGACCAGTCAACTGGCCGGGGAGAAAGTGAGGCAGGACAGTCAGACATGCACTGGAGCCCTAGAAAAGGTGAGGCTTCATGGGTGGTGGTGGGGTTAGAAGTTTTAATGAAGGAACAGAGTTCTAAGGACACACTCACTTGGGATTTTAGTCGATCATTTCAAACATTTCAGGTGTTTGAAACAAATATTTTAAGGTAGTATTAGTAAGGCTCTCTTAGAGATGGGTTTTCAATGTTTTAGACATTTCTAACTTAACGAAATGCTGGCTTTCTGAGCAGGGATAGAATTTTATCTTCTTTATCCATTTAAATAAAATTATATCTGTCTTTCCATTTAGTTATTTTCAGGTTGGTAGCACCCACAGAAGACTCGCTGGAATGGGATATTGTTGAGGTTAAGCGTCTCCTTGAGCACCAGGATAATATTCTCTCCTTGGCTAAGATCAATGGTAAGCTCACTGTGTACATGTTTACATTGTGTAAAATTTTGTGGTTGTTAACAGCCTGTTATGAATTTCAGTCTGCTTTTGTTCTAGGATTTCTAGAATTGTCATTGTTAAAATGAAGCTTAGATTAGTAGGGATTGGCAGTTTTATACTGTGAGGTTCAAGCCAGTTTCATAGATTTGTTAGAGAAGATTTAGGCACAAAGAGAATAGAGTGAAGCAGAGAGAAGAGATGATGGAAGAGAATAGCATTATCTCAGGCTCTGTGGGATCATTGTCATAAGCTGTAAATAGGAATGCTTAAGTGCATTGTGGCATTTTTGGCAAATGGTTCTGGCTAGTTCCTCTTCTATAGACCACACAGTACGATAGTATGAGTATATAGCGAGTTACACACTTACAGTCGAATGAGCAGGATCCAAGCCAACTGTGTTCGTGATTGAAGACTCAGAAAATAAACCAAACAAAGGTAAAGGTCTACAAAAAAATGGGTCTATCTGCCCTTCCTCCTGGCTGTGAGTTTTGACATGCCAGACATCCTATTTGGCTTCATACTGAGTTTAATTCGTGTCTCCTGTGAGCTAAATCTGACACCAGATGACAGGATAGGATTCCACACCACAAATCCTGAGACTTAGCCAGTTCACTGTCAAATAAAGTGACGTCTTCTATCATCAGAGCTCTTCTGGGTGATCTGTGTTCCGAGGTCAGGTGAGAGGATTCCTGGGTGGCTTCAGTTTGGCTCTAAGAGGGTCCTGGAAGGATGCTTTGAATGTGATGTAGTGGGAGGACTGGGCTGGAGCCCTGATCGGAGACCTGGGTTGGCTCTTAGACATGAGGCAAAGGGAGCGAAGGGCATAGAGTCTGTCTGTATGCCTTTCAGTCATTTGTATGCCATCATTAGGTGCATCGGTGAGAATGTCCCTCCCAGTTCCCAAATCCTCCCTAACAGCCATCTTCTTGTCCAGCCCAGCTGCAGTCTTTCTAAGGATTAGAAGTGTCTATGGTGATAGACGTCACAATGTTGGGAGCACCCCTTTATTTTTTTCTGGGGGCTCTTTTTCCTCTAGCCATGGATGGCAGAACAAAAGGCAGGTTCTGATCGGGAGACTGATACTGAGCCGTAAGCTCCAAGGCCCCAGAGCGGCTGAGAAAGCACACTGTGTTCTGGTCTCTTACACTGGTCAGGCCCAGCTGTGCCGCTTCAGCGGGCAAGCCGTGGTGCCATTGACCCGCAGGGTTCCTTCATACCGGTGGTGGGATGTTACTGAGATAGCCTTAGCTTCATGGCACTTCTTTCCCTGTGTGATACGTAGAGAAGCTCACAACAGTTTCACCAAGAAAGGTTTCTTTGTGTATTTCTCTGCCAACTGCTTAAGGGAAGGAAAATGGAAAGCTAAAGCAAAAAAAAAAAATTAGTGAAAACTAAAGAAAGGCCCTAGTGCTTTTCACTTTATAAACACCATGACTGTGAAATTACACTGCAGGTACTAAATAAGCCAAAAGGATACATAGGAATCATATACGGACAGGTAGTCTGGTAGGATTTGAAAATGACACTGTGACAGTCTGATTGGTACATAGGCCTGTCTGCCTTGATGCAGATATTGGCGATCCTGAAATGATTATGTTGCACAGTTCTCAGCCCTCCTTCTTTGTCCCATCAATTCCAGTGACAAAATGCGGCTAGTTACTGGATTTGTAACTCATGGGGAAGTGGATTTTCAGTGAGGTGACCCTAGGGCAACCTTGGAATGGTAGACAGAACTCCCATCAATGGTGGACAGTCAATAGTAGGTTTGCCAAAGAGATCTGAATGCCTGGGCAGAAGGTTTTCTCATACAGACATACAAGATAACCTTGGTTATCTCTTCTGGCAAAAGGCTCTGGGTGCTTCTTCTTTATTTTATTCCTTTTCTTGTTTTGTGCTGACAGTATGGTATGGTAATCACAAAGTGTTAGTAATTGTGAGGGACGGATCTAGGCAGATGCCAGGTGAGATTTTCATACTAAGTGACTTTTGATGCTTACCTAGGATGAAAGTCCATCCAATATAATACATCATTGAGGTGGTTTGGTGTGAAACATTTTGAATGACCTATTTTGGAATATAAATAATTTACATAGGCTAAACTGCACTGACTTAGGTGAATGCCAGGAATTTTGTTTCTAGTGAAAAATTCCAACTGAGCACCAAATACTTTGTTTCTGTTGCATAGATGAGTCACAGACACTTGGGGGATTAAGTCAGAGCTGGCAGCTGTGTGGTCTCAGTAGGTGCATTAAGGTTATGGTGACACATGCAGAGTTGGAGTCAAGAAGAATCCCCACTCCTTAATTTCTCTAGTTCTGTTGTAGTTTGAGTGAAATTGGAGAGAGGAGGGAAAGGGATGGAAAAGAATGTTATGGAAAGACTAGTACCATGTTTTCCCGAAGATAAGACCTTGCTGGGCAGTCAGCTCTAATGTGTCTTTTGGAGCGAAAATTGATATAAGACCCGGTCTTATTTTACTAAATGTAAGACCGGGTCTTATATAATAAATATAATACCGGCTTTTATATGAATTTTTGCTCCAAAAGACGCATTAAAGCTGATTGTCCAGCTAGGTCTTATTTTCAGGGAAACACGGTACTCCTTTAACTTTCCCACCATTAAAATTAGAAGCTTGTTTCTCTCTACAGGTAAGAAATGAACTTATTTCTTAAAAAGCAAATTCTGTAGTCTGTTAATAAACAATAGGCATTGGACTTGGAACCGAGACAAAATAATATTTACATGTATGATTGCTGGTAATTCTTTATTTCTAAGTCATTATTCATCTAATGATTACAAATTTCTGTCTTGCTGGTTTATTTGATAAATGGAATAATTAAATCATAATTACTCATCTATGTATTCCTAAATTACAAGTAACTGGATGTTTTAATACCATTAATATGGAATAATACTAGTGGCTCAAAATAATACGAAGGACTCAAAGATAATATTTGATGTCTTTTTAAAATGTCTAAACATTTATTATTTTATTTGGTTTGTACAATCATTCTCATTTAGAGCTTGAGAAATCCAAATTAAAGAAGAGTTAAATGACTTTCTAAAGACTACATGGCTAGTAACAGTCAGAGCCAAAATCAGAACTTGGCTTTCTAGACTCATGCTACATTGTTCTATATTCTACCTTATTCTAAATAGTAAAAATTAAAATAGATTACATTTATTTAAGATGATTTTTAGTCTAAGCAGTTGTATATTTTCTGTTAAATATATAATTTGAAAGGTGTCTTAGTTGGCCCACTAATTTCATTTTCTTGAAAGGATTTAAAAACTTGTTATTGTGCAAGAAATACAGAGTAGAAAAATGAGAAAATAGTGAGAAACATAAAAAACGTTAAAATTAAAATTGTCCCACTATATAGTATTAAGCACTGGCCCATATCCTTCTAGATGTTTTTCTGGGCATACGTATTTGTGCATATGTATATACATATGGTTTACTGTTTTGTAACAGTATGTTGTGAATATATTTCCACATCAATATTTTTACAACTTAATTTTCAATAACAGCATTGCTATTCCATTTTGTGGATGTCTTATTTATTATTTATACAGTCCCCAATTATATGTTTAGGTTATCTTCAGATTTTTAATGTTATGTATAACAACCTTGTATGTCTTTGATGTATACTTTCCTCAGGATAATAAATTCCTAGAGGTAGAATTGTTGAATCAGTGGGTTTGCATTTTTTTTTAAAGGTTTTGATGCAGATTACCAAATTTGAAGAGATTATGCCCCAATTTGTACTAGGACATTCATAGTGCCTGAGTGTGCTAATTCCCTATGCTTTTTGTCAGCATTTGGGTATTTTCCTTTTTTATAATCTTTCCCAATTTCAAATTAATAAGTAGTATCTCATTGCTTTTAGATTTCTTTGATTATTGAGGGAGTTGCACATCTTTTCACATGTTTACTCACCATTTGTGTTTCTTGTTTTGTCTGTTCAGATTTTTTTGCCCATGTTTTCTGCTGGAGTATTTATCTTGTTCTTAGTGATTTCCAAGAACTCCTTATGTATCAAGCATAATAAACCTATTTTGACATCTAAGTTGCAAACTTTTTCCATCTTTTTGCCATTTAAATGTATGACTTTTTTCACTAAGCAGGTATTTTCTGAGATTTCCCCAATTCCCACCCGGCCTCCTTTAGAGCGTTTTAGTACTTATATTCATAAAAAAGTATTCACCTTTTATTTTCTTCAATCCTTTAAGTATCTTTAATGTTTTAATCTTTTTGAAACTTATTTGAATAAAGTAACAGAAAATATATATACCAGTGGTGCCAAAAAATGTGTACACATTTTAAGAAAGGAAAAAACCTGTATTAAAATTGTAATACTTAACATATACCGATAACAAAAGATGAATACAAGTCATGTGTATACATTTTTTGGCACCCCTGGTATCTATATCTATATATCTATATCCATATCTATATATCTCTCTCCCTAGTTGCTGGCACAGAGTGCCTAAAACTCTTATAATTTCCTAAGTGGTAACAGCACAGAAGCATCTTTTGTTCTAATGTTTGGTGTGATACTTCCTGACACGGTACTAAATACCTTGGAATTTTCAGTAATAGCAGTGTCTTTTGTTCTAATGAGGCCACTCTTGGTAGGTTCTTGGGTCGGGGCTGTCCTCCAGAAACACCAAGCTGTGATTAGAAGCTTGGAATTTTCAGCCCTAATCCCCATTCTCCAGAGATGGAAAAGGGGCTGGAAATGGTGTTAATAATTGATCACGTCTACGTGATGAAGGCTCCATAAAAATCCCAACAGTATGGGATTCCGAGAGCTTCCAGGTTGGGGAACGTGTGGCAGTGCTCGGAGAGGGCATGGAAGCTCCACAACCCTTCCCACATACCGTGCCATGTGCATCTTCTCCATCTGGATGTTCACCTGCATCCCATACCACATTCTTTTTTAGTAAACTGGTAACCATTAAGTAGGCTGTTTCCCTCAGTTCAGTGAGCTGCTCCAGGAAATGCACTAAACCCAGGGAGAGGGTGTAAAAACCTCTGATTTCTAGCTGATCGGTCAGAAGTACAAGTAACAACCCGGACTTGCTGTTGTCATCTAAAGTGAGGGGAGAGGAAGTCTTGTGGGACAGAACCCTTAAACTGTGGCATCTGATGCTGTCTCCAGGTAGATAGTATGAGAATTGAGTTAAATTGTAGGTCACTTAGCTGGTGTCACAGAATTGCTTGGTGTGGGAAAATGGCCCCTACATCTGGTGTCAGAAGCGTTGTGAGTGTGGTAGCAGTGTGAGAGTCAAGGAGACACACAGAAGTGTAGGTTTTCTAAACTGTCTGATCCAAGGCAAGGTTCTTGTATTCCCCAAACACTTAACCAAATATCCCAGCATGAGGTATGTCTTTGTTCACTAATTGAAATGCAGTCATTATCATATACTAAATAAGTCAACTTGAGTCAATTTCTGCTCTTTCTGTTCTATTAATCTTTCTTTTTGGCTCATTTAGGTGCCTCACTGTTCTAATTATTATGGTTTTATAGAGCGTGGCTACTGGGAAGTCCATTCCTTTTTACTTTAGGCTGGGTAAAATGATCAATAATAAGACCTATATGAACTCTGCCTAGATTGGAGTTTTGTAACGGGCTCCCATGTTGGAGAGCTGATCGTCTGGGATGTCATGGACTGGACCGTGCAGGCCTGTGAACGCAACTTCTGGGACCCGTCTCCACAGCTGGACGCTCAACAAGAAATAAAACTCTGTCAAAAACCAAACGACATTTCTATTCATCATTTCACGTGGGATGAAGAGGTAAAAAAAAAAAAAAAAAAAAAAAAAAAATTGAGTATCTATAAACTTGCCTTTTTAAATAAATCCAGTTTCTAATTTTAAAAATTTAATCTCATGATGGATATTGAAAGGTATTGTTCCCAATGTTCAGGTTATGCTGTAAAATGTGATATTTCCAAAGATTGTACCAGTTGCATTTAAAAAAAGCTTTTAATCTTAGCTCCTATCCTTGAGGCATAGAAGTTACTAAATGGCCACAGATTGAAAAGCTCTTACTGAAATTTTGGGTTGGATTAAATAATCCCGTAGGATTGGAAGACAATGCTTTACATTGTTTGAAGAAATACTTTGGGAAAGAATCATTTTGAAGATTTGGGTGCTTTTCCTAGAGAGGTAAAGGAAATTAAACATTTCAGGAATGTGTTTTTAGTTCACTAGCATTCTCGGGCAAGGTGATTGTGTGAGAATTACTGATTTCAATCCTTTAGGCCTGGGCGGTGATGCCCTTGAAGCACTTTATGTCTTTTCTTGTGGTGAGATTAGTACCAATAGATTAATGAATTCTGGCTCTGATCTTAACATCTCTTCTTGTAGCTTTAGGGCTCAGAAAATGTGTTTAAAGGGGGTTTACTTGTCTAAGTGTAATCCTAAGAAATGTTCAAGGTAAACTTTGAGGACAGGGGTTAGAGGAGGCTTTTATTTCATGCCTTTTTTTACTGTTTAAATGTTCTAATCATATGCATGTCATTATTTTTATTTAAACATTTCAAAAATAATGCTCTGGATGGGGAGAGCATGGTCCATTTTTTGTTTGCTTTGCATTTCTCTTACTTTAAAAACAAAACGATAGGCTAATAGGATAAAGAACACTAATATACCCAAAGATTTAAGTTTCTTTATATCCCAACTTTATTTTGAAAAAACTTATGTATGATAAAAACAATAGTGTTTTAGAAAAGATGGAAAGTAGATTTCTAAGAATTGTAGCCCTAAAAATTATATGTACTTTTAATTTTCTCTTTTTAAAAATTTTCAAAAAACTTTTAAAATTTTTTCTCTTTGTAAAAATTAGTTTAAAAATTTTTTCATTTTATATTTTTAATCTTAAAATTGTTAGTACTTATGAACTGCTATGAATGCTTGATAAAGCATTACTCAGTTTTCCCCAATTTTCTCCCTTTTATAGGGAGTTCTTTCCACCAGGGCTGTTAATTATTGGTAACAGATGATGGATAAAGTGACTGTGTTGCGTAAATGCTGCCAAAAGCTCTTGAATTCTCTAGGTGTGTTTTTCATTTTCTTTGTGATCTTGGATAAATCACTTAAACTCTGCACAGACTTCTTGGTCTGTAGAACTAGTTTCTGGGGTTTCTTTGTATTGAATGCTACCCCTAGGGCTCTACAGATTTTAGCAAGTTGGTCTGTTTTCCTTAATGCCCTTGGCACTGGCCCCCAGCATGCATTGCTAAGTGTAGAGTACCCATTCTGAGAATGAACCTGGAAGACCAAAGGCTTCCCAGAGTCTAAATCTGGTATGATTCCCAAAGCGCGGGCTTTGGTCTAGATACTGTGTGGGTCTGAGTTGGGTTTGTAACCTTTGAGGCTACACGAGAAGTGTTCCAACGGGGAGGCAATCTGTAGGGATGTTTGGAAAGGTCTGCCTCATTGGGGTACCTATTGAGTAAGAATGAAGGATTCTAAGACAAGTGCTACCAAAAGTCTAGTGGCTTGAAAAATGTTTTCAGAACCTCGGTGGTGTGATATGAGGTAAGAGCAAGGGACTGGAGTAACATGACCTTGATTCAAATATCGACTCCTTGTCTTGATTTTTTGTGTGACTTTAAGCTTTTAATGTTAACTTGCTCATCTGGAAAATGGCAATACTTGATTTTCCTACCTTAATGTGATGTTGTGAAGCTGAAGTAAGATAAATATTTGTGAAAGTACTTTCAAAAGATTAAAGTTGTTTTAGTAAAAAGTTTTTTCTAGCACTACATTTAGAAGAATGTTTTTGTGAAGTCTTCAGAGAGTCTTACGATGACAGTGCCACTACAGCATAGGCTTTTTTTCTATCCTTTATAGGTGTCTTGATTGTTTAAGATGTGCAGTGCAAGTAATTTTGCTTACATTTTCCAGGCAAAAGAAGCTAAGTAACTTCCCCAAGGATATAGTGTTACGTGAATGAAAACCTAGCTTGCACCTCAGCAGCTCCTGCTATGGGGCCAGTTGCCAGCCATAGCTCCTTTCTCTCCCTGTCATATTCCAACAACGAAGAAAGGGATGCTAAGGGATATAACATAGAGAGCTTTCTGTGCATTAGTAGTTGTGTCCTTCTACCTTCTAAATGATCGGAGCTTTCCTTTGTGATTTGATTTTTTTGGACTTCAGAGGGCAGTACAGTAATTTGGACTGAAGGCTAGGAATAGGGATGGGAACGGTGGCTTTGTGATGTCGCACCAGGGCTAGAAATCTATTACACCAGGTAGTGGTAAGTACGAGTTGTATGCTCATTTCTGAATCCCCCACCCCCACCCCAGAATGTATTTGCTGCAGTTGGAAGGGGTTTGTACGTGTATAACCTTCAAACGAAGCGTGTGATTGCCTGCCAGAAAACTGCACACGACTCCAGTGTCCTGCACATCGCCAAGCTGCCACACAGGTAGGAGATGCAGCTCTTCTGCAGCAGATGACAGGCACTCCCAGTTCCTGGGGCTACCGATGTGATTGCTCAAGTGGCAAGTGACCTGGCTTTGTGGCGAGCCCTGCTGTATTCTTGTGGAAATGGAGAGCCACCGTGGCTATTTCTAACTGAAGAGTCTGTAGCAATCTATTATTACAAAATTTATAAGCAGTAAGGTCCATATGAATTACACTGAATTTCATTATGAGAAGAGATACTTTAAAATATGGTACTTATTTTAAAAAGGAAAAGACTTGGGCACTTACTATGTGCTAATTTTTCTTTGTATATTTTCCATAAGCACATCTTTTTGTTCTTTCTTTGTTTATAGCCAGAATCAAGTGTTCATCTCCTGTTGTCTGAGGCTACTAAGTGAGGGCTTTCCTCTCGGGGTAAATTTGGCTGCTGAATTTTCAGGGATGAAATTATCTGAAGGGATAGTATTATTTTCTATGCAGGACACTTTCAGAATGAGTGGCACCCTGAGAAGAGATATAGTGAGAGGAGGGAAGGGGACTGCTCAGGGTAATTTTTTTCCTGAATGTATTTTAAAACATGGAGATGAAATATTTATACCATTTGAGCCAGTGTAACAATATAATGTGTGCCTTTCCCGAAGAGTGCTTTTACTTTGCATCGTAAAGCTATGTTAAGTTGCGATTTTTATCAGCTCCTGCCAAGAGCTGAATAAAAGCAGTTGAGGGCTCCTCTGATTTCTTTCACTGCAAATTTAGCATTGGCCCTCCGTGGTGCTCTTTTTATCACTGATTTTCTGTTCTGACAGGCAGTTAATCTCATGCTCAGAAGATGGCAGTGTACGCATTTGGGAGTTACGAGAAAAACAGCAGCTTGCCGCTGAACCTGTACCAACAGGTGTGTGTCTTTTCTCAAAAAGGCAGTCTTTCTTTTTTTCTCATATGAAAGGGAAGAAAGGCAGTTATGTATAACCGCAAGAATAATGTACCTCGTGCTCCAAATAGGCAGAAGATATTTACATGAAGCATATGGTAATTGCGGTCTAGAATTCACATCTTAATGTTGCTTTAATATAGAATTGCCTGTTTATTTCAATTCAAGTCAACTAGGATTTTACTGTTCCGAGGGGAAGATTATTTTATGGTTATCTCACTGACCAGATAGCCTAATCCCCGAGGTAATTTATTCATTGATATTGTTTATAATTCTGTGTTATACACAAACAGAATTTGTGCCATCAGATGTCAAACTGAAGTGTTTTCTTTCGGCCTTGAAGCGTTATTATTAACATTGAAGTCAATTTATGGAAAAACATAACTTTTGTAGTTATAGCATAATCTCATGAGCTCTTGACTTTCAGGTGTTTAGTTTGTAAAACAAAATCCTGGTTAGCAACATTAGTACAAGAAATTAGATGCTGGTATCTGGGGAGCTTTTCCTGGTTATCTAAAATCGTAGGGTATTGTGTTTGGACACACATGTTGCTTTTTGACTACCTTTTGTTGATAGATCTGAGTTGTGACCCCGCCCCCCCATTTTGGCACTGCCATTCAGCCCTTTTACTCCTCTCTTTCATTCCCAGTGTCTGTCTTTTTGTCATGTTAATACACCTTCATCTGTGGGTGAGTAGGGGCAGTAAGAAGAGATTAGCAACAAAGCTGATTAGATAAGAAAGATGACATGAAGTACCATTTAAAAACTCTAGAGCAGTGCCTGGTCCCATCCCTTCAGCCCTTGACTAAAGTAAGTGCAGAGCATTCCTGCATTTGCCTATCCTGATTTTCTGATCTTATATTACTATCATAAGTAAAGAGCACAGTAATTTTGGAAATGACTGAAATGATTGTTGTTTTCTAGTTTTTTTTAACATGTGGGGATTTGGAAGAGTGAATAAACAAGCCAGCCAACCTGTTAAAAAGCAACAAGAAAATGCCACTTCGTGTTTACTGGAGCTTATTGGAGATTTGATTGGACACTCATCGTCTGTAGAGGTACTGTCTTTCATAGGCACATACATGTCCAGGGAACTCCTGCTTATGCATCATGCATCTCACTGCTCTTCATTCAGCTGGTCTCCTGAAGACCTATACTTTGTCTCTTACCTGTAGGATTTTGCTGAATCGAAACATGGAATAGGATAAGTTACAGTATGTGCAATTAGGATCTCTCTTTACAGAGATAGGATTTGAGGAAGCAAGGAATGCTCTGCTTCTAAAAAATGGACTTAATCACCATTATTTATGAGATGAAGATAGCTGATAATAAGGACAGTAAGAACCAGGTTGAATATACAGAGGGGGCCAAAAAAATCTATACACATTTTAAGAAAGGAAAAAATTGTATTAAAATTGTAATGCTCCACATATACCGATAACAAAAGATGAATACAAGTCATGTGCATACATTTTTTTGGCACCCTCGGTATAACAGTAGTAAATAAGTAGCTAGTGCATGGAGGGTTGTGGTTATACATGTAGTCAGCCTTACAGAATCTGATTCCAGGGGTATTTATTATATTCATGAAGAGAGCACGTTTTTACCTCCCTTTGAAGGATAATAACTTGTTAGCTTTAGTAAAACCCAGTGTCTTGATTATCATTATGTGTATATGAAAATACTAGTTGACCATTATAAGATGCATACAATTCTAACTTGTGGAAATCCAGACATTAAGTTACTATAGGCACCATTGCTTATAATAAAGGAATAAGATCAGTTGAGATAAGGAAATGATTGGAACTGGTAACAGTATGATAGCAGTATAAGCAAGGCTTTAAGTAATATAATACATTTCTTGAATTGTTCTCCCGTTTCATAGCTTGGGAGGAACAAATTACTTTTCATTTGAAAGTGCATTTATGCTTAGGAGTAGCAGAATCACACTTTTTATCGAGCATTTCCTATATTTCAGGCACTACACTAGACACTGACTTTACAAAGAGCTAAAATATAATCCTTGCCCTCATGGATCTTACACTTTAGTAGAGAAAAAGGATACAGACCTAATAAGCTGTTAGTCTAGGCTTCTTAAGATGAACTCTGATGAATAGCAGGCAATGAGTATTCAGAAATGAGAAGAAAATGGTTAGTGGAAGATACGGGACTCAAGAGTTGAGCTGAACCTTGAAGGTTAGGTAGGAGTAACACAGACTTGTGACAAGCTCCCAGATGGTGGGTACTGTGTCTTATTCATCCTTGCTTTTCTCTAACAGGTAGCCTGTTGTTTTCATTTTGTTTTGTTAACTTTGTCTCTGCTTGGTTGGCTGTAGTGTAGTTGGGAGTGGTAAGGATTGAATGTGGTGAGCAGAAGGGCAAAAATGGGATCTCTTTGGTGGCAAGGAGTGGATAGGCGAGGCTAGAGCACTGGGTTTCTGTGAACAGACTCGCTAGGAGATAAAGCCTGGGAAAGTAGTTTTGGGTCAGATTATGTGTGTCCTTGAATGTAAGGCTGAGGAGTTTGTACTTTATTTTTTTAAATTTTTTGATATGCTTTTTTAAAAGAATAATTTTATTTATTTTCAATTACAGTTGACAGTCAGAATTATTTTATATTAGTTTCAGGTGTACAGCATAGAGGTTAGACATTTATATAATTTATGACGTGATCTCCTGACTAGTCTAGTATCCACATGGCAGTATACATGGCTATTACAATTCTGTTGACTGTATTCCCTGTGCTGCACTTTACATCCCTGTGACTGTTCCGGAACTCCCAATTTGTACTTCTTAGTGCCTTCACCTTTTACAACCATCCCCCCAACTCCCTGCCCATCTGGCAACCATCAGTTTGTTCTCTGTACCTGTAAGTCTGTTTCTGTTTTGTTTGTTCATTTATTTTGTTTTTTAGATTCCACATATAAGTGAAATCATATGGTATTTGTCTTTTTCTGTTTGTCTTATTTCACTTGGTATAATAACTTCCAGGTCCATCCATGTTGTCAAAAATGTAAGATTTCATTCTTTTCTATGGCCGAGTAATATTCCATTGTGTATATGCACCACATCTTTAGCCAATTGTCTACTGATGGGCAGTTAGGTTGCTTCATGTCTTGGCTATTGACAATAATGCTGCAGTGAACATAGGGGTGCATATATCTTTTTGAATAAGTGTTTTGGATTTTTTTGGACAAATACTCAGAAGTGAAATTGGTGAGTCATAAGGTATTCTGTTTTAAATTTTTTGAGGAACTTCCATACTGTTTTCCATGGTGGCTGCACCAATTTGCAGCCCCACCAACAGTGCATGAAGGTTCCTTGTGCAACACTAGTTGTTGATTTATTGATGATGGCAATTCTCACAAGTGTGAGGTGATACCTCATTGTAGTATTAATTTGCATTTCCCTGATGATTAGTGATGTTGAGCATCTTTTCATGTCTGTTGGCCATCAGGATGTCCTTTGGAGAAATGTCTGTTTAGATCCTCTGCCCTTTTTTTAATTGGATTTTTTTTTTTTTTTTTTTTTTTTTAGTGTTGAGTTGTGTGAGTTCTTCATAAATTTTGGATATTAACCCTTTCTTGGATGTATTATTGGCAGATATCTTCTCCCATTCAGTAGGTTGTCTTTTTGATGGTTTCCTTTGCTGTGCAAAAACTTTATAGTTTAATGTAGTCCCACTTGTTTTTTCTTTTGTTTCCCTTGCCTGGGGACATATATCAGAAAATACATTAATAAGAGTAATGTCTGAGAGTTTACTGCCTATATTTTCTTCTAGGAGTTTTATGGTTTCACGTCTTACATTTAAGTCTTTAATCCACTTCGAATTTATTCCTGTATATGGTGTAGGAAGGTGGTCTAGTTTCATTTTTGTGCATGTATCTGTCCAGTTTTCCCAACACCATTTATTGAATAGACTGTCTTTACCCATTGTATATTGTTGCCTTGTCTTAGATTAACTGACCATATAGGCATGGGTTTATTTCTGGGCTCTCTGTTCTGTTCCATTGATGTGTGTGTCTGTTTTTATGCCAATGCCATACTGTTTTGATTACTATAGCCTTGTAGTATAGATGGATATCAGGTTTTGTGACACCTCCAACTTTGCTTTGTTCTTTCTCAAGATTGCTTTGGTTATTTGGAGTCTTTTATGGTTCCATATAAGGTTTAGGATTATTTGTCCTAGTCTGTGAAAAATGCCATTGGTATTTTGATAGGGATTGCATTGAATCTATAGATTGCTTTGGGTAGTATGGACATTTTTATGATGTTAATTCTTCCTATCCGTGAGCATGGTATATGCTTCCATTTGTATGTTCAATTTCTTTCTTCAGTGCCTTATAACTTTCTGAGTACAAGCCTTTTACCTCTTTGGTTAAATTTATCCCTAGGTATTTTACTTTTTTTGATGCAATTGTAAATGAGATTGTTTTCTTAATTTCTCTTTGTGATAATTCATTATTGGTGTATAAAAATGCAACTTGTTTCTGAATATACATTTTGTATCCTGCTAATTTACTGAATTCATTTATCAGTCCTAATGATTTTTTGGTGGTATCTTTGGCTTCTTTCTATATAGTATCATGTCATCTGCAAATAATGACAGTATTACTTCTTCCAATTTGGATGCCTTTTATTTATTCATCTTGTCTGAATGCTGTAACTGGACTTCCAGTAACTGGACTTCCAATACTGTTGAATAAAACTAGTGAAAGTGGACATCCTTGTTTTGTTTCTGATCTTAAGAAAAATGCTTTTAGCTTTTCACTGTTGAGTGTTAGCTGTGGGTTTGTCACAAATGGCCTTTATTATGTTGAGGTATTTTCCTTTTAGTTCCACTTTGCTGAAATTTTATCATAAATGGGTGTCGGGTTTTGTCAAATGTTTTTTTCTGTATTGATATACGATATTTTATCCTTCATTTGTTTATGTAGTGTATCACATTAATTGATTTGCAAATAGTGAACCAACCTTGCATCCCAGGGAAAAAAATCCCACTTGATTGTGGTGTATGATCTTTTGAATACATTGCTCAACTTGGTTTGCTTGAATTTGGTTTTGTTGAAGACTTTTACATCTATGTTCATCAGTGATGGGTCTATAATTTCTTTTTTTGTAATGTCTTTATCCAGCTTTGGAAATAGGGTAATGGTGGTCTCGTAAAATAGAGCTGGGAGCCTTCCATCTTGAATTTTTTTGAATAGCTTGAGAAGGATAGGTGTTAATTCTTCTTTGAATGTTTGGTAAAATTCACCTGAGAAGCCATCTGGTCCAGGACTTCTGTTTGTTGGGAATTTTTTGATTACAGATTTGATTTCGTTCGTAGTAATTAGTCTGTTCAGATTTTCTGTTTCTACTTGATTCAATCTTGGAAGATAGTATGTTTCTAGGAATTTATCCATTTCTTCCAGAGTGTAGTATGCTCTTATAATCCTTTGTATTTCTGTGGTGTCAGTTTCACTGGATTTTATTTTCAACATGGTAGGAATCCATTAAAAGTTTTTAAGTGGTGGGGGAAATCTTCAAAGTGGCACGTTTGTCATGATATAGAAATGTCAGATTGTTAGGAATTTTCCTGAGTGAAAGTATTGACACTTAAGCATTTAAAAAAAAAGTATCTCTGACTTCATTGAGAAAATCTAGGCTATCTCTTAGGTGCTATCTCAATTTCCTCATTCCTTTTATTATATTTTCATCTGTACTCTCTAGCCCAACCCCTCTATTTGTGTACTGAATTCTATCTTAGTTCTATCTCCTGAGCAAGTTTGCTCCTATATTAACCCCCTTCACTCCTACATTATCAGCTGAGGCCTCATCCTGCTCTCTTCAGAAATGTATATTTCAGAGAAAGCTCTCATTCTGCTGTTTTTTAATACTGTTTTTGTTTTTTGTTTTTTGTTTTTGTTTGTTTGTTTGTTTTTGTCTCCTTTATTTCACTCTTTCCTTGGAGGAGCTCATCCTTTTCATGGCTTCATTTATCTCCTCTTTGATGCCAACTCTCCTCCACTTCATAGAGTCCATGCTGCTTTCTCATCAACACTCCATTTTCCTATTAGTTTCCAGCCTATTCTTTCACTGGCTATGACCTTCCCTTTATTTGGAGAGGTTTATGTTTTGAAGCTTTCTCTGACGATTTTAGTTATTACTGATCTGTGTACCCCTTTTCTGAATTTCTATGGCGAATCATAGTCTGAACTACATTATTTATAGTACCTGATTTCATAGTCTTTAATTGATACCCTAATTGTTTCAACTATGATTTGATTTTTATAGCTGAATTAGAACCTTCTTGAGGGTAGGGACCATAAGCATATAGATAATACTCAGTAAATGTTTATGGATGGATTAATTATATCTCCTTTTTTATAGAGAGCTGAAGCCATTGTTTACCTTGGAGAGTTTTGAATTCATACGTTTTTTTTACATAGCCATTTGTATGTAAATAATAAGGAAAATATAAATGATTAAGTACAGTAGGTCTGGCAGGACTTCTGACAAAATCTTAAAACCAGTACTTGAATAATATGGTAAAATTTCCGAAGATACTTTGGGAATTCCTGTACATTACAAAAATAGCTATTATTTATAGTTCTCTAGTTGAGAATTCAAATACTAAGTATTTGTCTAGTAGTTATATATTTGTATATGACTATTAGCAACACTTAAAATTTCTCATGGAAAATGAGTTTTACATTCAGATCCAACGAAGTCTACAAGGTACGTATCTTATAAGCCCACATGTTAAACCTAGTAGTGGTCTCTTCTGTTCTCCTTGGAGTTCCTGTGATCAGTAATTTTAAATTTCTTTACAGATGTTTCTATACTTTGAAGATCATGGACTAGTGACATGTTCTGCTGATCATCTCATTATTTTGTGGAAAAATGGAGAACGAGAATCTGGATTGCGCAGTTTAAAATTATTTCAAAAATTAGAGGAGAATGGTGACTTATATCTTGCTGTCTAGTTTAAGAAATTCAGAATACATGTGAATGAACCTTGAACATCAAATGTAGGGTAATACTCTGAAAACCATTATTATAGTGATCACTTAAATGTGTAATGTGTATTTTTTTTTCTTGTCACTCCATAAAACTCTGTTTGAATTTTTGTGGGTATGCAAACCAGCAACAGGTTGCTTCTTAGGTATTAGTACATCTACCAATGAATATACCTCAAGTATTTTAGCAGTGAATTTTCAGATCACACTACAAACATATAGAAATAAATTATTCTGCAATGTCCCTATAGACAATTAAAAATTTTTTACATCAGAAATTATATGAGCTTTTGTTTAAGAAGGAGGAGTCAGAACCTCCGAATTTAGTATAATATTTTTGCCTCCAATTAAGTTCTTATTCATTAATTTTTAAAAAGTTACATACAGTTTCTTTCATTTAGACTCCAAAATGATTATTTTAACTATACATGTTCATTCCCTTAAAAATGTATTTAACAAACCTGCTTTTAAGGAAATATACATGATAATTACAGAAGATATTTGGGAGAAAAATTGAAAAAAAACCCACTGAAGAACAGGTAGGATGTAGCATATCTGAATTGAAACCTGGGATCTCCCTCCAGGAGACGGTTCCTTCCCTGTAGGAAATGAAGATCACGTAGTAACTGCACTTGGGGCCGCTGGGAGTGCTGAGTGCTGTGAGGGCCTTAATTTGCATCTAGACCTTGTGAGGAAGTGCAAGTAGCGAGGACAGTAAAGTTGTGGCATTGACTTAGAAGGTTTTATCCTTTGGTTTTCTTTAGAGCCCACTGATGAAGAATCCTGGTGATGACATATTTAAATCTATCCTTTCTCCTGCAACTTCCCTGGTCTTTAGTAACTAATTGTCAATGTTCTATAAAACAAACTTGAATCTCTCACTGTTTAACTACAACTTTTTTTTTGGTGCCAAGTAATTTGTTTAAATCATTTTTCAGTTTTAATTCTAGCTACTAAGATCCCTATAAACTCAAATCAGTAGGAATCTTATGAAGGCGTATTTTTTTCCCCAGTGTGAACTGGCCTGAACAGCTTATGGCTAGATTGGATTGGTACTACACCAGAGCTGCCCCTTACCTACTCCAGGGATGAGAGCAAGGTCAGTAAAAAGTTAACAGTGTTTCCAAAGTCAGAGACTATAGCGGGAAGTGCCTGATCCATCTTCCATTGACTCAAATATGAAATACTTAAGAAAGGCTTCACTGGCAACGGCCACTGAGATTTAGTCATCTTCAGAGCACTGTCTTTCCCTTCTGGTACTAAAGAATACAAATTAAAAAGTGTTCCACACATTAAAAAATGGGCGAGTTTAGTTGTGGAGTTATTCTTAAGCTGCTGCTGAAAGAATCCTATGCAAATAAGTACAAGGTGATGGATGTGTCAGGAATAGTCCTTTTCAAAACACTTTCTGCAGATTTATTTGTTCATCTCACACACATACACACACACACTCTTGATGGAATCTTTATAGTGTTGTTTTCACTCGTTTTACCTTTTACCTCCACCAACTGCTCACAAAGACTGGACAAGCTAAGATCACCTGGACCAGACCATGCCAATATTATTATAAATGAGGAAACTGAGGCCCGGACAGGTAAGGCCTTGCAATTTGTTAGCTCTATTCCATTATCGTCATTGGGCAGCTTTCAAAATAGAAATTGAAGAGGGCTAGAATAAGAGACAAAGGCTTACATGACTAACATGGAGGAAAACCAGATAATGTTCACAGTTATTATTTCAGTTATAATTTACAATGAAAATAGCTTTATGGAGAAATACATGAAAATTTGTTGCCTCCATTATAGAGTAGAAGAATATGAATAGGAAAATCAGCACTCCCTTTTAGCCAACAAATTGTTGTTGCTGTGGAGTCACATAAAGACAGCTTTCTAATCTTTCATCCTGAAATTGGAGCCCCCTACCCCCACCCCCCCAGCAGTTGTGCCCTCCACCAGGCAGCCGTGCTTTCTGGTCTGAGTGCGTCAGATTGTTGATCAGTGTGATTAAATATCTCAGAATCATTTTCAGGCTTTTAATTTTCCTCTATAGGTGGACTTTCCTCCATTACTAGCTAGCGTTTTCTTTGGAAATTCTTCATTAGGTCATGAGTTTGTAAAGTTGTTTTCTTGAATTATTTAAGGCATATTTAATGAATTATATGAGGGATTCATATATTTTTTAACAAACTTTTATTTCCTAATCTGTTCTGGGCTAGCATTTTGTGACAATCTATTCACATGGAGTGATACAAACCACAGGTGAGTTTTGGGAGCAAATAGTATGTACCACTGTAAATCTCTCTGTTAAACTCTGGTTAGTTTTCTGCGATGAGAAACTAATATGTTTAGAGGGAAGCCTCCAACCCATTCACTGGACTTGATAGATTTTGCTTTCATGAATGCCTTAATTTAGAAGAATACAGTTATAATTGAGGTCAACGTATATTATGTGCACTTTTTCCATTTTCTAGCTTAGTTTCAATACTATTATATTTGCAACACCAGTGCTAACACTGTGTTGTGTGCCTTATTACCTCATTCTCTGGCTTTATTCATATAATACAATCAAAAATGTGAAGTCCAGGGACACTGTATCATCTCTTTCATTTATCTTCCTAAGTGGAGTGGGTTCTGATAGAACTGATGAGGCTTGTTCTTTGCTCACAAGAGTAACCAGTCCAGACTCTGAACGCAAGCCAATGTTAAAATCTTAAATTGGAAATAAAGAATGACTTAAATTATGGGGTCATTCTTGTCCAGGTAACATTTTCTAACTAACTACTGGTTAAGCAGTAGCAATAATGTGACCTCTCTCTGTATTAGATAGTGTTGCATTTTCCTAAATTAATATAGCTCCCCTCAACACAGTGTTTTAGAAAACAACTCAGTATAAGCGGCAATTATACCCATCTGATACACATGTCATCTGAAACACTGTATTTCTAATAAATGGACTATTTGAAGGAATGCACTATTTAGTTAGCAACTCAGTAGGAGATTCCACTGATGAAGAGCAGAGCTACGCTAAAGCTTTAGTACCTGGCAGTCTTAAAACAGTTAAGCGAATATAAAATTAATTTAACAGTCCACTGAGTAAGCTACAACATTCATATAGAAAATGTCAGATAACTGATAAATGTTACTTACCAAATGGAACTGAGAGAGAGATGGTCAGGAAAAGGGTGTCCTCACCTCAAGCAAGCTTCTGAAGCCTAGGCAAATGATTTAGCTCCTTAAAATGGGGTACTGACATCCTGAATTTAATGTGTTCTGCAAACAAAGTGTATGACTCATGAAATAAAGGACACTAAACTGAAAATTGGAAATTACAAAAAATTTAGGCCAAAGAGGAGGTAAAATAAAAACAGCTGTTGGGAATGAAAAATGGCTGTAGGAATTTAGTTACAAGTAGTTCACAAAAACATTTTCATCACATTTACATATTGCAGCATTACAATACAAAGCTACCTGCTGTCCTGACCAAGCAAGTTTTCTTATCATCTAACAAAAATAATTTAGATACATTTCTTTGCATGTAATTGTTGTATGTTTCCATTTCTTTTGGTACAAAACATAGAAAAAAAAAACATTGGCACATTATGTAGTGATAGATCTTTTTTTGTTCTTCCCATGTACTAGTTCCAAGTGTTGTGCATTCCAATTTTCATTTGAAAAAAGTAACTACTGATTCAATTAATTCAGTCTCTGCTTATACCTCTTAAAAGTGCAGCATGGAGTACAGAGAATTTGAAAGAAAAATGAAGATATTTTGTTTACTGAGTTTCTAATATTTACAATACATAGAGAAGAGTTGGCTGGTAAAATAGAAAGGAAAATGTCAAGTCTGATTTCATGTAGATCACAGAAAGTTGTGAAAAGAGCTGTATAAAAATATGCATTTGTGCTTTAGAAGCTTTTAGCATACAATTAATAGTATTTACTGCTTCCCCATATGTCTATTTTCTGACATATTTTACACATCTTGCAATCTTTTTTTTTTTTGTACATTAAAGGAAAATGGCATGATCTCAAATATGGACAGGTTAAAAACATCTGAACCTTGAAACTTCCCCATCCCCTCCCCAAATATATATGTATAGATGGTACATGGTACAATATACTCCATTGACTTATACCCAGAAAATTTAGATTGATTTAATAAAAATTTTAAACAGCAAATGTATAGAAATCTTTTTTAAAAAAGCTCGTCTAAGGGCATTCAGATTTGATGGCTTTTATATCTAATACTATATAGTGCCTTGTGACTGCCTCTGTTAACCATAAATAAGGGAAGCTCATGGAGTCCCTTGAAACAAAATGTCACTCCCTTCCCCATCATAGATGGCTTTCTGTTAAGATGAATGCCTTTTATAGCAAAAGGCGGCTCACAGGCTGCTGCTAGCAGTCTAGAGAAGGCACTCACCAGGCCAAGGCTGTGTTCTCACGTGGGTGTCACACTTGGGTGTCTTCCATCAGAAGAACCACCGAGCCATGAGGCTGTGAAGCTAACCGGTTTATCAATAATTTGGTCCTAGTTGTTTTGCTCATTTTATGTAGTTTTCTCTTAGATATCCTTATGAATCCTTCAGACCAGTGCTCTTAAGGAAAACAGTGAAGCTGAGCAGTGACGATGACGTGTAGTAAGACATGAGCTGAACACCAGCTGAGCGACTTGCTCATCATCCAGGGAAATGCGCTCAGAGGCACCAGGTCTGTGCTGCTGATGTCCTGCTAGTTACAGTCACTCAGCTCGGTGGCTGGCGAGGGCACACAGGATGACAGCAGGGCGAAGCTCTGTCACTAAGTGATTGCACAAAAGAACATACATTTTTCTTCATGGCACTTTCTAAAAATGAAAATTGGGGACCTACATGATTCAGGGTCAAATATTAAACATTCCCTCCTTAACCTGTACCTGTCATTTTCCTTCTAAAGGAGAGCCTCTCGATTACACTACTGTGAGTCACCGTGCCCTTTGTAGACAACAGGTCCTCTTCTGTCTTGGCTTTAGCTGTCAGATGGAAGCCTCAGACTTTTGCACTTTAGGTCATCTAATGTCTTCCAGTGTTTGTAGTTATTGGCCAAATGTTGCATCAGGGCTGGCAGATGTGCAAAGGCTGCAAGGACGGAAAAGAATCAAAAGTAGCCTGTTAAGGTTAGATCCCAAGAGCGTTTATAAGGCTGGGGCTCCACGGAACAATTTGGGATCAGAATTGGGGGACAGGGACCCTAGGTGAGGCCTTCGGCTGCAAGTGAACACACAAGCGTGGGAAGGATAATCATGAAACACTCGTGTCTGGAATACAAACAGGTCCTTTTAATGAAAGATTGAAAAGCTACTTATCAGTGGCATTACCAAAATATGGGATTCACAGTAGACTTAATAGATTTTGTGTTCTTTCTAGAGTTTCCTCCAATGATAGAATAAAACTGCCATAAGCTTTGGAAACATGTCCTTTGAAGAGGTGAAGACTTGTTTATCTATTTACCAAACATCCACTGAGCCTCCCGTACACTAGGTTCATGCTAGGTGCTGGGGACACAGCAAGTGTCCATGCAAGTGTCCTATACCTGGCCACAAAGAGCCGACTTAAACCATTTCAGTCACACCCTTGCACAGTCCGTGTCACTCAAGGGGAGCACATACAGGACAGAAGGCTGTGTGGCTGACCACACACAGGACCTACCGTCCCAGGCAGCAAACATGTCTGTGAGGAAGTAGTCGATGAAGGAGATCTGGGACTTGGGGATGCTGCAGCTGTTCCGGTCAAACACGGGCATCACCACCGGCAGCCCCTGTCTCTTCTCTTCGTCCGTCTGTAAAGCACACAACACACACAGCGCAGTTGGGCGCGCTGGGACCCGTAGGAGCTGTTCCGGGAGCATCTGGTTTCCCAGAGCAGCCCTGTGAAGGCGGGCCACCAGCCAGCTGGACTGTATAGATAAGGATGTAGGCTCAGCGAGGTCCCGAGGCTTATTTTATAAGTCAACCACCTGAGGAGATGCAGTGACTAAATTCAGGTCCTCTGCCTCGCAAGTCTCGCATCGCGCATGCTAAACCACAGACCCTCCTGAAGCCCTGATCCTCTAAGGGTTCGTACCCCCTTTTCTGAGATCTGTTTGCATTATTGCAAGGTCAAGACTATTTTCAAAGTAATGCTAATACGTACTAACATGAGTAATACTAACTGACATTTGTACTGAGTATGCTGAAGCAATGGTGGGTAAATCTGCTGATGGCTTAGCAGGAACCAAAGAACTGGCACCAAACTGGACTAATAGTCATTGTATTATTCACTTTCACGTGCTTGCAGTTTAAAAAGAAAGCCTATTTCATTTAAGAATATCCTCACTGGGGACGGACGGGTGGCTCTGTTGCTTAGAGCCCGAGCTCTGGGCAACAGGGCTGCTGGTTCGATTCCCATATGGGCCAGCGAGCTGCGCCCTCTGTAACTAGAATTAAGTCAATGAGCTGCGGCTGAGCTCTCGGGTGGCCAGATGGCTCAGTTGATTGGAGCGCGTCCTCTCAACCACAAGGTTGCAGGTTGGACTCCCACAAGTGATGGTGGGCTGTGCCCCCTGCAACTAGCAACAGCAACTGGACCTGGAGCTGAGCTGCGCCCTCCACAACTAAGAATGAAAGGACAACAACTTGACTTGGCTGGAGCTGATGAGTCCTGGGAAAAACACTACTGTTCCCCAATAAAAAATCCTGGAAATACACACTGTTCCCCAAATAAAGTCCTGTTTCCCTTCCCCAATAAAATCTTTTTTTTTTTTTTTAAATATCCTCACTAAAGCAGTATGAATTATGAACCTTATTAGATTTGGACCTTGGAGCATACATCTTTTTAAGATTCTGTGTGACAAAACGGGAAGTACACATAAAACCCGTGTTGTATACAAAACAATGCTGGTTGTCTGAAGGAAAGCACTTAGGCAACAGAGCTGAACTAGCCCAGTGGTTTTCATGGAACACTATAGTTTTACTCAATGTAAGGACAAACTTGATTGTTCAGATTTGGGTATTGCACATACCGTTCACTCGAGGTGTGTGTAAATCTGAGTATTTTACACACTGGAGTGTACGTTTCTATGCGTATGGCCATAATTCACTGAGCTGAGTGTTAAGATCCACATTTCGTGGTATGTGGAGCCAGAGGCTAGCTGATCAGAGGCCTTTATTTGCCGTCACTTTTGATTTTTAGGTCACGTCTTGTGAACATCATACAATTTCTTTTTGGGAAAAGGACTCCTCCTAAACAGGGAGCGAAAGAACTTAAAAGTGGTGCTTTCCCAGTTCCCATTCATAAACGTTGAGAATAACTAGGCTTCCAAGGCCTCGCTGTGGGTCCTGGGAAGCCCACTAATACCCACCAGCTTTTGGCTCAGCTGGCTCCTCTCAGGTCAGTCAATCAGGCAGCCTGAAAATATCCACTGTTGTTCAAGGAGTAGCTTGCTTTTTTTTGTTGTTTTTTCCCCCTCTTTCTGACAAGCCCAGAACTGCCTGTCCTACTTTTCTTCAATTCAGGGTCTCTCTTCTTCGCCTCGAAAGCTGCAGTTACCTTACCGAGTCCTCAGCTGGCCATTCCCCCTGCCGACCCCTTCTGGATACATCAGCTGTTTATCCTGCCTCTGGTACATTCCAGCCATTACAGCCGACCCCCACAAATGCATTACTATCGCCACTGCCTGTGTGTGTCTTTCTGTCACACATATACATCAGTCCTTAGAGCCTCTTCTCTGCATGGAGGCCTATATTTCGAATGACATCTTGTGGTCTGTCTACTACTTCCTGGATTTTTCTCCTGTAACCCCTTTTCACACTGCCAAAGTGAACTAGATACTGCTGCTCTCCTTGTCTAAAAACTCCATTTTCCTCCTGCCGAATTTTGCTCATAATGCTTTCTCCTATTACAGTTCTTTCTTATTTCCACATTTCTGAATCCTTCAAAATAACAGCTCTGACATCATTTCCACAAAGCCCTTCTTTTACCTAGAAAGAAAAATCTTTCTGAACTCAATCGTACTTCACATATACCTCCATCAGAGGTATTTTCATTTGTTACCAATGTGTGGACCTATTTCTACATCTCTCCCCTACTATATTACGTGCTACCCATGGGCAGGGGTGTTTCTTACTCATGTCTGTGTTCCCCGTGATGCACCATGGAGATAACCTAGTAAACGAATGGGTGCTTTGCCAGTTTTTGTGTAAGTTCAGGATGTAACATTTGAGGATGAAAAGATACTTCCAATAGCTCAGTTCATTCCCCTCCCCGTCGAGAGGCCTGAAGGAAACAGAAGTCCACTCCAGGCAGGTGTGAGCCATTTCCTTCCAGGGAGGAGTCATTTACTAATTGACAGTGACTCAGCGAGAGAATCCGCCCTGAGTTCTGTAACCTGGGGCCATTCCCAGAAGAGAAGGGGAGCTTTCCTAGAGAGGCCACGTACCTGTGCAAAGTACTCCTCAGAGATCCTTCCGGCCCATTCGATGCACAGGTCCAGGGGGCGACACGGGTTGGCCACGTCAGCACACTTAATCATCATGCGCTTGATCAGAATCTGGTTTTCAGGAAAGTTCTTCCCGATAGGGTTGCAGTCGTAGTCACTGCCCTCAAGCTGGAAAACATTGTCAGGTGAGGCTAGTGCAAGATGATGGAGGAGGCCACAAGGGCTAACTGGGCATTGGATGGTGATCACCTGGGCACTGAGGCATGCCTGAGACTCGGCAAAGGAGGTGTTCTCCTTATTTCCTGATACAGTCTTGTTAAAAACAAAACAACAACATCTCAAGCAATACAAAAAAAATAGAATTTAAAAGGTCAAAGTTCCTATCACCACTCGTCTACCCCCTCGCTTCCATCCTCTTTCCAGAGGTAACTGCCACAAGCAGTTTTTCTGTTTTGTTTTTGGCAAGTGTAATTTGGTAAGTGTATTCTTAAAGACGCAGAGCTTTTCTCCCAGTTTTATCAGGAAATAAAGTAGAACTTTCCATTTCTTTAATACATTAAAGATGGGGAAGTAACACATACACGTAACCCTTCGGTGATTTCTTCATTTATTTCTATTTATGCTTACGAGCTCCCTCTCTCCTAAGACTTTTCTGTCCCATCGCTACTTAATCACCTCCTCTTCCTTTCTTTTTCTTTTAAGGTATGTGTCCACCCATGCTTTCCTGGCTTCTCCTCTGACTGGGTGGTAGGGAGTGTGGGCCATGTGAGTTTTGGGGTTCCAGGAGCAGAAAGCAGGCCAGGGCAGGAGCAGGTGTGTTCAGCCACGCTTAAAAAGGCTGGTCGTTCACCAGTACACACCTCGTGATGCATGTCAGTGGTTCTGAGCCACATGGCCCAGTCTGTGAGTAGGCTTACATTTACATAAATGTAACAACAGGCCTGGAAGATTGTTCTCTACCTTCAAAGACGCCATCGAATTGATTGTGTGAAAACAATTACTTCTGAGAGCTCTGCCACGCTGGAAGACTGCATGGCATTAACGGCTTTGGTTTGGTTTGTTTTGAGACTGGACCTACTTATTAAACCATCAGTGGGCAGACTTATGTTCTGAAGGTTGTTGTTTGATTACTTACCATTAGGAGGATACTCCTTACTATAGTTACTGCAGTAAATAATAAATCTCAACACAGAGTTGAGGGCTTACTTGGATAAATGACCTTCCCAACTCTAAATTTACGATTCTGCATAGTTTTTCCCTCCTAAATCCTCAGATCCTTGCTCACTGAAGTCCTCTGTGGAAGGCAAGGGCATTATGCTGTGGAATCCTTGGGGGATGGAGAACACAGGGGAGGTGGCCACTGCCCCCCAGTCCGGGCTGGTCACGTGGTGGGTCCCACAGACAGTCTCCTTACTGATGGTCAAGTTACCTTTAAGACAACTATTCACCATCCATCCGCATATGCAACCTCTCCTGCTCAACAGGAGTGAGCAGAAAGCTTTTCTAATTTTGCAGGGCTATGAACAGCTTCATGGTTTCAGAGGGCAGCTGATCTCATTTTAAACGAGATGTGAACCTTCTGTCCATGTTCCCAAAACTCAAATTTGTAGGGACTTTAATGCATGTCCAAGATTTAAAGAGAAGCAACTTATGCTTTTGTTTGCAACTAGTGACTCCCAGTTTGACTATATATAGTCTTTAGGTACTGATATGCTTTTAATGCAAACCAGCAAGAATACAGTTCTTTAAAAGACCCAAGTTTGAGGTTTCCTAATAGCTCAAAGAACAGAGAATTAGAAAGGGCTTTGGATCGCCTGAAATACCACCACCTGTGCTAGTCTGCTGCCTGCAGGCTCCTTCCGTGATATGCTTTGGGCCCACGTCCTGTGTCATCACTGGCTTTATCTCAGGGCCTTTCTTTCCAGGAGCCCAGAGTTGCTGTGCCCCACCGTCAGTCTGTTCTCCTTCCCAAGGCAAACGCGTGGCCAGTACTCTCAGCCCTTCTTTACCAACTGCAAGCAAATAACCACCTTGTATTCAAGGGGGAGAGAAAATGCTTTGAGGCCAGAGTAGGCTGAATGGACATACACACTGGTGTATCTGCTCGCATGGGTGTGCTCACCTCAGCTGCCATTGGCTTGTTGATGCTGTTCACAAATTTGTTCACGTGTTCAAAGTGTTTTGTCATCTCTGTGGCTAAAACCATGTCAATAATAGCCTGGCGCAGGGTTCGATAATGGTTCCTAAAATAACCAGGAGACAAAGAGCCTTGTTTACATCATGTCCCGAATTAGAACTGTTCTGCCACCACTTACCACAACCTAGGAGGAAGCCGGTGGCACAGTTAAGAAAGGACTGCAGATCACAGACGGGTTTACCTGCTCATCTTCCCACTGAGCCAGGACTTACTGACACTATTCCATTTTCCCCAGTGATAGCTGACCCTCGTGTGATCTATGAGCACAAAAAAAAGTACCTGTCACATGGTGGGCACTTATTTTACAAGGCGATTCCTTTCCACCTTCCCTTGGCAAGATCAAAACAGTGAGGTGCAAGGGATTGACAGGTTCCTTCCCTGCGAGGCTGATGAGCTCTCCCACTGCATTCAGTGCAGACACGGCGAGTCTTATTACAGAGAGTGCTTAGTGGACATCTGGTCCTGTCTATGCTTAGAAAACGTCCCTGGGTTCTAACAGCCCATAGCCTTTAGTTAGACGTTTGGTTTACAGGATTAACACAGGAAAAAGACTATCATGTTTTATTGGCCCAATAATTGTGGTGTGGCTGTATTGCCAATAACCCTTCTTGTCTCAGTAGCCTAGCTGGTCACACATAGCATGGGGTTAGGTAGATGGGCTGGGGTTTGAATATTGCAGGAGACTGGGATTTATATTAGCGATGCACGTTCTGGAGAGGACCAAATTTCAAGGACCAAACATGGACCGAATGTCGCCATGGGTGTTTTAGATGGGACTAAATGTCCTGCAAGGCAGAGAATTGTCATTATTTCTTCCGATGATGAATGATGGCATTGGAAGAATGTTTTCCCATGAATAATAATTCCCTAAATTACAATTAGATAGAAACTGTAATGGATGGAATAACAACCCTGCCCCAAATTACTGTCTAGGTCTTACCATCTTTTTCTAACTTCAAGAGCCAGAATAGGGAGCTGAATAAAATTGGTTGTTGGAAAGAATTGTTTTTGTGTAACTTTTAAAAAACAGTCCTTGATACTGATGTAACTTAAGCTGAAGGTGGAATAACTGATCTCCATATTTCTCAGATTTCTGGAGCCCAAACTGATAGGTTCCTGATGACAAGTGGGCGTTAGGCCTGCTGAGCTCCGTGCTCTCTGTGCACTACCGTCTCCCAGGAGCTTGCTCTCCAGCCTGCAGGGTTGTGGCTGGCAAGACCACTTCCTTCTAACTGTTCGCATGTAGCCAGCTCTCACCAGAAGAGCATACAACACCTAGGGGGAAACCTGCCCAACCTTTAGGACACTGTCTCCTCGTAAGTTAGGGTTTTAAGTGGCCAAAAACTGAACTGGGGCAAGACAGGGAAGGACACATTTTCCTTGAGTTACACAATATACAAAATGTCCTCCTAGGAGGGTAAAAGTACCTACTATACAATCAATATTTACAGAATTGCTGTGTATAAATATTTTCATGAACTCACTGAAGACCAAATGAGATTTAAAAGGATGAACGCAGGCTGGAAAGTACCACTAAGTTGGTAAGAGCAAGGTTATTATTTTACTGTCTGGTACAATGGGACAGCTAGTATCTCCCCTTCTCCGTTCTCCTAAGAGGAAGCTAAGCACTTGGAGAAGTTAGGGACAACTGAGTATCCTACCTATACTCCCCAAACCTGAGCACAGGGCCCAAAGCACAACCAACCTGTCAATATTCTTGAAAATGTTGCATTTGCTGTCCTTGACCGTCAGCTGGAAGGCCAGGGCTGTGTGGTGACTCTCCAAGACAGCGGTGTCATTATAGAGCACGGCAAGTTCGCTGCCTGCATTGCACAGGAAAGAGTTGGTCCTTCCCGGGTGATCCACGTCATGGACAGTCGCAGCGATCAGTGCTGCCACCTCATCCAGCTGATCAAGGCTGCCCTGGGGTTGGGGACGCAAGGTTGAGCATTACCCACTGACGCAGGAGACCTTCACTCATCCCTGTATCCCGGGAGGGGGCGGGCCTGGGGAGCTGGGATTATCAGAATGTTCTCGCAGCCCCCTGAGCCTGCTCTCGCGTCCCACTTCCCGGAAGCTGAGAGGCTGCCTAGGACACAACGCATCGCCTTGCTGTGCTGTGGGTTATCTCAAGGGAAACAGAACAGAAATACGAGCTGCAGTTATAATGGATACTAAGTGCTTTCTCCAGAGCACATTCACTCCAGTTCTGCAGAAGACGCCAAATGGCCCTTTTCAAATGCCTGCCGTGTAGGATAGCCATGACTCTCTTCCATGAGCTGACAGAATAGAAAGTAGCCTATGATCACAAATACTATTCATTTTATTTGCCTACTTCTGAAAAGATTTTGAGCGTGGCACAGATACAACACAACTCTTCACACAAAGGTAAAAGGATTAGAACCAAGCAGACAACAGGATCAAGGAGAGAAGAATTTTTCTGGGAAAATCGAGGTGAAGGGGGCTCTTACCGGCAAGAACAAAATTCAGCTCTGGGCTAGCAGGTGGCAAAGGCAAACAGGGAAACTGTTTTTCTAAAGCTCTCATTATATAATCAAAGAATACAAACTAGAGCATCAAGGGATACACATGTTTTCTCAGCTCACAGCTTTAGGAGGAAGTTACCAAATGGGTTATTGTTACATAAGAGACACTGTCCTTTTTGAATTCATTCATTCACTCATCACTTAGTGGATGCTTACTGGGTGCCCAGGTGTCCTGCAGAATGCTGAAACTACTGTGACGAATTATACTGATGTCATCCTGGCACTAACAGAATTGATAATTTACTGGGGAAGGCAAAAATTAGTAAAAACCAAAACCAAAATAACTTACTGTGAGATGAGGAAAGAAGGAAGGTAGAGATGCTTTGAGAGTATAACCATGAGGCCTGAACTAGTTGAGGGCAGACCATTCAGCTTTCTGTGGTGATGGAAATGTTTACGTGTGCTGTCCAGTACAGTAACCCCTTGTCACATGGAGTTTACCGGACACTGGAAATGTGGCCAGTGCAACTGAGGAACTGGATTTTTTATTTCGTTTTAGCTAAATGTAAATAGCCACATGTAGCTAATGGCTACCACACTGGACAGTGCAGGTTTGGAAGGTGGGTAGGGATGGCTTCTCTAAAGAAGTGACTTTTGTGCTGACGCCTGAAAGGTAAGCAGGAGTTGGCTAGGCAACAACTGGCAAGGGAGAGGAGTCCGGGCCGAAAGAACAGCCGACATGACGCTCCTGAGGGGAAATGCAAAAGGGGTTTATTCAAGAAACTTAAAGAGCATCATTGCGACTGATGGGTAGTGAAAGAGGAAAAAAGTGATCCCCCAAAGTGAGGCTAGAGGGGTACTTCCAAGCTGCTCTCATAGGCTATGGGAGGCAAAACTGCAAACTGCTTCTCAGACGCTCACAGGTAAGGAACCGTGAGTCTGAAAGCTTTCCTGAAAGCTGTCCTTACCAGAGGGAGCCATTTCCATTTCCAGTCCTGACCTGGAGCTGGTGGGCGATCCTGGCTCGGACCCAGTCTACACAAGCAGGTTTCCTGAACAGGGACAGCAGTTGATGCTACGCTTTCAGGCCTTCCCAAAGACTGACTCTGTAATGCTCAGGGAATGCCTGCCCCATTCTGCTGCTGGTCCAGAGCGGCCATGGTAACCTGCACGTGCAGTCAGGACACAGAGCTGCCCCACCTTGGGCTCCACTCACTGATTCTGGCTGTGCAGTCAGGACCTATGGGCCTCAGCGAGTGTTCCTGGACTATGTTCAATCTGGTGTGGAGTCTGGGGCCAATTTAATTTTAAATTCTTCAGTGAAACAGATTCAGGTGACTGGAGTAGACAACACAAGGAACGTTAGATGAGACATGCCTTTTCCCAGCGTACACTGATTGAAACCTGGCAACTGTATCAACAATGGGCCGCATCCTGCAGTTTTGGTGGGCACTGTCTAATGCAATGCCTGGTGAGAAACGGGGGGAGGCAGGGGAAAAGGCCTGGGCCTGCTCGCGAGCACCTGGCCCTTCCTATGGGAGGGAGCATGGGGCTGTCCGTGGCAGAAAACTTCCTACTAAACCTACAACGTGAGAAATAGCAAACCTCAGGGGGGTAAACATTTCTGCATGTTTTTCCTTCTCTACCCAGCAGGGTTAGATTTGGATCACATGGAGGCTGGTTGGCCAGAGTGGACTTCGCCCTGGTCAGCCTTTCAAACAGTTCCTTATCTAGGGTAAAGAGTCACTTACACCAGGAGAATAACCAAAGAATGCTGGCTCGCCTGACCTCTCCTCTTGCAGTGGTTCCTGGGAACTGGTAAGAGTGGGGAGAGGATAGGGTCTGAAACAAATTGAAGGGGAAAGTCAGCTCTGGGCACGTTACCTACGTACGTATACTGCTGGGTTGAGGATGTGGAGCCATGTCATAGTGACATAGAAATTAGGGGTGACAGTTGACATGGGCATTTGGTAAGAACACATTTTCTTGATTCTCTTCATCAGCAGCAGGTCTGGTGGAAGAGGCTTCAGGAGTAAATCCCACTTGAAATGCCTCACAGGGACCAACCGGTGATCCTGGGCTCCCGACTGAACCTCTGAGCTCAGGAGCCCCTTCCAGCCCAATTCTCCAAGGATCCTTGCTCTAAATTTTCTGATTCTCTGGCAGGGGCTGCCAGAGGTAGAACGTGTCTTTTGAATTGTAAGGATATTCTATCTAGTCTGAGACTTGTTCTATTGCTGCTATTTGAGAAATTCAACCATAGTGTGACTACATTAGCAGAACTCACAATTTACACAAAAATCCTAATTTTAGGGGAGGGAGATAATAAGGTAACTAAGTATTCCCTAATTTTTGAAAGATTCAACTATATTTTTTCTAGGATGGTCCTGCTTAAGTGTGGTTCATCTGTAAGTCAAGACCGCACTAGCTGTAGGTCACTTTGGAGTTGAGACCCTAGGAAATGCCCTCCGTTGGCAGTGTGCGACCTCAGCTGTATAACAGCACAAGCAGTGTCAGATGGGGGACCATGAACCTGGAGGAGGAATCTGGAAGTGTCTTAGCTCCTCAAAGAAAGCTGCTGTAGAAACACAGGCTGATACCACCTTTTCTTAAAGTAAGAGACAAAAATCTTCGAAAGCCTCATTCTTGGAACACACTCTCTGCGTTCTTGCTGATGCAAGTGAAAACCAGCATCAGTCTTTGGCAAAACTGAGAGGTAAACATTCCCCTCCCCATTTTGGTGCCATTTCTGCTCTTTCTACCTATCCCACTACCACTCTTCTCCTTAAGTACCTAGACCCTTAAAACTAAGAAAATGACCTGAAGTTAGGCATTAGCTGATTGAAATGAATTTCAATCTCTATACAGCACTTCTCTATATAGCACTTCTCCCAGAGGTGTGGACAGTCTAAGCTTCCGTTCTAATTGTAGCAAAGGAATTCCAAGCTTCATTGGGCAATGGATGGTAGTTGGGAAGGAGGGAAGGCTGGGCTCTCTTGCCAGCTGTCATGGGGTGTATACAGGGCTGCCCTACACATCAGCGCCTGGACATGACAGTATCTACTTCTAAGTAAGACAAAAGGACATGGGACTCTCTCAGGATTACACGACAGTCATTAGCATACAGACAGACACATTCACACCTACACAAAACACATAGATGCATGTAAATCAGTACAATGCTAAGAGCTCATTACTACCTGGATTATAATACACCAATCGCCAAATTCTGATTCCAAAACTTAACTTCTGAACCGAAAAACCATTTGATGTAACAAATTCTGTCCTCTCAGCCAGTATCACAAAGGGCTCCTATTTGGAGAGTAGTCATGGCATGTAAGTAAAGGAGCTACTCCAGTAGCATAAATCATTATTTTAGGCATTTGGAGAAGTGAAGGCTAGGAGAAAAGGCCATGTCTTTACAACACCAATATGACGAGTCAACTTGGTAGCAAAAACAGCTCTGAAATTGGCTGCACAATAGCTGTTTGCCTAATATACTTATTAAGACTGAGTTCTTGAATCTCCAGTCCAGTAGGTAACTAGATCAGGACATCAAGATTCTACCTTCACTCTTTCCTTTCCAAGAAAGAAGGCGGTGGCATGCAGGACGTCGGCAGCATGGGTGGAGTTATGGTAGGCATTGGACGAGTGGTAGTTGGCTTCAATCACCTGGAGCCAGGCCCGGAGAGTAGTTTCAGAACAGTGTAAAAACTCACATACTCCGAACCGGGAAAAAACCTTCAAGCCCAGATAAACCAAGGGCCTGGAAAACAGGAAAACAAACCCTGATTCATTGTACTCACTGGTCCAGAAGCTGCTTTCTTTGATGACCCTAGGAATAGAGGCGTTGTTCTTCTGATGCTTATTCCACGTGCACGGGGGTTAGGGGTAAAACTATCTCCTCCCCCAATTACAAGGAGCCAGAGCATCTCCTTCTCACTAGCCACTTATTTACAACTAGGTGCCTCATGGTGGTCAATCCAAATGATTTCTCGATTGTCTCTAAGTCATATGCCCTTCAGTGGCTCTCACAACCAAGAAAGGTCCCTGGTGTCCCTCTCCAGCTCCACTTCCACGTAAGCCCTGCGCTTCCTTTGTGTCCCCCGAGGGAGTTACTGAGCCTAAGGACAAAAGGAATGGCTTGTGTGGTCTCAGCAAAATCCTGTCATTTAGAGCCATGTTGCTTATTTACAGGTGAGAACCATTCACATCCTATAGCCTAACAGCCTTCTCCTACTTAGAAGAGGACTTTCTGAGGTATCTAATCTCTCCCCTACGTACAGGATGGGTCAATAGTGCCCTCAACTCCTTTGGTAAGGTGGGGCTTCCACAATTTGGGTTGAGGATACTGAGAACTCTTGGCTCACTAGCACAAAGGAATGACCTGGGTAGGTCTGAGAAGGACGCTCAGTATTTCCTCATCCTGGGTCATCGCCAGGCTGACCCCACATATCACCCACTAATACTCCTACTGAGGGGCCACAGTCTCTGCTCGTTCAACACTCCTGCAGCATGGCAAGAAAGGCAGAACCTGTGAGGTCTCTTGCAGCAAGGACTCACGTCTCCCTCAAGGTTTCCAGATGGGACCGTCTTGAGCTTGGCCATCCATCTTCCCCTGCTGGAGCCAGAGAGGCCACATACCTTTTATGTGTAACGGCTTCCAATTCAAAGATGTTGAACTCCCAACTCTCCTCATTATCAAGTAACTGAGCAATACAAGGGGGGACGTCGTTGATGGTTACTGGCATCCCAAGGTGACCGTGACTCTGGTGCACGTCTGAGAAACAGATGGGGTGGGGGACGCTGGTTAATTGTGGAATCTTGTGCCCCTGAGCATTTGTCATCATTTTCATGGCGGCTACTATAAAAACGAAATCTTGAACTTCCAAAGGTAGGAAGATTCACTTCAGCGTTCTGCTCTGACATTACTCAATTTCGAGACTCCCACATAGAAAAGTAATTCCGTTTAACTGTCTGTTGAAAGGTATAGAGATTTTAAATTCTTATTCTGAGACAGAATTCTTATTCTCAGAGAAGCCATTTTAATTAGGAGACCTGGTTTCAAGATACTTAAACTTCCGTGAGACAAACAGGAAGTAACACCAAACACAGTCTTCCCTTCCAAAGTAATCACCATACTGGGGAGGCAGAGGCCAGAGACAGGTTAGTAGGAACAAGTGGGCAGATGACAACTTACTCTTTGTGAACACATACTCATTTCCTGACAACCTTCTCAAGCCATCCTAGAATAAAGAAAGAGGCTATTAAAAGCATGCTTTATATGCCATTATCATTATTTTCACAGTTCTGTCATTAGCCAAAGGGATCTGAATCCTGAACAATCCAGTCAATCTGGAACTCCAAACTGAAGCTCAAAATTAAATCAGAACAATAGCTACAAGACAGAGGAGAGTCTCCCTTCCATGGCTATTAGTCCTAGGAGACAGAAATTGAGAAGAACGTGTATATGACTGCATTTAGGTCTTACACCTGAGCTGTGAGTTGGTTCTATTCTAATGCCGTCTTTCTCTTCTGGCGTTTGGAAGCCACATTAGTGAACTCACAGAAGTGATCTTGCTTCGGATGCATGTGATTTTGAAGGGACCCCTCTAACCTTCACAGGGACTGTGTTACTCGATTTACATATTAGGGAGCCACAGCCATGGGCCACATTTTAGGGATTCCTTAATCCAAAGCCTTAACATTTGGGGTTTAATTTTTGACTAATATTTAATTCTTTTCCAACTGTATTTTCCGTTTTGCAACATGAGCATTGCTGCTAGCCTTCAAAAGGAAAGTTTCTGGATTTGAGGTCTTTGGAGGGACCGCTGAAGGGACTGGGCAGAATTCCAGTGTTCTGCCATTTACTAGGCTCTTGAACTCGGCCCCGGATGTTCTTTCATCGCAGGTTCCTTTCCGTCATCTTCTACCCATGTACCTAATTATTTAGATCTTTGTTAAAAGTCATTTATAATTGCTTGTCATCCCTAGAAAGTGTGTGCTAAGGTTTAAAGTACTAATGAAGGGCTCCCCTGAAGTCACACCTTGGATCTTTAGGCCAAGAGCTTAATTTTTACAAGTGGATAAAAGCAACAATGGCCACAAATGTCCTGCCTCTATGGCAGATATCACCAGGGACTCCTCTGTTCTATCTTTGCCTTTCTTTCTCCTCTTCCCTAAAGCTACGCTATAAAAATAGGTGGAATCCTGCACTGGTTCCTTGCTGCATTACCTGGAGAGGAACCCCAAGATGGTATGGTAGCAGGGGGAAGGAGGGCGGATACTTTACTCGTTCCAGGATCCAGCACCCTCCTGAAAGGCCCCTGCCAGTGTTCTCTACAACTGAAGTCTACGCTGCATTGGGATGGGGCAGCCAGGGCCAGCCCAGGGGCAGGAAAGGGATAGGAGGTCACTCAAATTACAGTCTCACAAGAGACCTTTAATAGGAACAAGGAGAAGGGGCCAGAAAGCCAGCCAACACTCAGCATCTGGTGGCAGGACTCGATAAAGATCTTTAAAATAAAACTCATAGATGACTCTTGGACTTTGCTTTTCCCCCAAAGAATTCTTCCAGCTGCAGCCTCTTATAAGGCGCACAAATGAAGAACTGAATTTTCTTCTTTTTCTTCACTGGCTGATAGAGGATGATTACAGCCAAATAGGTCACATACACACACTTGAACAGGATGAGTCCTTCGAACTAAGCTATCTTGGTGGTTACAAAGGATGGTGTTGGAGTGCCCTCCCCTCCCCCACCAAGCCAGAGCAGCTCCACTCTCCTTTTATCCGATTATAAAGGAAACTTCCATATAAGCTTGTGTTTAAAGAATAGTTGACACCTAAGATTTCGGAAACCAGTTCTGTAGTCTGAGTACAAACTCTTTCCTTATATAAAGAGCCTGAGAACCGTCAATCAATCCAACCTTGTACCAGGTCAAGGGGCAGAAGTAATCAAGGGTCCCATCACGCATATTGTACCCGCAATCAGACGCCTGTGAACTCCTTTCTGTAATCCAAATTCTGGAGGACTGCCTCCCACTGATATGATCCGTCAGCTTTACAAGGCTTCTGCAGAAAGCTTTTGCAGAAGGGTAAGTGCAAGAATTACTTGCATAATGCCACACACATAAATTCTGATGCTTCTGGTTATACTGAAGTTAGTCCATACAACAGGGATTTCGGCAACTACAGGTAACAGTGTATGTTATAAGTCACATGTACTCTAGAGTGCATTTAATGTCATCCCCCCTGCATTTCTGGGTTTTCCTCGTCACTCACAGTCATCAGGCCTCCGACGAGATCACTGGTGTGAGGATCTTCATCTTTGGTACCCAGCTGAGGAGAGTAGAGTTCCGTGGTCCGTAAAATTTCTAAAACTCTATCCAACGCTTCTGCTACTGTGACGGGGCTGTTTTCTTGGGCTGCATTGATTATATTTATAACCTAAGGAAGTAAAGAAAGAGGAAGAGTAAATTTGAGGACATTAGGATTCTACTTTCCAAAAGTCATACGTACACCTGGAATCCAAAAGAAATCAGGTGATGACGCATTGTTCATGACCGGCGCGTTCACGCCACTCCTGCCTTCTTACTGAGGAGGGCTGTTCATCCCCTCCCCTGGTGTTACTCCTACCTCCCTGGCAGCATTTGTATCAGATCCTTGGCTGACCTTTCTCCTCTAGCTGTCTTCGACAGGGTGGAGCTCCTCAGCGACTGGTGCTGGGTCTTTTTCTCACCCTACAGTCCTTTCAGACATGAGCTCTTTCACTCCCACAGCTTTGGACACATACGATCTGTGTGCTAAGGACTCTCAAAATTTCATCCCAGCCCTGAACTCTTTTTGAACTTCATACTTATATATTCAATTGCTTATCTGACACATCTACTGGAATATTCTACTTAATGTCCAAAACGAAACTCATGATCTTTCTCCCCTTTCCCCAAAGCAAGCAGGTAAAACAAAACAAAACATAACAACAACAAAAAATGGAACAGAAGAGCTATGCAGTAGCATAGCTTTTTACACTTTTTTCTCCAGTTTTTACACTGAAGGAAAAAAAACAAGTCACTTCTATCCATCTTGTGCTCAAATTAAAAGTCTGAAAGGCCCTGGTTTATGTATCACTTGCCCCCTGATTTACATTCTCTCCCCACCCTGACAATATAATTAATCTCCAAGTCAAATTGATTCGACCCCTAAATATTTCCTGATCTATTCATTTCATTCCTCTTCCACTGCTATAATTCTAGAACAGCCCTAAATGGCCTCTTCTTTTTCACTCTTGCCATCTCCAGTTCATTATCTGCATAGTGGCTGGATGTTCTTTTCAATAAACACACCTGATCGGGTTTCTCCCCTGCTTTAAACTCTTCTGTGGTTTCTTCTGCACATAAACTAAAAGAAAAACTTGTTATGGCCCAATTGGCCAGAATGAACTGAGCCCTGCGTAACTCATGTCTCCATTCGCTCCCCTTTGCTCTCCAAACTCCAGCCACTCTGACTTTCTTTCAGGTCCTCAAATGCTCCGATCCGTCTCTTCCCACCTCAGCGCTCCCTCCCTTGCCATGTCTGCTGCCTAGAACCCTCTTACCCCCGTCTTCTCCTACACCTTTGCATGCTTCAGCTCTTATGTCAAACATTACTTCCTCTCCAGAGAGACCGTCCCTGATCACCCCTCACCCAACCAAAACAGGGCCCTAATCTAAGCTCATCTCCTAGAATCCTGTAGTTTTCCTTTATAGCCATTACTGTAATTTATAACCACATATTTATTATGTGTTTATTTGTTTACAATCTGTTTCTTCTACTAGACTATACACTCGGTGATATCAGTGGTATGTCATTCATCATTTTATCTCCAAAACTAGCCCAGTGCGAGGCAGCCCGGATGGTAGAGTGGAGGCAGCAGGTGCCACTCACCTTTGTGATGGGAGCTTCGATGGTCATGGAGTGGATTCTTGCCATGGATGGATAGCGACGATTCTGCAGGCTTGGTGCTGGAAATAAGTCAAGAAAGATACACCTGGTTTTGGTGGCTCTGCCTAACTAGGGGCAGCAAAGGAGCCCGTCATGGACTGGGAGCGTGATTCTCAACGGACTGCTGTCCCCCTGCTGTCACCCCCAAGGCAATGAATTTACCCATCTCTTAATCTTAAAAGGCTAAGAGCTCAGCCACGACTTGCCAGAGTCTGGACAGGGTGGTCTGGCCTGGAACTTTGGTAGCAGGAAGGCTGTACGCATCCCAGGTCCACAAGGGGGATTTCAGAGAAGCTTGAGGGGATCCTGAGGCCCCATCCCAACACCTAATGATCCCCCAGAACTCACTTTCCCTTAAGTCACTGAAGCCCAGCTTGGGCAGCAGCATCACTCAGTCTTGTAACTGGGTAACTGCAGTGCGGGAGGTGTGGCGGATCCACAAAGGGGCGGGGGGGAGGGGCAGACGAATGAGCCTGCTCAGCGTGAATCAGGGCCAGGCACTCGCCTCCCTGAGCCTTCAGGTTCCTAACACCCAGCACTCAGGCTGGCTCTAGCTCTCATCTGTAGAAACTTTCATGTTCAAGTCATTTAAGGGTTTTCAACAGGTAATGTTTACGTGGGGTCCAGAAGTCAAAAGGTAGAAACTTGACTTTAAAAGCACCGTTCTCAACCAGCTCTTCCTAGCCCTCCCTGTGAGGCAGGCAGGAGGGACAACCGCAGGTTACAGATGATCACCCACTCCAGCCAGTGGCTGCAGAGCCGGCCTGCGGCTCAGCCATCGCTGTGGCCCCCTCTGCTGCCAGGCAGGCACACTGGAGACCTCTGCATACTCTCAACCCTCCCTCTTTCCGTGCTCTGGAGCGAGGATATCCCATCTCAAACTCTGCTCTGAAAACTCATCTAGGTGACATTCCCTCATCCATTATCCTCTCTATCTAAACTATCCACACCTTCATCCATCTGAAAATATTTCAGTCCATCCTCTTTACATGCTTGGTCCCAATCCCTTACATGCCCTGTGATTTATCCATCTTCCTCTATGAATTATCCATCTTATCTCTAGAGTCTTTGGTTCTTGCTAGTTCAGCCACTGCCCTCATACTCATTGTGACCCAAAGGACTGAAAAGTCCTTTACTTGCCCCTCCTGTTTATTCCCTTAAGTTACATCCCACTCCTTTCCTTCCTTTCACCGTCACTATCCATCCCCTCCTCATACCCCTAGAATCTGTCCTCCCATTTGCCAAATAAAAACTAACTGAATGAGTGAAATCCATTAGTCTGTGCTCAGCTCTTAAGCTCATTGATCTCTGCAGCATTTATCACTGCTGGCCATCTCCTTTCTTCTGCTACCCTACCGTTCATGTGACAGTGGACTCAACCCAGCTCTCCTGTCCTCTTACTGGCCTTAGCTCTCCTGCCTTGCCTCTCATGGAGGGTGTACCCTCAAGCCTTGGACTTAGACCCTCTGTTCTTTCATCATACACACACACACACACACACACACACACACACACACACAGACACCCCTTAGAGATGTTCCTCTGTTCATGGCTTCATCTGTCACCTCTAGGACCCCCAAATCCACATCTCTAGCCCTGAGTACCAGTCTTGCATTTTAGCTTCCTTGCCATCTCCACTAAAATAAAACTCATCATCTTCTCAACGTCCCACCTACTCATATGTGGAGACTTTCCTATTTCTGTAAATATTACTTACATCTTTCCAGGCACATAGGCATGACATTTCAGAATCGTCTCTCTGCAAATCCAGCTGATGACTTAGGCCTGATTGAACTCAAAAACTGTTTTGCTAAATTCTGCCTCACAGTTTATCTGTGATGTTTTATTAAGGGAAAGTGTGTGTAACAGGTACACAGAAAACTGGGTTTGTATTGGAGGCGGGAAGTCAAGACTCTGGTCCCTTCTCTGCCCCTAGTACCCGCGAGTGACCCAGCTATTGGAACTCCGAGCTGCTCTGTGGTTCTGGCCCAGCACACTTTAGACCACCAAGAAAGTAGCATCGAGTCATTTCAAAGAGAGGACAAAGACTGTAAAACGTAAAAAAAGAATTAAAGGCCTAAAAAGTGTTCAGCCTTTTGGAAAAAAGTCAGTTTCATTGAAATCCTACTCCTGGGGGTTTTGTTTATATGCTGACGACTTCGTGACTATATTCCTCTGTTATTTTCTATACTTTTAAAAGATCAAGGAAATCTGAAAAACCTCTTACCATCGCTGCCTCGAGATGATATCGACTTCACATCTATGGACTCTTTCCTCCGGTTCTTGTATCTGAATGAATGAGACTCTAAGGGTTTCAGATGAGTGACGGAGAGTGATTAGTTATCAGCTATCACAGGTGAAGTCCAGATGCATTTTATTCCCTTATTCTCCAAAGGAAACAAGGTTCCTTTCTAAGCACTATAAAACATTTTTAGGAACTAGTAAAAGCACTTTCTCTTCAAATCATCACCGCGTACAGAATTTTCAGTGGTATTAGTTGTAAAATGATGCCTTTTCCTGTGATACAACATTATATCATAGAAATGGGGCTTCTTATCAAGCCTTATTTAGATCCATTAATAACATATCTTTTTGAAAATAAACATTAAAACTTGGGGGGGGGGAGCTCATTTTCACCTGAAGGACAATACATTTAACTGGATGGGGAAGGCTCTTATGGGGCTATCTGGGGAAATAAAAATACGAGTGAAATCCACAGAGAGCTGAATATACTTGAGAAATTAATGTGGACAAGGTTAGGCCCCTCTGGAAAGTCAGACCTCTAGGTGGTCTTCTAGGTTCTCCTGAGGGTGTGATTTCATCAAATGATGAAACTGCTGATCCCAGGAAGGAAGAAAGAAAAAGCAGTTTTATAATCGAACCGTTTCCAACAACTAAACCCTCCCTTTCGTCTCCATTTTCTGAGGGGGGAAAGCACTTAAAAATTCTACATAAGTCTTTGCAGGCTTTGAATTTAACACTGACACTGTGCTGCGACATGAATGCAAGACCTAAGGACAGAGTGCACGCCACCGGTGAGGACCACGGGGTAAAAGTATGAGGGCGGCAGAGCCGGCTTCCGAAGCAGGCATTTTCAGGGCGTTGGCGTCCTGTGGGAGTGACACGAGCAGGGAGGGGACAAAACCGGGACACGGATCTGTTCTCACTGTGCTAACACGGGGCAGCCAGGCAGGTTCCAGCAGAAAGAATGCATCTCTCAGACACCAATAAATAATCATGTTCCAAGAAAAAACAAAGGTTCAAAATGTTTTTTAAAGAATTGTCTAGTGACACCAAACAAAGGTGTAAGAGCGTGTAATACTAACGAGGACCAGCTCCAGAGCCAAACTGCCAACATTGAGATCTTTGCTCTGCCGTCTAGGAGCTGTGTAACCGTGGCAATGCTACTTGTCTGTCTCAGTTCCCCCATCTGTAAAGTGGGGACAGTCATAGCATCACATTCATTGGCCGTTGTGAGATGTAAACGACTTAACCCATGAATAACACCTGGAACAGTGCCGGCTACGTAGTAAGTATGTAGTTCATGTTGGCTATTACATGTTATTAATCTGTTCATTTGCACATGTACCTTCTTTTTAGGCACACGTGAAATCATGTGACAATATTGTTCTAGTACTTGCTGTTTGCACTTCATAATATGTTTTAGATACTTTTCTAGATCACCTTTTTAACCATTTACTTTAGTGTCCTAAAAAAAAATCTGATTCAGTTTTTTTAAAAGGCTACAACAATAACTAAACCTGAATTATATTTATCCAGCATGAAGTGAAAGGCAAAACTGTTAGAAAGTGGATCTGAACACCACAGCTACAGAGCCGTGTCTTAAATGTTCTAACTTAAAATATTCACTATCTCTTTGCCTAATTTTGTCTTCCAGCCTCTGCCTTAATAATTTCCCTGGTCTTGGATATGAGTTTCAACATTTCTTTATAAAGACAACTGTAAAGACAATTTATAAAGACAATTATAATATTAAAGACAAATATAATAATAAGGTTAGGATCATATGGCATCTTTCAAATGCTCAGAAACTAATAATGGTCACTCGCGAGACATTCGCTTTTAGCCTATTCAGGGACTTACCAATCATATATGTTGCTAACATTTGTTTACTAGATATAAATTAAATCAAACTTATTAAAGATTTCAGATTACATTCAAGAATTCCTCAAAATGTAGTTTCTAAATAAAACTAAAGTAGGGATGTTAGTTTACCAGCTGTGGGCCCAGGTTGACTGGTTGAATCCTGAATCGTGCATTAGAAATTATTCAAAGATGAGTAATGCTTATTCTTCCTGATTTTATCTCAGCTAAAATTAAGACAAACTATAGCAATCGAAATGATTAAAAGTTTGGAGAAATTCTTCAATAAAGGCCATTTAAATCAAAGAATTTGTTATTCATTCTCTCAACAAATGCTTGTGGAATGAATTAAAAAAACAGGGGAAAAAAGGGATAAAAGTTTTAAATAGCTGTACCCAAAGGCAAAAAAGGATATAGTATCACCAATTAAGAAAAAGCTACAACTTACTGAGTACCTACTATGCACCAGATACTCCTCTTTCATATTTACTTTAAATATAGCAATTACATGATCATTAATACAATTCTGAAAGCTACATATTACAATCCCTATTTTACTGATGAGGAAATTTAAACTTGGAGAGATTATGTAGACAGCTCAAGGTCAAAGAGCTAATAAATGGTAGAACCTGTATTTTCCAAGATGGGATATTTCAATTTATCAATGTTCTATGAGTATTTATTGTCTATTTTGTGCCAGGCTGGGCACTGTACTGGATATGAAAACACTTGTAACAGGTTTTGGCACCCAGAACCCTTTAAGTTAATTAAAATAATACTCTTGCAGAAAGTGTTAGAAGAAATAAACTAAAACGAGAGAGAGAGAGAGAGAGAGAGAGAGAGAGAGAGAAGGGGAAAGGGGAGATGGTGGGGGAGGGGATGGGAAGGGAGGGGAAGACAGATGGGTAGGGAAGGAAAGGAGAAAACTAAACAGCTAAATATTAGGTACTGCTAAATATCATGTACGTTTTCTCCTTTAATCCTCATAATGACGAGATGGACATTATTAGTTCATTTTACAAATAAAGAAACAGAAGATCAGAAAGATCCAATGAACTCTTTCTGAGTAAGCCAAAATATGGTCCATCCTGGAATCAAGGAGAGGGACTAAATAGTAGCCCACGGGCTGACTTGATGCATTAGTGGTTGGGAAGTCACCAACAGGGGAGAGAATGTACATGCGGGAACAAGAATTTTAAATCTTTGGTAACAGACTGATTTTTCCCTCTAATGCTCGAGAATGCCAGACCTTTCAAAAGTAGAAGTCATCAGGTCCAGCCCCCTCATTTTATGGCTGAGGAAACCAAGGGTCAGACACTCAGAATCTTGCTCCAGGTATGAGGCGGGGAGCGGGAAGCTGAAATGGTGACTCAGTGCTCCCACTCCCAGGCCAGGGCCCATCCACATTTTCTAATTGTTTAGTCACTGACTGCTGCTAAGAAAGGGAAGCCTGCCTGTCGTATAACAACACTGTGCTTCCCCTGGACTTCTGGGCCACTCTCTATTTTAGGTCTGTGTGCTCGACATGGTCTCTAGCCAGCAAAAGAAAACCAGGAATGGGGAGGCATGCAGTAGAAAAGGTTGCCATAAATGAATATTCAAAAATTTTAAAGGGATTCTGCTTTGATTCTGGTTTTCCAACCTTCTGATATCAGCAACCCAAATTCTGGGGTGGTGACTGTCCATCTAGACTTCTTCAGAGTAACTGGTAGAGTTGAACCTACAAATGCCACCTGAGTGTAGAAGAGTGGGATGGAAATATTCTCACCTGTCTGAGAATTGTCTCCTGAATCACGATGAAACTTGTGAATCTAAAGTTGTTCAAAAGTTTGGTAAAAACAAGAGAAAGAGATTTAAAACATGGTATGAGCCACATTTCCAGCCAAACAATTTCATTAAAAAGCTTTGAAAACGTCAAGAAAGCAAGAAGTTGCACAGATAATATGAACTGATGAAAGGTGCACACCAAGTGCAAGTCATAATGTCATAAATGCTCTGTTATGTTCAGACACCAACAGGAAGGCTGAGCTCGAGCGCGGGAAGGTACTCAGAGGACACGCTTTCTAAGCAGGACACCTAAATCTTCAGTCGGCTGTGCTCATTTTGACAGTCTGCAGAAACGCAGCAAGACAAAAAGCTATAACAAAATTTAACGTTTTTTAATAAGGCTACTATATAACCTGTTTATAATTCATATATGTTACAAAATTTTTCTATAAATAAAAATAACCCGAATTTAAGTCTAGGATTTCTGAAAGCCTTCCTACAAAACTCTTCAAATGCTTTATTTATAGACAGGGTCAATTTACACAATGTTTCTTCACAATGAAATCTGAACTTTAGATGTAGCTTAGCACCTAGTTTTTTCTGGTTACCAGTTTTATTTTTTTTTTGGGCTGATGATTTTGTGCTAATGCTCAATAAATATCTGTCAGATGATGAAATAATTAACATTAGACATAATAAATATGCTTTCTTTGGGGCTCTGCACTGTTGTGTTTATGAGCGACTGAGACACTACTGGGGCACATTCCAGCTCTATCACACTTACAATCATGCAGTTTTCCTGCTAAATCCACCTACTTCCAGTTGCTCAGACCATCAAACATTTGAAGCCACTCAATGAAGGGGATAAAGTAACTCGAGAAACAGGACAGGTGAGTGTGTAGGGCTGTCTATGAAGAAGATGAGTATGGTTTAGCAACATCAACTATAATAGCCAGAAATCCCATCTATATCAGACACAGGTTTCCAGCCTGGTTGAACCATTGAAAAATAATCATGTAAAACTGAAGTGTTAAAATAGGGGTTTTCTATGAATTATGCTGCATAGTCCATTCCACATAATTACAGAAACAATTACATGGCCAGCCTGTGCGAGATCTTGGTCTTAGTATGACTAAGGGCTGTGACTCATTTATCCCATAACTATGGGACTTTTTTATTTCTTCTGTGAACAACCACTTTATGTTTTCCCTTCACAGATAAAGACCATTTGCTACAAAGCTACTAAGCGCAGTGTGAATTTTTGATACTACCATGTATCCCCGAAAATAAGACCTAGCTGGACTATCAGCTCTAATGCATCTTTTGGAACAAAAATTAATATAAGACCTGGTTTTATTTTACTATAAGACCGGATATAATATATAATATAATATAATATAATATAATATAATATAATATAATATAATATAATATAAGATTGGGTCTTGTATTAATTTTGTCTCCAAAAGATGCATTAGCGCTGATTGTCCGGCTAGGCCTTACCTTCGGGGAAACACAGTATACCAAGTGGATACAACTTTTGCCTTGCAAAATGTTTCTCAATCAGCTTTAGTTCAAAAAGCAAATGATTTTTAAATACTTGGCTTTTTTGTCTGAATCACAATATACCTCTCCTTTAGGAACAAAGTCCCACGGCTCCCCACATCACACACACACACACACACACACAAAAGCCTGTCTTATAGTTCACTGGCCCCCACAGGCCAGCTGTTGGAATGTGGAGCTCCTGGAAGGTCAACGTGGGCTTTGTGTCCTGTCCAGATGGAACCCCACGAAGCCCAAGTCCGGATGCACAGCCCACCCCTTTGGGATGAAAATGTGTCCGGGCGCCTGAGGGGAAGTAGCGGGAACGTGGGGGAGGGGAGAGACACCGGATCCATCTGCTGAGGAGGTGCTGGTATTTCTCCACATAGGATGCTGCTTTGGCACCTTCTGAGCTGAACATAACACACCTGCTCCAAGCCTGTCACCCCCAGCTGGCTCATGTGCGTCTGACGGGCTCTCCGACAGACAGCACAGAGACTAGGAACACACTTTGACCGACCAGCCATCCAACCTTCACCTGCTTCCCAAGCAGAAGGTCTATGGGGCTGTCTCAGCAGCTGCTGCTCAGGACCCCACATCATGCCTCACTGCCTGCGTCTCTGTGGCCAAAGCAGCACCTGAGGACCTTTTTGCCTGTTACACCCCAGGAGTGCCAGGTTTTTATGGAAACTTCCTGACCCAGCTTATCTACGTGCCTCTTCCAAATACCCCCTTTTACAGATAATGATTCACTTGGATGAAAAAGTTCTTTCAGTATTAGAATTTTCTTCTTGGTGGTCTAAACCTATCTGTCAGTTGTAACTTGGTACGAATGATTCCACTAAAATGATTTCCTCATAATTCTCAGTCAAGCTCAGTGAAGAAATAAACAGGGAATGAGTGGGTGTGAGGTTTGGTGTTTTCTGGTGGGCAGCCTTGGGGAGGTTTGCGGGCCTGAGGACTGTGGGGCAGGAGGAGAGAGGCCACTTCTCATGACAACAGCACCCATCGCTTAGGTGTCTGCCATCTGCTAGCAGGTTTATACGAGGTCAGACAATTAAGTTCGCGAACTCATCCTAGAAAAAGTGCTACATACCTCATTGCTGAATATCACTACGGTCACCTTCGAAGTACTCCCCTTGGGAAGCTATGCACTGACGCCAGCGCCTAGTCCAGCCTTCAAAGCAATTTTGGAACTCTTTTTCTGGAATGGACATCAGAGCTGTAGTCGTATTACCCTTGATGTCCTGAATGTCATCAAAATGTCTTCCTTTCAAAATGTTTTCGGGTAAAGAAAGATGTCACTGGGGGCCAGATCAGGTGAGTAGGGAGGGTGATCCAATACAGTTATTTGTTTACTGGCTAAAAACTCCCTCACAGACAGTGCCGTGTGAGCTGGTGCATTGTCGTTATGCAAGAGCCATGAAGTGTGGGCGAAAAGTTCAGGTCATCTAACTTTTTCACGCGGCCTTTTCAGCACTTCCAAATAGTAAACTTGGTTAACTGTTTGTTCAGTTGGTACAAATTCATAATGAATAATCCCTCTTGATATCAAAAAAGGGTAGCAACATCGTTGCAACAAGTTTGTGAACTTAATTGTCAGACCTCATATTTGCAATCTGTTCACTACAACATCCTTGCGAGGAAGGAAGGATCATCATTCCTCTGACAGATGGGAAAACTGAGGCCTCGAGAGGTTAAGGGACTTGCTTGAGCCTCACAGCTAGTACACGGAGAGCCCAATTTCAAGCCAAGCTTCCTCTAGCTCTAAAACCATTTCCTCTTTGTCACATTGCTCTCTACAGTGAGGCCCCAGAAAGGAAATCCAGGGCCCTGGCTTATTAAACTGGGGTCTGAGGACAATATCCGCTGGGTCAGTGCAGGGCATCTGTTTCAAATATAACTTTTCTTTCCAATTTTGAGGAAGGTATGAATTTCTGCTATCGATAGATGTTGTTACATGCATGCTAAAGCCAAACAAAAATACCATAATTCAATGTCCCCATGTCAGCCAGCCTCCCTGGAGTGTGGTGTTTTTGTTGTTTTTCCTTTTGTGAAAGAAAGTTTAAAGTATAGAACATGTCCACGGACAGTAATGATGGGGAATTTTGATACTGTGTGTCCTGAGGGACCCGCAGGCTTTAGCACTAAGTTTCTGCGTTGTGAATACTGCCGGCCGCTCTTGCCAGAGCTCAAAGCAAGTCTTCGGAAGCCTACAGCTTGTTTTTGGAAAGAAAATTCATAACTTATAACCTTTAATTACTTAAAATACTACAGGTTCCCACGAATGTTGCTTGCTGTCCTTGTGCTACATGCCTTGTTTCCAAACACTTGATTATGCTTGCCTCTAAAAACTACAAATTCTGTGTGTGTGTGTGTGTGTGTGTGTGTGTGTGTGTGTGTGTGTATGAGAGAGAGAGATAGAGAGAGAGAGAGAGAGAGAGAGAGAGAGAGAGAGAGAATGTTAAGGGTCATTGGATTGTTTTCCTCTTAGAGAATAATCATTTAACCATATTTTCTCTACACATCCACCAGAATGTCTAAAACTAAAAAAAAAAAAAAATTGTCAAGGATGTGAAACTGGAGGGACTATAAAACTATACAACCATTATGAAAAAAGTTCTGGCAGTTTCTTAAAAAAATTAAACATAGACCTACACTATGACCCAAATCCTCAGTATTCAGTTCCACTCCTGAGTATTTACCCAAGATAAACAAAAGCAGTTATTCACAAAAAGCTTTGTCTAAGAATGTTCAAAGGAGCCAACAAATGGAAACAGCCCAGAAGTCCATCAACGAGAGAAACTGTGGTAGATCGATGCAATGGAATACTATTCAGCAATAAAAAAGAAAACAACTACCGATACATGCACTGTGGATGAATCTCGAAACATGATGAGTGAAAGAAGCCAGACAAGAAAGAGTAGACACTGTAGGAAGCTCTAGAACAGGCAAAACAACTCTCTGGTTACATAATTCAGAACTGTGTGACCTCTGGGGGATGGACTGGAGCAAGGAGAACTGGGAAGTAACATGAGGGAACTTTGGGGATGATGAGGTTTGTTCTCTTGATGGAGTCTGGTTAGAGAGGTATGTGCGTTTGTCAAAACTCAAGGAATGCTATATTTAAGATTTGTGCATTTCACTGTATGTAACTTTTTAACTAAAAAAAGAAAATTCCCCCAAAACAAAGAGTAAGCTCTAGTTAATAATATGAATGTTAAAGTACCGAAGAGCGAACTGTCCTGATGCTTGCGACTTAGTTTGAAATCTATCAAAGAATAAGATGGACTGATTGATGAATTGAGGGATAGACAGATGGACAGATATATGATTGACCAAAATATTAATTACCGAACCTAGGGGTTAGGTACATGCGTATTTACTTATAATTCTTCTAACTTTTCTATATGTTTGAAAATTTTCATTAAAAAATATTGGAAAAATTGTATGTTCAATAGAATATGGGTTGATGGCTAAAACTGGAAGTCTGAAATATAATTTCAAATGCTGTGAAAATAGACAAAATAAAGGAAATTGAGAACAGGCTGAATTGAGCAAGGTGAATCACATCGCATGGTCCCTGGGATTCCGGACCCCCACGAACCTGGGCATGAAAATGATGTGCCACTTCAAACCATAACACGGGAACTGCAGACAGCAGCTGGCAATCTCAGAAGATTTACCTAGGTAATGTTGATACATTGCTCTCAATAATTTTATTGATTTTGTGAATTTTGGAGTTACAAATGAACCTAAATCCTGATCTCTCCTATGGGAGAAAAACTCCAAAACATAACTATATGAAAACATTCCTCCTATGTTAAAAATCACCTTTTTTGAAAAATGGAAAGTCATGAGACTTTTTAGCAATTAAAATGAGTCAAGGCCAGGATCAACGTAATAATCAGTGCAAGCACGCAAGCAAGCAAATAATACTAGATACCTCCTTTAGCATTCATTCAGAATCACCTTGGGAATGTGAATCGCATTTTGGTAGAAATGTGCTTTTGTCATTATTGAATGACAAAGTCATAAAAGGCATCCGTCACAATTAAAATCACCCGATATCCCAATAGGTGAGCTTGGGGATCATCCTTGATGCTTCCTTTTCTCTCATCCGCCCCTGCCTAAGTCCGTCATCAAAGCCTGTAAAATCTCCTTTCTCAATACCTCTAGAATCACCACTTCACTTCTCTCCATTGTCAGAGAGCAGGCTACCGTCAGCTTACCTGAATTTGGCAATACCCCCAGCCCAATCCATTCTGAATTCTTCAACCTGTGCAATCTTGCAAAATGGTCCGTTTAAATCCTATCACTCTCCTGATTAAAATGCGTACTTCCCATAGGTCTCAGGGCCAGTTTCATGTGACCGCCTGGCCATGCGGCTCTGCAGCGTGGCCTGGCCCCTGCCAGCTCTCCTGCTGCCCCTTGCCACTGTGTCCTGGGCTCTCAGCTTGCATGCCATACTGGCTGGCCTCCTTTCCATCCCACTAATTTTCCCACGCACTTTACTACCCATGCCTTTGCACCTGTGGCTCCTCCGCCCAGGAAGCTTCCCAATCCATTCTCTTCCCTTTGCCTGTGTGTCCTCCAGGTCTTAGCCAAAAGGTGATTTCCCCACAGGAAAGCCTTCCCAGCTAGTTTTTGCCTATCCCTGTCCCTTCTGAGCTCAAGTGTTTCTGTCACATGTTCTTAACGGACTTTTCCTTTATTGTATTTCTTACACTTCAAAACTTTGTCCTGTTTGATTGTCTGTTATCCTTCCAAACCGTAAGTTCTATTTAAGCAGGAGTTGTGTCTCATTTGATTACCTTTGTATACTGAATACTAACACAGTACCTGGCACATAGAAGCTCAATAAATTAGTCCATGAGGGACTGAGATTAATCTGCTTCTTTTCCTTTGTAGCCTGTGTTGAATATGCTGCTGTTAATGATTTGGCCACCATTTTGGTCTTTGTTGACAATATACTTAATACTGATGTTTCTAAAGACATGAATTTGCAACGTGTTTCATGGTAAAGTACTGCTAAGGAAATTTTCCTTAAAACTTTTTTTTTTTTAAGCAAATACAATGTTGACTAAAAACTACACCTATAGGCTCTGTTAGTGCCAAATTAGGCAAAACAGTTGGTGTGACGGTGAGAAATCAGGGGCATCAAAAACCTGAATGTACCCTCGTCCCTGAACAAGTTCCCTGCATCTCTGAGTCTTTGCTGTGTTTCTCATTGTATTAAACAGAGCAGTAAAAACGGTAGCTATTTTTTAAAAAAACAAAACGATTGTTCATATCTATATGCACATTTGTAATGAAATGAATAATTTTAAAGTATTTCTTAATTACATAGAAGAGTGCTGGCTTTGAAGGAAGAAGATTTGATCAGAGTTTTCAAACTCAGACTTTATAGCATTTGGTAGCTTTTGTGTCACCCCCCCACCCCCATCAATATTATGAAAAGGGGTAAAAACATTTTCAGATGCAGAAAAGCACTATTCTCTTAAACAATCAGTGTAGACAATCACTCGACTTATTAAGCAATCCTTATTTTTTTTAAAGATTAAACATGCTTGATCAACAACTTCACAACAAAATGGAGTACTTTCCATGTATGTGACACGACTTCAGTGGTGAAGTGCAGTTTGAATGCTGGGAACTGAGCCGTTTGAGAACCCACCTCTTTCAATTAACATGCAATGAAAACGGCAGTGTGAGTGGTATAATGCAGAATTTCTTTGATCATCGTTCTTTACTGAATATGCTTTGATGAGTATTTCCTCAGATAGCAAACATATCGGAGGCATAAATCAAAGATCTTTTCTGTGTGCTCTGTTTTTGGAAACCACTTGGAGATTCACTTCTCAAAATTCCCACCCAAACATCAAACAAACAACAAACGGTGTTCCCCAAACACGGGAACAAAACACCTCATGCAACACTCTGGATCCCTGTCCTTGTGATTACCTTTCCATAGCTCCTGACGCCATGGCAAATCGCTGCTATTGCTTTCCTGTATCCTGAGTCTGGATTAGCACCAAGGCCAAGGAGAAATTGCATGGATGCTAATCTTGATATCTGGTGTCAGATCACTTCAGTTAATTTCATGAGCCTAAAAGACTCAGTGCAACATCATCTGTCCCCTTTTATCTTGATGGTAATTTAAAATGTTACTTATATCAAAGCAACATTCATTGGTTTGATATAAATGAACATGAATATGAATTTTTAAGATTACACAAGATAAAAAAGAATAATCCCAGGCTTCCCCCCCACCCCCACATACTTTGCTATACACGCCAGACAAGTGGAGATACATCTCCTCTCTCTACTGTTAGATATTTTCTTGGAAAAATTGTAGCATCCCTGTTCTGTGCAATGCCAGGTCCAGGTGTTGAGATCACCGGTGTCCCTTGGTCAAAACGACTCTCATGTCGGTGCTGGTGCCCACTGGCCCAACCTTCAACATGCGTTTGCAAGGGCCTTTACAGATAAGGACTCTCGCTATGTAGCCCAGTGATAATCATATTTGTATCCTTATCTCATGGAAAAACACTTAAGGAGAACTACCATTCAAGCTTAAAAGTTTTATCTTTTTCCCCTTGTCCAGTTTTTCTTTTAATGGCTTTCAAATACCTACAACGTAAGCACCCCTTTGCTTCATACCAGGCAAATACTGAGTTTCCTAATATGGAAAAATGAGAGTGGTTCTCAAACTTCAGCATGAATTTGAATGACGAATGACGTGAAAGGTTTGTTAAAACAGGTTGCTGGGCCCCTCCCCCAGAGTTTCTGATCCACTCGGTCTGAGCAGGGCCTAGAATTTGGATCTCTCACAAGTTCCCAGATGAGGCCGAGGCTGCCAACCTGGGGACCGCCGTGCAATAGGTGACGCCTTGCCACTCAGGGTGCCCTGTGCGCCAGCAGCACTGGCTGCACCTGCTAGTTAAAACGAGCAACTCTCAGGCTCACTCCACTCACTGAGTCCAAGTCTACATTTTAACATTTAATCTCCAGGTGATTTGATTACAATTATAGCTTGAGGAACACTGAGTCAAGTGGAAAAATCATAAGCTTGCCAACTGATCTTTAGATATCTCTATTTCGGGTTGTATAAACCTGGGCAACTCATGAGCTTCACTGAGTCTGTTTCCTTATGGGTAAACGGTGACCTGTGCCTACTTTTTAGGATCCAAAAGGATCAAATGAAATAATTTGTGCAAAATGCCTTCTCAGTAGCTCTTAAGCTCGTCTTTATACTGAAATCACCCGGAAGGCTTGTAAAAAACCACACTGCTGGGCTCTGCCCCCATAAGTTCTGTTTCAGTAGGTCTGGGTTAGGGCCAAAGAGCTTGTGTTTCTAACACGTTCCCTGTGAAGCCTGAGGCTGCTGATCCAGTGGGACCCACTGGCCTAGCCCGCAGGGGGTGCCCAGATCATGCTGGTTCTTTTTGTTTTCTTTAGGGTCGATTCACCTAGATGTATCCTTTTTCTTTTTGGGGGGTGAGGGGGAGAATCTGGATTCAGTAGTGATGTATATACTCGTTGCTATTTCAAGACTGATTTTAGTTTACAGACATCTTTAGGGCACATGTTGTGCATATGGGATGTGCTGTGTTCAGCGAGCAGCACATCTGTGTTTCTCCCTTTTATGCTGTCATTCCTTTAGCCTGTGTCCCCTGGTTGCTCTGTGACAAAGAGGAACTTATATATAAATAGCTTCAGAAAGAAACTTCATTTTACTGAAAGTTTCTTGTTCCTAAAGGCTTGTCAATGACTGATGGCACTTTTGCTAAACACTTTTATGTGCACACTCATATGCCTGCTAGATTTTGTCAAGAGAATGAGGGAATTGCAAAGATCTAGCATTTTCCCACTCCTGTTACACTAGCATTCAACAGAGAGTCATTAAACTACTTAATGACACTGGGGCTTCATCTGCACTGAGATTAGCATAAGACAGAAGCAATCAGCAGGACGTCCCCCTAATAAATCAGACCCTTTGAAAGCTATGCCGAGGCGAGGCGGGACAGCACAAAGGAAAAATTAGTAATAGTGAGAGGACAGAAGAGTAAAACAGCTTCATCACTGTGTGTCCTGGGGTTCTGAGAGATGCTTATTATAATCTTTGTTTACATATTGTGAACTACCACCCCCAAGAGGAAGACGGCAGCTCTAAGTGATACCTCATCTTTTTAATTAACTCAAGAAATATTTATTGGGCCTGTGAGACAAAGATAGTTAGAAACTAGTCCCTGCTCTCAAGCGATTTATTATCTAATAGGGGATAAAAAACATTCAGTAAGTGTTTGTTGAGAGTATACTATGTGCCAGGCAATGTTCTAGGCACAGGGATGAGAACGAGAACAAAAGTTACTCTCAGGAAGCTGGTTCAGAAGCGCCAAAGGTAGCATTCCTCAAAGGGTGGGATGCCGAAGGGGTAAAAGGTAAGCTTAGGGTATTCCAAAACTTCACACTAAATAAGCTTGAACCATATATTCAAGTCATTTGCCCTTTGATGTCTTTCCAAGCCTTCTGAGTTTATCAAGGAGAAACCCTCAGGTCGGGGCTCGTGTGCCTTTAACACCTACCTGCTTCTTTCCAAGGAGGGGGGGCTCAGTCTCACTGCTTTCAGCCAACAGCAGTGGCTGTCTAGAATTTCATAACATTGTGAGGTTTTTTTTCCCCTGTTATATCTATATTTACTGGTACCTTCCATTATGGCTAGTGATTGTGGTATCCCATTTTATGGTAGTGATTACTGTGATGATAACAAGTTTTAAAAGTGACTGCTTCATAAGAAAAATATGCAATGAATCCGAATGACGAATGACGTGCATGAATACGGTCATGCATGAATATGGAGACAATCAAGGTGCAGGAGTGACTGAAGTCTGGGAAACAGAGTCATAAGCGATATGCCCATCCTGGTCCTCCCCAGTGCCCTGGCTTCAGGGGAGAGGAATCAAACCAGGTTAGAGGATTAGGCTTCAGGGAAGAGATTGAAAAGCACGGGGAGGGCTTTCAGTTGTGGACATTAAACATTCCAGTTAAGACATAGTGATTGTCAGAACTGATTTAAAAAATCAAAACCCAACTATATGACTTCAATATATAAGAACTTTACCTTCAATAGACATACAGATCGAAAGTAAACACATGGGAAAAGATACATCATGCAGACTAATAAACATAAGAAGGCTGGAGTGATTATATACAAATAAAATAGATTATAACACAAAGAGATATAAAGAGGAGCTTTTCGTAATGATAAAAGGTCAATTTATCAGAAAGCGTAATAATCATAAATATATACTACCTAACAACAGAGCTTCAAGACACTCGAAACAAAAATCGTTAGAATTAAAGGGAGAAATAGATAAGCCGACAATCATAGCTGAGGATCTTAATACTGCTCTTTTAGCACTTGATAGAACTAGAAAATAATTAGTAAAAACACAAAAGATATGAAGAACGCAATCAACCTCCTTGACCTAATTGGCATTTATAGACCACTACCCAACAACAAAAGAATACACATTCTTTTCAAATGAACTTAAAGTATTGACTAAGATAGACCTTAATCTGGACATAAAACAAGTCTCAATAAATTTAAATGGGTTCAAATCACACAAAGTATGTTCTCTAACCACAGGGAGTTAAATTAGAAACAAATAACAGAAAAATATCTATAAAATCCTCAAATATTTGGAAACTAAAACACACACTTTTAAATAGCCTCTAAACCAAAGAAGTAATCGAAAGGGAAACTAGAAAGTATTTTGAACTGAATGACTATGAGAACATACTGTGCAGGAAAGAGTTAAGAGAACAGGCCTGAGCAATGGTTAGAATGGCCTGCTTGCAGACTTGGCAACTGGCTGGTGTCTGGAAACTTGACTTCTGGAATGTTCCCCACAATGGTAGGACTTTTTAGTTCATCTGGGGTACTGACACCTGCTTTTCTTCTGGGAGATGGGAATTTTGATATCCGTGGCTGGTGCTTATGCCTGTGGGACCAGCTCCCAATAAAAACCCTGAACTTTGAGTACCTAGGTAAAACTACTGCACACATGTTGTTGCATTCTGCTGCTGTAGAAAGGAGGCTGTTCTGGGTGACACCAGCTGGGGATGGGAAGGGAAGCTTATATCTGTTTTCCTCTCGACTTTGTCTGAAATTGTTTCCCTTTTACGATTGTTGTAAAAACCTATAGCCATAACCACAACTGCCTCTGAGTCCCTGAGTCCTTCCAGTGAACCACCAAACATATGTGTGATTGGGACCTCCTAAACAACAACATATCAAAATTTGGGGACACAACTAAAGTAGTACTTAGAGGGAAATTTATAGCAGTAAATACCTATGTTAGAAAAAAAATAACCTCACCTTCCACCTTAAAAAATTAGAAAAAGACAAGCAAGTAAACCTGAAGTGAGCAGAAGAAAGGAAATAATAAAAGTCAAAGCAGCAATCAATAAACTAGCACACACACAAAAAAAAATGGATAAAATCAGTGAAACCAAAAGTTTCAGGCCCAGATGATGAATTCTGTTAAACATTTAAGGAATAAACAATGCCAATTCTCAACATCTTCCAGAAAAACAAAGAGGAGGAAATACGTCTCTACTTATTCATGAGGTCAACATTACAGTGATTCCAAAACTAGACAAAGACATTACAAGAAAAGAAAACTACAGACTAACATCCCACATGAGCATAAATGCAAAAATTCTTAACATTTTAGCAAATCAAATCCAACATGTGTGAAAGGATAATACAAGGATTTATCCCAAAACATGAAGGTTGATTTAACATTTAAAAATCAATATAATTTACTATATTAACAGACTACATGAGAAAAAATATGATATCAATAGATTTTTTTAAAAAAAGCATTTGATAAAACCCAACATCCACTCCTGATTAAATACAAAAACTCTCAGCAAAATAAGAACAGAAAGAAACCCTTGACCTAATATGTATAATACATAAAAAACCTATAGTTAATGTCATATTTAATGCTCAAAGAATAAATGCTTTCCCCCCAGAATCAGGAACAAGGTAAGAATGTCTTCTTTATCACTTCCATTGAACACTTTAAGGAAAGAAAAGTTAAAGCAATCCAGTTTGGAAAAGAAGTAGTAAAATGATCTTATTTAGTAGATGACATCATTGTCTATTTAGAAAATCTGATGGAATGTATAAAAAAAAACTATTAAAATAATAAGTGATTTAGCAATGTTGAATGGTTTAAAAAAATCAATAGATAAATCAATTGCATTTGTATATAAGAACAATGAGCAATCAAAATTGAAAGTACATAAACAATACTACTTAAATAACATTCAAAATATGAAATACTTTCAAATAAATATGAAAAAGGATAGACAAGACCTGTACACTGAAAACTATAAAACACTATGGAGAGAAATTAAAAAGACCTAAATAAATGGAGAGCTAGACCACGTTAATGGATCACAAAACTCAATATTGTAAAGGTGCCAATTTTTGCCAAATGTTTAATTTTAATCTCAAATAGAATTCCAGCCAGCTTTTTGTATAAATGGGCAATTTGATTCTAAAATTTATACAGAAATAAAAGGACTAGCTTAGCCAAAACAACTTTGAAAAAGAACAAAGTTTAAGGATTTACAGAAGCTGATTTTAAGATTATAGAGATACTGTAATTATAACAGCATTGTGATACCCAAATATAGATCAATGGAACAGAATAGAGTCCAGCAACAGAGCCACACATATATAGTCAATTGGTTTTTGACAAAGGTACAAAGGCAATTCAGTGGATAAAGGATAGTCTTCTCATTAGAAACTGGAACTGGCTATCCAAATGTCAAAAAAAAGAAAGGAAAAGAAACTTTCATCTACACTTCGCTCAATATTCAAAAATTAACTCAAAACCATGGATGTAAATAGAAGAGGTGAAAATATCCATTTTGTAAAAGAAAACATAGAAGAGAGTGTGATCTTGGGTTAACAAAGATTTCTTAGATGCAGAAACCAAGGCATGATCCATAAAACACTGATACGTTGGACTTCACAGAGCTTCTGCACTTTGGAAGACACTGTCAACAAAATGAAAAGACAAGCCACAGACTGGGAGAAAATATTTGCACATATCTGATCAACAATTTTCTCCAGAATATATAAAGAACTGCCAAAATTCAGCATTAAGGAAACACACAACCCAATTCAGAATTGAGTGAACTATTTGGACATACAGTTCATCAAAGAATATATACAGATAGCAAATAAATACATGAAAAGATGCTTGACATCGTTAGTCATTGGGGAAATAAAAATTAAGACCAGAAAGAAATATATTGTATAATTATGAGAGTGTCTAACATTTCAAAACGGACCAGGCCAGGTTGTGCACAGGTTGAATTCTTATATTACTCGTGGGAGATCACATGGTTAGGAAAAACAACTTTGGAAAACAGTTTGAGAGTTTCTTAAAAAGTTAACATGCACCTACCAAATGATATAGGTATTTACTCAAGAGAAATGAAAGTATACGTCCATTCGAGGACTTTTATATGAATGTTCAAAGCAACTTTACTTGTAATAACCAATTCTGGGAACAAACCAAATGCCAACTCACATTTGGATAAATGAAACATTTGTTATAAATGAATAAACAAATTGTGGTGTAGTTATACAATAACTACACCACTGAACAATTAAAAGAAAGGAACTACTAAAATCCACTGAATCGTACTCTTTAAATTGGTGAATTGTATAGTCTATTTATATCTCTATAAAGGTGTTTCAATAAAAAGGAAATGAACTATTAATAAGTGCAAGAGCATGGTGGATCTCAAAATCATGCTGAGTGAAAGAAGCCATACAAAAAGGGTTTGTACTCTATAATTCTATTTACATAAAATTCGAGAAAATGGAAACTATTCTATAGTGATCAGTGGTTGCTTGGAGATAGAGGAGGGCAAGGAGGGACAGGAGGAAGTAATACAAAAGGGCACAAGGAAACTCTTGAAGATATGTTGACAGAGATGGTATCTTGGTTGTGGTGACGGCTTCATGGATGTATACATATAACAGAGCTCATCAAATGGTATACTGTAAACATGGACAATTTAATGTATGTTGGTTATTCCTCAATAAAGCTAAGAAAAAGAAATAATGACCTGAGGTTCCACGTAAGCAGCTAGAAAAAAGCAAAGTAAACCAAAGTGAATTGAAGGAATGCAGCAAATAATGATTAAGGACAGTATCAACAAAGTAGATAAACAAAAGAGATACACAATAGAGAAAATTAATGAAGCATAAATATTGGTTCTCCAAAAAGATCAACAAAATTGATAAATCCCTACCTAGATAGATCAATTAAAAAAGAGAGAACGAAAATATCACTTTCAGAAATGAAAGGGAAGTTATTACTACAAATCCTACAGACACTATAAGGATAATAACAGAATATTATGATCCATTTTTTTTTGGTCAAAAAATTTAGATGAAATGGCAAATTTTCTGAAAAAATAAGGCTTACCTAAACTCACATAAGATGACAGAGAAAAAATTGAATTTTCCTATATTTATGGAAAAATTACAGAAAACAGATTTTCGTATCAAAAATCTTTCCACATAAGAAACTCCAGGCCAATATACCTTCACAGGAGAATTCAAGCACACATTTAAGGAAGAAATAACACCAATATTATATAAATTCATTCAAAAAACAGAGGAGAAGGGAATACTTCTAAGCTCATTTAATAGACCAGCATAGTCCTAATATACAAAACCTGATGAAAGCATTTAAAAAAATTATAGACCAAGATCCTTCATAAACAGACATGAAAGATATGATCTTTCATGAATGATAAAATTCTAAGTAACCAATAAAGCAACTGTTAGCATTAATTACATCAATCAAGCAAGTTCATAGGATACAAGGTTAATAAAAAATCAATTATGTTTGCAAACTAACAGCAAACATTTGGAAAATGAACTTAGAATCAATTCCATTTGTTATAACATCAGAAAACATAAAATACTTAGATATAAATTTGACAAAACTATGCAAAGACCTTTATACAGAAAACTACATACCATTGCTGAGAGAACATTAAAGATCTCAACAAATGGAGAACTCCACCATGTTCATGAATTGGAAGAATCAGTATCATTAAGTATCAATTCTCTCCAATTGATCTATAGCTTCAGTGCAATCCTAATCATAACCTCAGCAGGCTTTTTTGGGGTGAACATTATCAAGCTAATTCTAAAATAGAAATGCAAAGAACATGAATACCAAACCAATTTTGAAAAAGAACAACAAAGTTGAAGAACTTATATAACCTGACTTTGAGACTCACTATAAAGTAATTAACAAAGCATAGAACTGGCATGGGGATTGACAAACAGATCTATGCAACAGAATAGAGTCCAGAACAGACCTATACCAGTCATTTGATTTTTGGCAAAGGTGCCAAAGCAATCCAATGAGGAAAGGAAAGTCTTTTCAACAAATGATGCTTGAATAACTGGATATCCATATGGGAATATATTAAGCTTGATCCCAGCTCATACCATACACAAAAATGAATTCTAGATGGATTATACGCGTAGACCTAAATGTAAAAGATAAAAACCACAAAGCCTTTAGAGGAAATTATAGAATATCTTTATGACTTGGGGATAGGCAGAGTTTTCTTAGGCAGATCACAGAAAGCAATAGCCACAAAATACTGATAAATTGTATCAAATTAAAATCTTCTGTTCATCAAAAACACTGTCAAGAAAATGAAAAGTCACAGAGTGGAAGAAAATACCAGCAAACATATCTGACAACAAGTTGATATTTAGGGTCTAGGATATATAAAGAACTTATGCAACTCAATAATGAAAACAATCCAATTAAAAATGGCTAAAGATTTGAATGAATACTACAAAAAATGATATACAAAAGTCCAGTAACACATGGAAAAGTGTGCAGCACGTCGTTAGTCACCATGGAAGTGCAAATTAAAATCTACACACCTAACAGGATGTTAAAATTGTCAAGACTGGCACCACCACCTGTTGGCAAAGACGTGTAGTAAGTAGACCTCGTGTATTATGCTTGGGGATGTCAAATGGTAAAACCTGGGGGAAAGAACTGGCAGTTTCTTATAGAAATAAACGTACAACTAACCTATGACTTAGCAATACTCCTAGATATTTTCCCAAGAGAAACAAAAGCATATATTCACAAAAAAGGGTGTCTACAGAACTGGTCGTCGTAGCTTTATTTATAATAGCCCAAGACTATAACCAACGCATGTGTCTATCAACAGGAGAATGGATAAACGTGCTGTGGAACATTCATGCAATGGAATTCTACTCAGCAATAAAAAGTGACAAATGGATAGACCCCCAAACATAGATAAGTCTCAAAAAGATTATACTGACTGAGAGAAGGCTTTCACAAATCAGTACATAGTGAATGACTCCATTTAGATAAAACTCTAGAACAGTCAAAACTAATCTATGGTGGAAAAAATCAGCTCAGTGGTTACATCTGGGGATGAAGGGGCAGAGAGCAATTGGGAAGGACAATGAAGGAACGTTTCTGGAGCAGTCGTAATGTTCTATGTCTTCTTAGAGGTTCAGGTTACACAGGTCTATGCAGGTGGACCAAGGCTCATGCAAAGGTCCACTTACGATTTGTACATTTCTTTATATGTTAATTGTTTATAAAATGTAAGCAAATGTAGAACTCCTGTTAATGACATGCATGCTAAACTATTGGGAGAGGAGTAGTGACATATGCAATTTATTTTGAAAGATAAGAGATGTACTAATGGATGCATAGAGGAGCGTATATTTGGAAAGATATGTGATAATGCAAATATAGTAAAATGTTAAAAGTAGAATCTAAGTCGTGGGCATTTGGGTGTTTATTGTAAAATCCTTTCAACTTTGCTGTATGCTTGGTAATTTTTACAGTAAAATGTTAGAGAAAAAATTGGTTGGAATGTAAACTGAGAATGAGCCCTAGGTGTCTTTTGCATGATGTCTGCTTCCTTCATGATTTATAAAAGCGGCTGAGTGTGCTTTGTGCTGTGAGTGGCATGTACTAGTAAAAATACTATTTGTTCAAAGGCAGCACAGCTGTGCAATGGTTGCAAAGTTTGACGCCAAGCTTGAAGATTTACCAGCTGTGTAACTGCTCTCTGAATATCGGTTTCTTCGTCTGTTAAATAAGGACAATACTATCTTATGGGCTTGATATAATGACTAATTGAAAGGATGCCTTCAAAACAGCCCGGAGCCTGTAACAAAATACTCGTTCTATGAATCATAAACATTATTGTATTGCGCCTCTTGACATGTTGGAATCCCCTTCGATTCCTCTCTCCGCCGCATAGCTGCGCAGCCTGGCCTACCCCGTCGTCCTTGCTGCTCCTGTCCAGCAGAGGGGTTCAATGCCCCACGATGTCCCCTCCCACCGCTGAATTCACGAGCGCCTGACCAATGCCCCTGCCACCCATTTGCAGACATTCTTTGCTCTCCTTTCCGTCTCACCCCACCGTACCTCATCTGACAGAAAATCTGGATAATTCTTTGGTCAAAACATCGCTTGTGCCCATCTCTTCTGTTTCACTAGCCTTTTAGATGGGGTCTACCCCACGCCTCGTTGCTTTTCTTTGTTTTCATACATCTGAGTATCGTCTGCTTGGCTTCATAAGACTAGAACAGAACAGATAGTATCTTATTCCTCCTGTGTAGCTTATCAAGTACTTTTCCAGTGATTAACTTGTATGATATGATGCTGGTAACTGACGTATGAATAATTGTAGGTAACCTCATTTAGTCTCATTAGAATGTGTTAGTCAACCACCTGGCACTGTGTAAGGTCCTTAAAGGAAGGAGGAGTCAGGATGGAGAAGACACTGAAAGCTGCTTGGGATGACAAGTGTAGTGGGACAAAACCTGACCAAGTGCTGGGCTGTGTGATACAGCCAGTAAGTGCAGCAGGGACCCAGAAAGGACAGAAGGCCACTGCGCAGGGGACACACAGTGGCAAGAACTGGATTCCTAAATCCGCCTTTAAATATATACCTAGGACTTGGGAGCCAGGACTAAAAAGGGTGCCAAGGTGCTAAGCCTTTTAGAGTGAAGTCTCCAAGGGGGGAAGCATGTGCCATGTCACAGGAGGGGTGAGGGGCCAAGTGCTAGCAAGTCACCTGGACAGACCTTATAGCAACAGAGAGCCAGTGGGAGGTTTGAAGATAGAAACAAATGATTGGAGTGGCTTCTCAGGAAGATGAATCTGGCAGTGGCTACAAGATGGGTTGGGAGGGGAGCAGTGGCTTTAACTCAGTGATTTTGGAGAAAGTGAATGTTCTTCTGGCGGAGGAAGAGAGATGCATCTAAAAGACCACTAAGAAATTGCACTGTTCTCTAAACACTGCAACCAACAATGGGATGCTAAAAGTCAAGATTCCTCCAGGGAATCGATTATGTCCACCCTTGAGGAACCCCATTCTCCCGTGAGAAAATATTAGTCTCAAGGGTGACACCAGCCTCACTGGCCCCAGCCCACGAGTTGGAGGCAACAATCACAGCCCAGAGGGGCAGCCAGGGGAGCCAGCTCATGAATGAGAGTAAGTGTGGGCTGTTTGTGCAAGAACCACGCACAGACCACTCACCTAGGTCTGCGACTCAGTGTTAGAACCTCAGCAAAATGTAAAACTCCCCAGGATGCCATTGATATTTCCAGAATCAAAGGAAAGGGCACTGCCAGTAAGACTAGCTGGAAAGTGTGCTTTGGGCCAGGGAGTAGTTCAGCCACAAGAGTGAGTAGCTCTTCTCCACAGTCCAGCCCACAAGGGTCGGCACCCACTCTCTGCTCTACCCCAGTGAACCAAGAGGAATGCAGGCTGCATCCCAGAAAGTAAATCAAAACGCTGGCTCACCTTCAGCAGTTGCATAAGGAGGAAATCCGTTCTGAACAAAATGAGGCAAGTTTTGTTTTCCTTTCCTTTGCTCTCTTCCCTTTTTCTGGAAAGACACTTGTTTTGTGTTTTCTTGGAAAACCAAATTTTAACAGCCCCTCTTCTTTGTAGTCAACATTGTCTAAAAATAACTTTTCAAAGGTGGTTTTTCCTAGTTTACCTTCTTGTTCCAACAGAAGCTGATGAGTCAGAAGGCCCCAAAGAGTGTGGACCCCCTTGGTCATCCTCAGCTTCAGGAGGGCCTGCTGTGGGCCGACTTTGCATCATGCACTGGCTCAGGCGTCCTGAGTGGACACCCTGCACTCAAGGGCTTTGGCCAGCCACCAGGAGGCCGTCCTGTCATGGGCAGAGCCTAGAACCCTGAAGCCCCCAATGGCTTTGATTAGATATTCTAAAGATGTGACAGTTTTAATGCTACTTTAAATTCCTAATCCAGAAAAGAACTGTGGAGCCATTGCTCAAACAATTCCCTCTGAGTGTTAACTGATTTATCAAAAGATAAGGCAAGCGGCACCGGTGCAGGCCCCACAAACCTCCACCTCAAAAGCCTGTTTGTCATCACTAAGCTGCTGCAGCCCACGTAGATGCTCTGCCCCCCTGACAGAGATAAATTCCCCCCCCCCCCCCAAACAGGTGCTGAGGTTCTCAGGCCCAGGGGAAGAGTGACTGGCCGTGGCAAAGGGTAGCAATCTGTTTTTTTAAATTCTTTGAAGCACAAAGTGGCCCTTGCCTGAGCCTGGCCAACCGGCCCAGCTCACCATCCATTCCCCAGGGCAACAGCTCTTGGGGCTCAGGCCCCCCTGCTGCCCTGCTGCCGGGCTCCTCCCAGGGGAACACTGTCCCTTCACCACCACTGTGCCATCCAGGGATGCGATTTGGATGTTACCCGTTACACAGAAAGCTTATACAAGACGTTGTGTTTCTGTGGTTAAAGGGGGCAGCCTGTTTGCTGCCCCACCAGGGGCCCGCAGTGACAAAGAGAGAACAAGAGAACAAGACTTGGCATTTGGGCCCTGCAGAGCCATGAGGACGATCTACTGAAAAAGATTTTTTTAAAAATAGATGTTCTTTGGTCTGAATGGTTCTGGGTGAATTGTTCAAAATTAAATTGAAACAGAAACGACATAAATCCCGTCCACACCATTACTCCCCCTACCAGATCTCATAGCCATGAAACATTAATGCGGAAGAGAAATGGGAAGAAAAAAAATACTGTCAGCTGAAACCAATAACAAGGCTTGGGCTAGAGACATGGCATTCATTTATGTTGCATGTGTCCTGAATCTCAAGAAGTCAAGTGCCTTTGGGTCAGTCCCTATAGACAGGGACGCTCCCATGCCTGGATCATCCTAGGGAGAGAGACAACGGCCGAGAAACTCCCCCACCGTGCAGGGAGCCAGGCTCTGTGCTAGGTGCTTGCTGAGAAGACAGGTGGCGTCCCCATTCTCACAGAGCCTGCAGGGACAGTGGCTTTCCCCAGTCAGCCTTCTCCTGAGCCAGTGCCTATTCTAAAACGCCCCTCCAGCAACTTGCTGGACCTCCGAGTCCACACTATGCTCCTAGTGCGGAACAGTCTGTGGGCAAGTACACACAGGGGTACTACTGCTACTCAAACTCCAATTACTCTGGCCCTGGATGCAAACATTCATTCCATAGGCATGTTCTATGCCCTCTGTGGCCCTGGGCCCAGGAGGGGCCCCTGCCCTCTTTGTGTGAATTACACACGGCAATCCGCTGTGCACCTATCCTTTCATGGTTCTTTGTTCAAACCACACTCCTGTCCCCCTCTAAAACTTCCCGCAGGAAACTTCCCTAGACTAACCTAACCAATCCTACCAGATCTAAACCACTCAGAAGCTTCACTCTGCAGCCTAGTGGTTCTCAACCTTGACCTTGGCAGTACGTTGGAACCCCCTGAGGAGTTCTTAGAAATCCTCATGCCTAGCTTATACCCCAGATCCATTCCATCCCCTAAGGCCCAAGCCCAGGCATCACTGTGTGTGTGTGTGTGTGTGTGTGTGTGTGTGTATATATATATATATATATATATATAAACTTTCCAGGTAATTCCAGTGTGCAGCCAAGGCTGTGAACCACTGCATTAGCCTTTCCACGTTCCTCACCAGTTAGCACAAGTTCTTCGGGTGCTGCTGTTCCCCAGTGTAGGCGGATGGATGTAAACATTCCTACCGCAGGGATTTCCAAGTCATGTTCCTTATGGATTGCAACCTGCTTGTTAGGAAACTGACTTTTATTTCCTTTGTAACTCCAGGGCTAAAGCTCTGTCATGAGGCACTTGCATTCATTTTGACAGTTCTAATGATCTGAAACCTTCTCACAAACGTCTAACCGGCTCAAAGGTTGGCACCTCTGGTTTCTCTGCATAGTATCACACTTCTGGTTCATGCTCAGAATTAAAGAACTCAACAAGCACATGTGGAACGAATGGCACCGGCTGAGACCCAGCCCTTTGCTTCCTCCCTCTTACCTGCAGGTACATCGTCACACCAGTTCAGGCTCCCATTCCATAGCCATCATGTTTGATTAAGATAATAAGGAAAAGTATTATTTAAACCACCCCTTACTTTCTAGATTGAGGGACAGATGGCCATGAAGAAGATGAGTAAATGCATGCTTTCTTCAGTCTTCTGGATCGAGGCTGTGAAATACCAACCAGAATCTCAGCCTTCGGCAAACTAGGATGACACACTGACTGCAAGAGTCAGATTTCTCCAAAATGGGGCAGAGTGAATTTAATGGAGAACATTCCAAATTCTTCCTCCTCTTCACTCCTTTTTCCAACAATGGCACTAGAGGATCCATACTTTCTGGAACTTTGTTCTTAGAAATTATTTAAATGAGGCACCATATAAGTGAAGGTCCAGAAGCTTGAATAAAATAAAATCTTCAGAGATGAACACAGCTCTGAATACAGTTGAAACAAAAGATCCTTTAGGCAAAGGGTCTGTGTTACTACAGTTGAGTTTTAAGCTTTGATTGTCTGCGGACCTCCAAAATATGATGAAAAGATGAATTCTGAAATGCTGCAGTTACTGACAACACTCCACACACATTACTGCATGACTAATAAGCAGTTGTCCTGGGAGGAGGAGCTGTCATTACCTTCACAAGCAGCGGAGGTCTGAGGCTCTAGCTTTCCCTAAGGAAGACCCAAGGCTCCTCTATAGACAATTCACTACCAAACCCTCGTAGCGTCCTTAGAATCCTACACAGACCCCCTACATGCCCTGCTGTGACTTTCTTTCATAGCATGTCAAATGCACAGATAAACCTGATGTCATCAACAGATGGAGGCTAGATTGGGGCAGGGAGTACGTGGTATAATTTTCTTCAGTCCATACACACACCAGGATGGCTTTGGACCAGAAGTATGGATTGTCAGAGGAAGTGAGACAAAGAACAGTGGGGCAGTGAGAATCTGAGCCCCAACTTCACCCCCAGCTCAATCTCCCCAACTCTACACCACATCAAGGGATCCAGCCAAGCCTAACCATTCTTGCTTCTTCTGCCTCTGGTTACCTTTTTGATTCTGCATGGGAATCTTCTCCCAACAAGAGCAAATTCTATCCTTCCTCAGTCAACACCTACTCCATGAAGTAGTCCCCATTTTCCCAAATAAGGGTAGCCTTTTCTCATGCGCCTGCTCAGACCATGGACCTCTATTTCCTTTATAACCATATTGCTAACTACTTGGAATCCTGGTTCTGCTACACATGATCTATGTGAAAGTTAGACAGGTTTCTTAACCACTCCAAGCTTCAGTTTCCTCATTTGTAAAATGGGGACCATAATATCTACCTCATGGAGTTGCTGTGAGGATTACAGGAGTAAATATATGAAAAACACTTGCAAAGTAAGGGATACAAAGTGTTCCATACACGATATATCTTATTGTGATTATTCAAACATAAGATCCTTGACAAGCTCCATTGAGCTATTTACTGAGAGAATTCAGTAGCATCAGTGGGAGGTGGGACACGAGGCAGTGGGACACGAGGCTCCCTTGATGAGCTGGGGCCAGTGCTAAATGCCCTCTGAGAGTCAGATAAGGAGATAAGTGAGATAAGGAGTGAGAGTGAGATAAGGAGAGAGTGGTTGGGGAAAATCACAAAAGAGAAATGTGACCTGGGTCAGGTGAGCAAGAGTTCTCTAGAAGGACAGGAAGAAGGAAGAGCAGGCTAGACAGATGGAACAGTAACTAAAATGCCCAGAGGCATGAAAAAATCTTGTGCCTGTGTTTAGAGAACTACAAACGGCTTGGTGTGGCCTGAGCAAAGTGGCAGTGAACAAGGTAGAGAGTAGGCTGAGGCAGGATCGCAGAGTGCTTCTGTGTCCTCCTCAAAGATGCCTGACGATTGCTTTTTGGATAATGATGAGCCACTGGGGAGTCCTTTAGAATGAGAACTGTGGACTGGATGGTGTGCTGGTAAAGATTTAACATCTGCCTCACTGGAAAATGTATGGATATCCATTATCTAAGTTCATTATAAATTTTACTGATAAAAAGCAGAGATTAGTAAATTATGGCACCAGAGTTTTATAAATATCCCTCTTACCTGGTTTTGTAAATATAATTTTATTATAACAGCCTATCCCATTCATTTACATATCACTTAGGGCTGCTCTCCTGATTCAATGACAGAGCTGGGCAATTGTGGCAGAGATTGCATGGTCTACAATATTTATTACCTAGTCCTTTAAGAAAAAAATGCCAACTTGATATAAAGGAGGTGCGGCACACAATTTCTAAATGATATTAAAACATAAAATATTCATTATAATTAATTCTGTGTAGCCAATTGATTCCTCCAAAATGCTTTTGTTGACTTTTTGCTGAACTCATGTATAAGCAGGCTATCTATGGTTGCAACTGATGAATGAGTGGAGTTTGGACATGAATGTGACTTGATATTTTCACTTATATTTAGCAGTGAGATGAAAGTAAAATGACAGATGCATAGGAACTCCACTCATTCATCAATGTTATGAGCAACTGCTTTGTTAAATCACATAATAATAGTTTCTGAATACTGGAAGGATATTGCTTCATTTTTTTGTGCTATTTACACTGAAACTGCCACAGATTTGATGCACATTTAAATTTAGTCTATATTATTAACATTTACTCCATCACTTACTTAAGTCTAGGAAATCAACCAAAAAATAAGTCCTGGCAATTTTTAAGTTCAAGATGGCAACACAGGTGGCTTCTGAATGCACCACTTCCAAAAGACACATCAAATCTCCAATTACATACAAAACAATTGCCTCTGAAAGAAATCCAGAAACTAGCCGAGTGACTTCTACACAACAGGTGAATAAGAAAAATCCACACACAAGTGGGTAGGAGAGGCTGAGAAACAATCTTTCTATAAACCCCACTCCAAGTGAGAAAACAGACAATTAAGAGGGAACCCACAACTCCTAGCTTCTCCCTAAGGAGTAAAGTATTTGGACCCCACATCTGGTACCCCAACATGTAAGTCTTTTACCTGAGAGATGGCCCCCAAAATCTCTAGCTTTGAAAGCCAATGGAGCTTGCATCCACAAAACCCATAAGGCTATAGGGAACTAACAGACAATTCTTAAAGGGCTCACAAAGATTCACCATGGCTAAGCCCTAGGGCCCAGTAGAGATAGCAAACTGAAATTCACTCAGTCTGTCCGTGAAAGAGGATGATTTGCTTACCTTAAAAGCTTTGGCCAGAGGGGCAGGCTTGTAATAATACACATACCTAGGTGCCCACTGCAATACTTTTCAGAGACTGGGAGGCCGGCAGATGTTATCTTTGTGATCTCTCTCTGCTCCACCCCATGTCACTGGTATCTCCTGGAAAGGAGTTTGTGCACATTTATGGTACCTTTGTTTTTGTAGCTACCATGCAATGGACACCTTTTGATTGCCTGGTTCTGATGGCCAGTGTGGCTTATGTTCACAAGTTACATAGGCCTGTACCAAACAGAGAAACTATTCGGAACAGGTTACCCCCCCCCACCCCCAGGGCACAGTGGAGAGGCAGCAGACATAAATACCCATTTCAGTCTTAGCCTGCAAGAGGTATATTTGTATACTTTAAAAGCTGTTGCCTGAGTGTTTGGCCTCCAATCAGCCTGTATCTAGGTTCTGACAAGGCCTCCCCACTGGGACACTGACAGGTCTTTGCACACCCTCAACTACTGGAAACCACTGAGAACAAAGTAGGCTACCTAGACAATAACAAAGTTATGAGAGACAACCAAGAGCTAGGGCAGGGTGAAAAGATAAGGAGACCATGCCATCAAGACTGGGAGGAGAAGATGTTTTATCTAATGCATAGAACCAAACAAAGAGAATCAAGAAAAATAAAGAAACAAAGGAATATGTTCTAAATGAAAAAAAAACAAGATAAAACATAGGAAAAATATCTTAATTAAATGAAGATAAGTGATTTGCCTGACAAAGAGTTCAAAATATTAGTTATAAATATGCCCATTAAGGTCAACAAATAATGCATGAACAAAGTGAGAATTTCAACAAAGAGAGAATATTTTAAAAGTTCCAAACAGAAATCAGAGCTGAAGAATATAATAAACGAACTGAGTAATTCAGTAGAAGGATTCAACAGCAGATTAGATGAAGCAAGATCAGCAAATTTGAAGACAGGGCATTGGAATTCATCTACTCAGCAGCAAAAAGAAAAAGAATTTTAAAAAAGAGTGAAGATAATTTAAGAGACTCATGAGACAACATAGAGTAGACCAATATTCACAGTATAGGGATGCCAGAAGTTAAAGAGGCAGAAAAATCATTTGAAAAAATAAGGCCTAAAAGCTTCCCTAACCTAGGGAAGAAAACAGACATCCAGATCCAGTAAACCCAGAAAGTTCTAAATAAGATGAATCCAAACAGACCCATACCAAAACACATTATAACTACATTGTCAGTAGTTAAATACAAGGACAGAATCTTAATGCAGTAAGAGAAAAAAACAACTTGTTATGTATAAAGAAACCCCCATAAAAAAATGAGATTGTTCAGCAGAAACTTTGCAGGGCAAAAGGGAGTGGCATGACATATTCAAAGTGCTGAAAGAGAAAAGAAAAGATCAACCTAGAATCCTCTACCTGGCAAAGCTGTCCTTCAGAAGTGACCTAAAGAGAGCAATAGATAGCAATATGATAATAATAGGGGGCTTTAATATCCCACTTTCATCAATGAATAAATCATCCAGACAGAAAATCAATAAGGAAATTTTGGACTTAAACAACACATTAGGCCAGATGGACTTAACACACATTCCATCCAAAAGCAGCAGAATACACATTATTTTCAAGTGCACATGGAATATTCTCCAGAAGAGATCACATGTTAGGCAACAAAACAAGTCTCAATAAATTTAAGCAAAATAAGTCTTAATACATTTAAGAAGATTGAAATCATATGAAGCATATTTTCCAAACACAATGGTATGGTATGAAAGTAGAAATCAACTACAAGAAGAACACTGGAGAATTCACAAATATGTGGAGATTAAACAACATGTTCCTGAACAAGCCACGGATCAAAGAAAAAGGGAATTTAAAAATATTTTTAGACAAATGAAAATGAAAATACAACATAGCAAAACTTATGGGATGCAGCAAAAGCACTTCTAAGAGGAAAGTTCATAGTGATAAACACCTACATTAAGAAACAAGAAAAGATTTTAAATAAACAACCTCACTTTACACTGCAAGGAACTAGAAAAAGAACAACAAACTAAGCCCAAAGTTAGCTGAAGGAAGGAAATAAAAATCAGAGCAGAAATAAATGAAATATAGACTAAAAAGATAATAGAAAAGATCAGTGAAACTAAGAGCTGGTTTTTAAAAAATGAAACAGACAAAACTTTATCCATACTCACCAACAAAAGAAAGAAGACTCAGATAAATAATATCAGAAAAGAAAGAAAAGATAATACAACTACACTACAGAAACACAAAGGATCATAAGAGACTAATATAAACAATTATATGATAAAAATTTGGACAATGTAGAAGAAATGGATCAATTTCTAGAAACATACAACTACCAAGACTTAATCATAAAGAAATATAACATCTGAACAGACCAATTACTAGTAAGGAGATTGAATCAGTAATCAAAAACCTCATAACAAAGAAATCCCAGGACCAGACAGCTTCACTGGTGAATACTAGCAAATATTTAAAGAAAAATTAATGTCAATCATCAAACTCTTCCAAAAAATTGAAGAGAATACACCAAAACTCATTTACAAGACCAGCTTTACTGTGATACCAAAGCCAGACAAGGATACTACAAGAAAAGAAAACTACAGGCCAACATCCTTCACGAACTCCTCCACAGATGCAAAACTCCTCAACAAGATTTTATGAAACCAAATTCAACAGCATATTAAAGGGATCATATACCATGATCAAATGAGATTTATTCCTGGGATGCAAGAATGGTACAACATTCACAAATGAATCAATGTGATACATCACATTAACAAAATGATATATAAAATCATAGGCTCATCTCAACAGATGCAGAAAAAGCATTTGACAAAATTCAATACCCATTCATGATAAAAAACTCTTAATAACTTTCCATGAAGATGGCTCCAAAAGCAAAGAAGGAAGACACTGTCCTTCTCAAAGCTGAAACTAAGCAAAAGCTTTGAAGGTTAAGAAATCATATGAAGTGCTGAAAAGTGTCCACAGCCCCACACATAAAAGAAGACTCGCATGTCAGCCACCTTCTGGCAGCCCAAGACACTGCGGCTCCAAAGGCAACTCAAATAACCTCGGAAGAGCACCTCCAGGAGAAACAATCTTAACCACTACGCCATCATCAAGTTCCCCTGACCACCAAGTTGGCCATGAAGAAGATAGAAGACAATAACACTCTATTATTCATTGTGGATGTCAATTCTACCAAGCACCACATCAAACAGGCTGTGGAGAAGCTCTATGACATTGATGTGCCAAGGTCAACACCTGATCAGGCCTGATGAAAAGAATAAGGCATATGTTTGGCTCCAAACTATGATGTTTTGCATGTTGCCAACAAAATTAGGATCATCTAAACTGAATCCAGCAGGCTACTTCCAAATATAAATTTTCTCACCATAAAAATAATGCAACAAAGAGGGTATAAAGGAAATATACCTCAATATAACAAAGGCCATATGTGACAAACTCACAGCTAACATCATACGCAATGGTTAAAAATGGAAGGGTTTTCCTTTATGATTGGGAACAAGCCAGGTGTGTCCACTCCCGCCACTTTAATTCAATGTAGTACTGAAAGTCCTAACCAGAGCAATCAGGCAAGAAAAAGAAATAATAGGTATTCAAATTGGAAAGAAAGAAGTAAAACCATCTCTATTTGCAGAGGACATGATTTATACCATGTTTCCCCGGAATTGAGACCTAGCCGGACCATCAACTCTAATGCGTCTTTTGGAGCAAAAATTAATATAAGATCTTGGCTAGGTTTTATTTTCGGGGAAATATGAGATACAGAAAACCATAAGACTCCACCAAAAAACTGTCAGAACTAATAAATTCAGTAAAGTTGCAGGACACAATATCAATACACAAAAATCTATTGCATTTCTATACACTAAAGATGAACTATCAGAAAGAGAAAATAAGAAAATCCCACTTACCATTGTATCAAAAATAATAAAAAAAAAAAACTAGGAATAAATTTAACCAAGGAAGTGAAAGACTTATACACTGAAATCTAGAAGACATTAATGAAAGAAATTGAGGGAGATGCAAATAAATGAAAAGATAGCCCATTCTCATGAATTGAAAGAATAGTGTTAAAATGTCCACACTATCTAAAGAAATCTACAGATTCAATGCAATCCCTATGAAAATTCCAATGGCATTTTTTACAGGATAGAACAAATCCTAAAATTTGTGTGGAACCACAAAAGACCCTGAATAGCCAAAGCAATCTTGAGAAAAAAGAACAAAGCTGGAGGCATCAACTTTCCTGATTTCAAACTATATTACAAAGCTATTACAAAGTATTCCAAACAGTATAGTTTTGGCATAAAAACAAACACATAGCTTAATGGTACAGAATAGAGAGTCCAGGAATAAACCCACATATATATGATCAATTTATGTATGATAAAGGAGACAAAAATATACAATGGGAAAAGAACAGTCTCTTCAACCAATGGTGCTGGGGAAACTGGACAGCCACATGCAAAAGAATGAAACTGGACCAGTATTGTACACTATACACAAAAAACAACTCAAAATGGATTAAAAGACTCATAAAGCCTGAAACCATAAAACTCCTAGAAGAAAACATAGGAAAGAAGCTCCTTGACATTGACGATTTTTTGGATTTGACACCCAAAGCATAGACAAAAAAAGCAAAAATAAACAAGTGGAACTACATCAAACTAAAAAGCTTCTGCACAGCAAAGAAAACCACGAATAAAATGAAAAGGCTGTCTATGGAATGAGAGAAAATATTTGCAAATCATATATTTGAGACAGGGTCAATATCCAAAATGTATGAAAAATTCATATTACTCGGCAAAAAAACCCAAATCATCCAATTAATAAAAGGGCAGAGGATCCGAACATATTTCCAAAGAAGACACACAGATGGCCAACAGGTACACCAAAAAGATGCTCAACATCACTAATCATCAGGGAAATGGAAATCAAAACCACAATGAGATATCACCTCACACCTGTTAGAATGGAAGTTATCAAAAAGACAAGAAATAACAAGCGTTGGAGAGGATGTAGGGAACCCTCATGCACTGTTGGTGGGAATATAAATTGGTACAGCCTCTATGGAAAACAATATGGAGATTCCTCAAAAAGTAAAAATAGAACTATGTATGATCCAGAAATTCCACTTCAGAGTATTCATCTGAAGAAGACGAAAATACTAACTCAGAAAGATATATGAGGTCAGATAATTAAGTTCGCGAACTCATCCTAGGAAAAAGTGCTACATACTGCATTGCTGAATATCACTATGGTCACTTTTGAAGTACTCGCCTTGAGAAGCTATGCACCGACGCCAGCACCTAGTCCACCCTTCAAAGCAATTTTGGAACTCTTTTTCTGGAATGGCCATCAGAGCTGTCACTGTATTACCCTTGATGTCCTGAACGTCATCAAAATGCTTCCTTTCGATATTACCTTTATCTTCAGGTAAAGAAAGAAGTCATTGGGAGCCATATCAGATGAGTAGGGAGGGTGTTCTAATACAGTGATTTGTTTACTGGCTAAAAGCTCCCTCACAGACAGTGCCATGTAAGCTGGTACATTGTCGTGATGCAAGAGCCATGAGCTGTTGGCAAAAAGTTCAGGTCGTCTAAGTTTTTCATGCAGCCTTTTCAGCACTTCCAAATAGTAAACTCGGTTAACTGTTTGTCCAGTTGGTACAAATTCATAATGAATAATCCCTCTATTTTCAAAAAAGGTTAGCAACATCGTTGCACCAAGTTCGCAAATCTAATTGTCAGACCTCATACACAATGGAATATTATTCAGCCATAAAGATACAAAGAAGGAAATCTTGCCATTTGTTACAACATGACTGGACCTCGAGGTCATTATACTAAATACAATACACTAAATATACTAAAAGTCAGACAGAGAAAGAAAAATACCATATTATCTCACTTACATGTGGACTATAAAACAAAGCGAAACACCAAGTTCATAGATACACAGAACAGATTGGTAATTGCCAGAGATGTGGTGGTGAAATGTGTGAAGGGGGTCAAAAGATACAAAATTCCAGTTATAAGATAAATAAGTTGTGGGAATATAATGTACAGCACGGTGACTAAGTTAACAACGCTGTATTGTATATTTGACAGTTGCTAAGAGAGTACATCTTAAATGACTTTATCACCAGAAAAAAATTTCTAACTGTGTGGTGATGAATGTTAACTTACTGTGGAGATCATTTTGCAATGTATACACATACAAATCATTATGTTGTACACCTACAACTACTACAATGTCATATGTCAATTATATCTCAAAAAAAATCTGAGCCAATGTAGATATATTGTGACTTAGATTAAGTCAGAAATATGGATCAAAAAAATTTTTTGATCCATATAAACTATATCTTCTCTGATCATATTTTTCAACTATGAATACCTCTATTCAGAATTTGCCATGGGTTTATGATGTTACAATGTGAATTTCAAGACATAAACAGCTAACATACACATAAATATAAATTAAACATTGTTTAGTGGGGGGACAGTTGTCTGTTTATTGCTTGTTTTTTAGCACAGTGGTATTAAGAGCACTTAAAATAATAAATATGTTTTGTTTTTTATAAAAATTATTTGTAGAATTTGCTGGTTTCCTTGGTATAAAAATACTCCCAGCGTGGCTGTTTGAAGCAACCAACATGATGTTGCTGAATGTGGACTTGGGAAGACACACACCGTAGCACAACTTTATATGATATTTCCACCAGATAGATAAAACAAATGTAAATAACCTCAAGAGCATAGATAACAGTAAAATGTAGTAACAAACTTAAGAAGTCATGCGTCTTGAGTACTTATTACCTATTTAAAATTTTTATTTAATTGCATGTGTCTATAATTTAATTTTTACTAATGGTCGGTTTAACAACTGGCTCATAAAATTCCAGAAAATTAAACTATCAGCTGTCCTGAGCCTGCATGAGCTGGTGCCAGCACACCACTACATGGGGCAGAGAGAGCAGTCAGGAAGCTAGTGCAGGATAGCAGAGGTCCTCATGGGATGAAGTAGGAGTCGGGGGAGAAAAGGGCAGGAGGTTAAGAGTTGTTAGGAAGACACAGTCTTTAGAACTGAGTGACGTTAAGGTTGCAGGGGACTCAGAAAAGCAAGAATGCTGAGGTGGTTCCCAGGTTTGGAGTGGGGGTTGACTAAGTGGAGGGGGAGTCCCATCAGGGAAGCCAAGGATTTCAGCAGAGGGAGATGTGGAGAGAAATATGGTGACCTCAGTCCCATCCATCCTTGTGTCTCCCACTGGACGCACGGGTGCTCACTGAATGGGTGGATGAATGCTCAGCGTAGGCCGAGCACACGCCCCAAACGGAAGAGTTCTCCTCAAAGTGAAGTGAATTAATTCCTTCTGAGGAGTCAGTCACCAACTGCTGCTCGGGGAAAAAGGGAAATTTCCAGATAGGGCTAATACCCATAATTTGCATAAAAATTGGTAAATAAGTAAAACTTCAGTATGTCAGGTCTAAGGTAACATGAAAGTCTCCTGGGCCTAATTATTATAAGTCTCCACAGTAAGCAGAATTTTACAATAGTCTGAATGACTAAAAATCATACAAAAATGCAGGCTTTCAAATTTTAGCTAACTTTCTGGGGGGAAAAACCTCTCCTTCACCCTAAGGCCCACGCACTCTCCCGTTTAAGACATGGTTGTTTTCAACGTGTCTGTTTACTGTCCACTACCAAAGCTATCTTACTTTTTTTTATGTCCAACTAGCTTTTCCTCATGTTTTGGCCTCCAGTATTGAGGCTCCCGAGGAGGTCTTGCCGGTGGGAGCAAGCTGAGCTGTGGCTGGTGAGTAGGCGTGAATGGTTTCACACAGACGCAAACTTGATTTCTGGCTCAGACTGATAGCCTCTTCCCCTCTGTTTTTCCCATCCTCCACCTGCTACCTGTCCCCACCACTCACTAAGGGTGTTACAAACGCCTACTGACGTGGCAGAGAGGACAGGGTAAGAGGCTGGATAGGGCAAAGGAACCACGCAGGAAGGACAACCCCCGAGCTGCTGCCCTGCTGGCCACAAGGGCCGAGTTTCCCTGACAAGTTGGAGGGCACCAGTATCTACCTGAAACGAGCAGCCTCCTGGCCTACCATGCTCAGCGTAGTTGCAAATGCCCAGAATGTTCTCAGTTTACCCTCCCCCTTGTCAGCCAGGTGACTGCCTCTCAGATTCAGACCCCAGGGGCTTCAGGAAGCCTGTCCGGACTGGCTTCCACTATGACAGTCACCACCAAAGCCAAGCAGGAAGTTGTGTCTCTCTCCTGGGAGCCAAGGCTTTCCCACACATGTAATCCTATTGCTAACTTCTCAGTGTCCCTGCCTGTCCCTTGCCCCTGCTGTGAGCTCCTTCATGTCTGTACCCTGAGACACACAGCAGGTACTCCACTCACGTCTACTCAGGGTTTGGCTGTTCAAATGTGGTTTCTCAGGGAGAAAAATACGGTTTTGCAATATCAGAGGCCTTTCTTTAAATAGCTTCGTGTAAATATGTACTAAAGCTAAATGGAAAAATTTTGTTTACTTAGTGGGTTTACCAAATATATAAAAAATTTGGGGCACCTACTGTGAGTAGAGTACATATGTACAAACTAAACTCAGTATCATGGTAATACATTGATCACATAAAATACCTTTCTAAATGTGAACAGCTTCTCTCAGGGATAATTGAGATCATGTTTTTAGTTGCAGTGTCCTTATTTTTGCCAACTTCCTTTTAAGAAGTCACACTTGGACATGTGCCTTGGGAGAATACAGCAAATATTCTTTGTAGCAGCACCTGAAACATGTATTGGCCATATACAGATCAAAACTCTACATGTAATAATAATAATTGGGGGCTAGACGGAGCTACATCTTTAATTCCCTATGCCTTCCAAAGGTTCTTGTATTCGGGAGTAAAAATTAGTTTTCAAAATAATTTCCTGACGTCTACTAGACATGCACAGTGGGTTCCTGCCCCAAGCTGAAAACTGACCCAAAGCAGTGAATGACTAATGGTCCAATGGCTGATGCAGACCAAAAGTGTCACTGTTACCTCGTTGGTGGGCAGAGACATAGGTGGCAGGTTCAGGAAGATTTGCTGGAGTGAGGAGAGGCTGGGTGGAGAACTGAAGGACGAGGAAGTTGCAAAGGGTCCATCCCATTGAAAAACATGTGACAGATCTCGAGTACTGGGCACTTAGGACACATTTAAAACTTGTTTTTGTCACGAAGGATTAGCAACGAACAGAAACCACCAAGCAATTCTCTGTGCCTTTCTCTCCTCATTCCCTGCTACCAGCCACTGTCTTCTCTCGGTTTTACGGAGAAAACAGTAGATATTGGGCTGCCTTAGTCATCAGGACCCTGTTCTGCCACATGCTAGAGGACAAGTCCCCCAAATCATGAAAGGGCCTATCAGCCAAGCCTCCTGCCAGGAAGGAAAGGATTAGGGGGACAGACCTTGGCAGATGTAAAGAGAGCGAGAGGCCCGGGGCAGTCAATGGCAAGGACACAACCAGTAGCAGGCCAGTGTAGGGGTAGAGAACTGGCATGGGTCATGAGGGCAGTGGGCAGAAACCTGTCCGAGGCGTGGTAACTGGGCTCCCTGCTGTCTAGAGAGTGCAAGTTAGCTTTCTGCTGCAGAGTGGGAACTCATGAAAGGTTCCCCCAACATTTCCCCAAACAAAAGTGTTCCCTAAAGGTCTGCTTAAATGCCCATCACAACGTCTTCCTTATCTCAGTAAGTCTGCAGCTGATTCACTGCCAGAAACTAGACTATGTGCACAGCTTGTTGGGCCCTGTATCGTCTGTGAAAGGGTGTGAGGGGCCTGGATTCAGGGTAAGATTTGGCAGGGGAGGGACGGGCTGGAGCAGCTCTGTCCAATAGAAGTACTGTGTGAGCCACAGAGCAAACCACATATACAATTTTAAATTTTCTAATAGCTACATTAAAAAGTAAAAAACAGAAAAACAAAACCCAGGAGAAATTAACCTTAATATTTTAAACACAATATGTGTAAGATGTTACCATTTCAATATGTAATGAATACGAGACTGAGATTTTTAATGAGATAATTTGCCTTTTTTTTCATACTCAGTCTCTGAAATCTAGCATGTGGTTTCTACTTAGCCCACATCTCAATTTGACAGCCACATTTCAGTACTGGGGCAGAGTACTGCAGCTGACTCCACAATTCTAGGTCAGGGTCCTCATACCTGGGAGGGCAGAAGTGAAAATCTTTTCTGACTATATTTAACCCAGAACAGATCCTGCTCATAAACAAATGACCTGCGTTTTCACTATCAGAATCTTGACGCCATTCATCTTGTCCGGTGGCTTGTAAACTTCAGAGTGAATGAATCATGTGGAGGGCTGATGAAAACAGGTTGCCCAGGTCCACCCCTGGAGTTTCTGATTCTGTAGGTCTGACTTCACAATTCTGACAAATTCCTGGGGCTGCTGCTGCTCCAGGGAACCACACCTGGAGAACCACTAATCTGTTCTAACATCTGGCCAATGAGTACCTTCCCTAAACAGCCTGTTCTCCTGAGTGCTCAGTCTACTTCTATTTGATTACCTCCTATGGTGGTAAACTTACGATCTGCTAGGGCTATCAACTTTGGTCAATGCAAATTCTTTCCTATATTGAGCTTAATTTGATCCTTTGAAACTTCCTATTGCTTTTGCCTTCAGGGCCTAATTCCTCCTTCCCCATACAAAGCCTTCACAAAACTGAAGACCTGTTTTCTCCTTCTTCTTACTCCCTGATATTCTATACACTTTGTATTTTGTTTCAGGCACTTCTGACAGGCTTAGTCTTATGCATTATTATTACAGTAAAGCTGAATATTTTCTTAATCTTTACAGCAATTTTAAGATTAAATACCATGTTTCTCTGAAAATAAGACCTAGCCAGACAATCAGCTCTAATGCATCTTTTGGAGCAAAAACTAATATAAGACCCGGTATTATATTATATATTATATTATGTTATATTATATTACATAAGACGTGGTTTTATGTTATATTATATTATATAAAACCTGCTATTATATTATATTATATTATACCTGGTCTTATGTTATATTATATTATATAAGAACCGGTATTATATTGCATTACATTACATTATATTATGTTATGTTATATTATATAAGACCTGGTCTTATAGTAAAATAAAACTGGGTCTTGTATTAATTTTTGCTCCAAAAGACGCATTAGAGCTGATTGTCCGTCTAGGTCTTATTTTTGGGGAAACACAGTAGCTTACTATAAAAAAATGAGAATGAACCCCAAAAGTTTATCTCAAAGCAAGATTTCATCATTGCAAACTTGGGCAATTCAGCCCCATTTCTGCCTGTATTATCCCCAAATAGTGACATATGTCAAAGTGCTTTTAAAGCAGTCACTTCCAAATGCCTATCCCCAGACTGATGTCAGGCTATGACAATGCTTTTATCAGTCTACAGCAGAAGAGAAGCTTTTCCACCAAGCCAAACTTAAATAGCTATTATTCATTCAGAGAATATGTTCTTCCTACATTTTTCCATGGTTGAATCAATCTTTCTGTCATGAGATGAGGGTGACAAGGTGGTCAAAAAATTCCAAGGCAGGGATTCTGTTTGCAAACTCTGGAAACCTCTGTGCAAAATCCAGGTCAGATTGGTCTCCTTCTGCTCTTGATCAGCCATTGTCTTGGAACCTCCAGTAGCCAGAAAACAGACTGCTTCCTCTGAGGCTGGCCATGGGCTTTCTCCTACTCTAACCCCGTGGAACAGAGAATCTTTTCTGGAGCCACTCACTAGGTGGGCCGAGCTTCCCAAATCATAAGAAAATCACTTCCTCTTACTGGACATGAGACACCTGCACCTCTCTGAGGCTTCCCCATGGCTTGTACGCCATTGCTCCATGAGAAGGGGAACCAAGTGATACACTCCACATTGCCAGCTGCAGCCCTACTCTCTTATCAGCTGGCTTCCCATACTGTGTCCCAGGGCTCCAAGCCCACCACTGGCACATGGGCTTTTGGGAGTGCAGTGCTCCCCCATATTCTCATGGGCAAGTCTTGGAGGAGAAAGTGAGAAGGGGGACGCATTGTGATTGGGCGGGGGCTGGGCACTGTAGGTGTGGCAGTGGGAAGGCCCCTCTGCTTTGCCTGGACCAGCTTAGGAGGAGCTGGTGTAAAGTCAGGATCTCAGAAGCCTCCCTTTCCCTGAATGCGTCTGACTCCAGGATCAGATCACTGAAATTCCAGTCTGAGTCACGCATTTGGATTTGGACCTCATGAAAAGGCAACAGCCGCAGGAAAACTAGGTCCTGTCAGCTCTGAACCAGGGTGCAGGGGTTGGCATGAAGGCAAAGGGTGCCCAAAGAAGTGTGTGTATGCATGGAGGTGCGGTTCTAGGGGTCTGTGTAGTCCGTTCCTGGCCTAAGAAAGTGGGTAATCCAAGAAAGAAAATTATCTTCTAGAAATGAGGTCAGCAAACTTTTTCTGGAAAGGGCCAGGCAGTAAATATTTTAGCCGTTGCCAGCCATGTGGTCTCCTCTGTAACTGTAGTTACATAGCTACACCACTACATGACAAAGGAGTGTGGCTGTATTTCAATCAAACTTTACTTACAAAACAGGCCACATTTGGCCTATAGGTTGTAGATTGTTGCCCCTTGTCCTAGATGACACCTAAAAAAACCGTAGCCAGTCTCTGTGGGCCCTGTGTTTTGTGCTTCTCTGGGGCTTGATTTGCACCTACTCATACTGTGCTCTAGAAATGTACCCTGTTTATCTGTCTGTGGCCTCCATGGCTTCTGGGGCAGAGACTTTGTGTCCCTGGTGGCAACACAGAACAGGTGTTGAATACACATTTAGGGATAAAGTGTGTGTGTGGTGAAGGGGGAGATGATGTTTACAGCAGACAAACCTCACTGAGTATTTCCAGCCTCTTGGCAAAGAGCTACAGGGTTCGCATAGGAAAAGCGATCTTTTCTGAAGACAAGTTCCACCAGAGACAGCAGCCTGGCTTACAATTTCATTCCTTATTAAAATGCAAACCCACGGACAAATTCTGACGTCAGGGCTAAACCCCAGAAAGCAGCGCCACTGGAACCGCCTGCAAACAGGCTGCTCCCACCCTCTGGGGAGCCCTTCCCGTCACGAACCCATCACCATTCACTTCAGACTCCTTCGATGAGGAGGAAAAACACTGTGGCTAGCCAAAGATATAAAAATTCTTTGTTATTGCAAAATCTAAATGTCTCTTTAGGCCCATGTAGCACTATTACGTGACGTCAATGGCTCAGGGTATCTGAGCTCTGCGCTTCCACTATTCTCAGAACAGCAGTAAAGACGTTTCTATTTAGAGCCTCAGAAAAGAGGTGGTCCCTTGATTCTGCACCTCTAAGTCCTGTGCTGAGGGCTAGCTTGCTTTCCCTGTGAAGCAGGAAGAGTTTACAGGTGACAAGAGGCCAGAACCTAGACATTCGATTCCATTTAAGCTAACCAACAGCCTGAGGGCCTACTATGTGCCAGACAGCATGGGCACGTAAAGACAAGCACATCCCAGTGACCCCACTGGAGAGGAGAGAGCAGTTGGGCACGCAAATAGCCATGATATGGTGGGGGTAATACACAGCAAAGAAGGTACTTTGGGGGCTTGAGGAAGAAAAAGGGACTTGATGTTTCTTGGGCTGGGCCATGAAGTCCTGGTAGAATTTGGGTACATGGAATTGCAGGGAGACTGGTTACAGGGAGATTGGGGGTCCCATTCATTAAGTGATAAAAAGAAGAAGGAGGAGGAGTAAGGCTCGGTTGGTGAAGGAAGGTTGTGCTTTTTTGGACACGAACTGTGCTTGGCTCATTTCTGGCACAAGCGTGAATGAGCCCAAGTGGGCCTGCATTTTGTATTACGGCTTCACAGACCATACACGTTGGTTTGTGCTGCTTGGGAAAAGTGTTTGTCTCTAAAAAGCCATCAGGATTTCCTCTGCCTCTCCCTCTGCCCGTGTCACCTCCCACATAATCTCATTCTTCCTCCTGGGATGTCTAAACTTGCTGTTGAGAGAATTGTTTTCCTATAAAAGTCAATTCCCTTCCTTTCCCAGAGGTCTCCAAGGACTTGCCTCTCTGTGTGGCTTTATGGTATTAAGTGAAAATTTCCTGATTCCTGATAAAATTCTGTGCTGAAGGCGGCATTTTATGTTGAACTAAATCTTATGAACAAGGACAGGATTGCTTTGGCTATTCTAGGATATTTTGCCAAATGAATCTTGAAAAAGAAGACCAAAGCTGGAGGCATTACACTTGCTGATTTCAATCTATATTACAAAGCTATAGAATCAAAACAATATAGTAATGGCATAAAACAGACACAGAGATCAATGGAACGAATAGAGAGCCCAGAAATAAACCATGTATAGGAGGTGTTATCAAACAATATGGGGGATGTTTAAATAAAAAAAAATTTATTACAGTAAAAGACACATTGCCATTAATTCCCCTCAAGATACTACCGCTCACTTCAGACACACTTATACCATCACTCTTGCCACTTTCTGAAGTAGTTCTGAAGTCCTCTTTCATGAGTGTCTTTAGTTGTGCTGTCGTGGCTGCCTCGATGTCCTGAATTGATTCAAAACGTTTATCTTTCATGGTCATTTTTACTTTGGGGAAGAGACAGAAGTTGCACAGTGCCAGATTTGCTGAATAAGGTGGATGAGGACACACCATAATGTTTTTATCTGAGTGAAATTGCCATATCAGAAGTGATGTGTGACACGGAGCCTTTCCGTTGTGATCAAAAAGATATGGTGAATGCTGCTGCCAAGTGCCATCCATCGGAAAGGCAGGGATCTTCAATCTATGGGAAGCGGCGCATCGAACCTTATTAACAGTGTGTGACAAGTTTCAACTTGTTCAGTGCAGTCTGTCAGGTGTGAGCTATGGTTGAGAGACAGTGTGTTGTGAAGTGTGCCATAAATCATCCTCCATCGTGACAATGCTCCGTGTCACACATTGCTTCTGGTATATGTCAATTTCTGTCAAACAAAACATTATGGTGTGTCCTCATCCACCTTATTCACCGGCTCTGGCACCATGCGACTTCTGGCTCTTCCCCAAAGTCAAAATGACTGAGGACATCAAGGCAGTCATGACAGCACAACAAAGACACTCATGAAAGAGGACTTCCAGAACTGCTTCAGAAAGTGGCAAGAGCAATGGGATAAATGTGTTCGAAGCGAGGGGGGAGTATTTTGAAGGAGATTAATGGCAATGTGTCTTTTACTGTAATAAATATTTTTATCTAAACATGCACTGTATTGTTTGGTCACACCTCATATATGGTCAATTAATTTATGACAAAGGAGCCAAGAATATATAATGGGGAAAAACAGTCTCTTCAGTAAATGATATTGGGAAAACTGGACAGCCATATACAAAAGAATGAAACTAAACCACTATCTTACACCATACATAAAAATCAACTCAAAATGGATTAAGCACTTGAACTTAAGACCTGAAACCATAAAACTCCTAGAAGAAAACATAGGAAAGAAGCACCATGACATTGGTCTTACTGATGATTTTTTTTGGTGTGACACCCAAAGCAAAGGCAATGAAAGCAAAAATAAACAAGTGGGAGGGACTACATCAAACTAAAAAGCTTCTGCACAGCAGAGGAAACCATCAACAAAATGAAAAGACAACCTACCAAATGGGAAAATGTATTTGCAAATCATGTATGTGGTAAGGGGTTAATATCCAAAATATATAAACTTATATAACACAATAGCAAAAATCAAACAATCTGATTAAACAATGGGCAGAGAATTTGAATAAAGTTGACACCTGAACAACGTAGGGGTTAAGGGTGGCACCACTTGCATAGTAAAAAATTTGAGTATAAATTAACTTAGGCCCCCACATATGCGGATTCCCAATCAGTGATCAAAATTATTAGACATTTTTCCAAGGAAGGCATTCAAATGGCCAACAGGTATGCGAAAAGGTGCTCCACATCACTAATCAACAGGGAAAAGAAAATGAAAACCACATGAGTTATCAACTCATACCTCTTAGAATGGCTGCTATCAAAAGACAAGAAATAACGAGTATTGGCGAGGATGTGGAGAAAAAGGAACTCTCATGCACTGTTGGTGGCAATGTAAATTGGTGCAGCCACTATGAAAAACAACATGGAGATTCCTCAAAAAGTTAAAAATAGAACTACCATATGATCCAGAAATTCCACTTCTGGGTATTTATCCAAGGCAATAAAAACACCAACTAGAAAAGATATATCCACCCCTGTACATTGCAGCATTATTTACAATAGCATAGACATGGAAATAACCTAAGTGTCCATCAACGTTAGAATGGATAAAGAAAATGTGGCATGTGTGTATGTGTGTGTGTGGACACACACCTATATGCACACACACAGTAAGTCCTCACTTAACATGGTTGATAGGTTCTGGACTTTAAGCGAAACAACGTACAACAAAACCAATTTTACCACAGTCTAATTGATACAAACAGGGTTAAGTTCCTACTGTATCTCATCAACATTATAATGAAACAACACTGAACAAAGCAACATTATTTGATGACCTGCTATATAATCAAATATTATTCCGCTGTTAAGAAAAAAGGAAGTCTTGCCATTTGCTACAACATGGATGGACACTGAAGCCATTACCCTAAGTGAAATGAATCTGACAGAGAAAGACAAATACTATATAACTTATATGTGTAATCTTAAAAACGAAACAAACAAAAAAACCACACACACCAAAAAAACCAAACTCACAGACACAGAGAACAGATTGGTCATTTGCAGAGGTGGCGGGTGGGTGAAATGGGTGAAGGCTATCAAAAGGTACACACTTCCAGTTATCAAATAAAGAAGTTGTGGGGATATAATGCAGAGCATGGTGACTATAGTTAACAATACTGTATTGTATATTTCACAATTGCTAAGAGAGTAGATCTACAAAGTTCTCATCACAAGAAAAAAATTTGAACCTATGTGTGATGATGAATGTTAACGAGGTGATCATTTTGCAACATATTCCAACATCCACAGACACCTTCAATGGACTGAGACACCAACTATGTCTATGTACACATACAGTAAGTCCTCACTTAACACCGCTCACTGCATGGCTCACTGCACTGTCACACTCCCACTTCGGAAGCCGCCTTCTCAAGAAGCCCAGGCATCTTTGGGTCCTGTCGTCTCCCAGTTCATTTCTTTGTTTGGTGAGGCTTCACCTACTGATCCCACACTTGACAAGTCTCTGACATGTTCCACTAAAACGGATTATGACTCAAAGCTCTTCATATCTTTTAGAGATATTGTCCCTTCTTTTAAAATCCTCATCTAAGTCAAAAGCCGTATTTTGTATGTTTTCAAAAATAGGTAATTGGTAATTATGTTTGTTCAGTACTTTTAAATCAACAAACTTTAAAGCAGGAAGTGCAAATACACATAATCCAGTATTAAAAGTATAAATCAAAAAGAATACTGACACCAATGTTGCTCTCTATGATAAAACTCTCTAAAAAGCTTCTTAAATATAGCAACTTATTAAAATTCTGTTACTTCAGAAGACAACGCTCAAATTATTGTTCTACATGATGTAATGATAAAAAAAATCACAGTACTAATTTGGAATGAGTCTTGCTTTTGATACAAATCTGTAGGAGTGAAATGTTCAAATGCATATATACTTTTTGTTTGCTTGAGAAATTAAGATAGAAAAACAGAACATTTTTTATTTGGAGGAAGAATTTTATGCTTCCATAAAATATATTAGTTTCGAGTTGCACAGCCACAAGCTAAATCATATCTGATATGCTTTACTAAGACAGTAGCACAGGCTGGCAGGGGAATTTTTTTTTCTTTGTCAAAGGAGCCTAATTTTGTTATAAACCTTCTTAATTGGCAACAACAATAAGACATGGAGAAAGACAAGCCGAGAACAGTGGTGAGAATGTAACGCGTGGTCAAGCAGACAAAGCAAACGAAGCAAACTGAATACCTGAATACCGTACCTGTTTATTATTGTCAGCGGCACAACACAGTTTCTTGAGGGAGACAAAATGCCTAATTTTCCTAATAACATAAATAATCAGTTATTAGTGAGTCAGATATGAGATGATTCAACAAATTAGCAAATGAAAACATCAACGGAAACTTCTTCCAGCAGAATTCCAGGGTCTGTGCTAGGGCGGATTTAAAATTCCGATAAAACCCAAGCTACAGAAAATGCATTTTCACACACAGCCCACATGCGCCTTCCGAAACCGGGCTTCCCTTTTGCTCACAGCCAGCTCAGAAACACTGTGTGGTGGGCATTTCATTTTTTACCGTCTCTTGAAGCTTTGCTCCTCAGTATCTTTCAGTGATAGGATGAAATACTACTCCAGACAAAATTGGCTTTAATTCTGCTGATGCTTATAATTTTATAGCTTATATAAAAAGCAAAAGACTCATCTGGACAATGACCAAATTTCATAGCTGCTATTTTTATATTTAACATTCCGCATTATTTTACAGTATGGTCATCATAATGATTGCATTTTTCAGATGGCAGAAAAAAAGCCTCTTACTTTAAATTCATGGCCAGAATCCCACAACACCCTGCGGTCTTGCTCATTACCACAAAGGAGACCAGGAAAAGACTATAGGTGCCTCAGCTCTGCACAAAATTCAGCTCAAGGTAGATTTTTCTACTGAGAGGGAAGCCAGGAATTCCAGAGGCCTATGTTAGATTGTATAGCAATGAGTCTCCTCCCTGTTTTTTGTCTCTCTTTGGCTCTGTCTTTCTCTCTTTGGTTCAGTGTTCTCTGGAGGATGCTGAGGAGAGCATAGAAAATTCTGCTTATCCTGTAATGAGCTTCACCGAACAGGAAGAAGTAAAATTTCCCTATTTTTAATAAGAATTTCCTCTGGTAGCTCACTGCCTGCAACTGGATGGAGGGTGCGGGGGGTGGGCGGGGGGCATAACACTGTGTCTAGACACAAGAACGTCTCTCTCTTATCTGTAAAATCTGAAAGATCAGAAAAATTCATTCCGAGACATTACCCAGCAATAGCGTGTCTCCTCTGCCTTGGTTACCTAATAATTCTGGTCACACACACAAAGTGACTCTTAGTGTAAATTTTCTGAGAAGATGGATGGTCTAAGGATGATAACAGCAGGCCAGCCATTGTGGCCTCTGAGCACTAACCACAGATGGGAATGGCCACACTGAGGCCCCTGCACTCAGGGAAGGGTCTGGGAGGTGTCTCTCTGGGCTCGTAACCCTCGGTCAGGACCTGCCAGTGCCTCCCCACCCCCAGCACCCAGACTGAAGCACAATGGTAGGAAATACAAGACGGTGGTCTCTGCACCGAGGGGGAACAATTTCAAAACTAATCAAAATAAGTAAAATTGGAGGAGAAACAACCTACAGACACTTTGCTGACTTGATGGAATGTCTCATTTTCTGACCACGCAACAATTTGCAAGGAACCTGGGTAGTCATGAGAATCACAGGCAGGACTCTCCTCTTCCGGCTATTGCCATGATAACTGCCACATTTTCCTTTTCCAAAACTTCACACAACAGCGTGCATCCCTTATAAACCTGTACTATGAAGCTGGTGTTGACCTTCAGGGTGGTTTACAAAGGCTCCTCAGTAATGTACTATTTGGCTTCATAAACCTTCCCACAAAACATAACTGGGAGAAGGAAAAGGGATTACATGTTTGCCTTATCTCTCCACAAATGACGAGGCTTCTCTGGTAATCCAAGATTAAATGGAATCAGATCACCTCTGCTTTCGATCAGAAACACCTTTCTCTCCATAACCATGACGTCCAGGGCTCTCTCCCCCTTGTGGAGCGAGCGCCAAGCTGGCCTGGACAGAGCCAGCCCCGAGCTGATACCTCAAGGAGAAAAGGTCGGCTCCCAGTTGCTTTGTTGTTGTGATGAAGGGGGAAGGCCTAGAAATTGAGCTCCTTCAGAGAGCAGTGGGGAAAATGGAACCACAGACAGTCAGGTGGAGGTGGGCAGTTGGGGTGATGCTTCATAAAGCCCATACTCAGGAGAAGAGAGTGGGAAGGAAAGTAACATGCGGGGGTTGTTGCTGGCTACATGGATGTGTCCTTGTTATATACTATAAAGTACAACCCAATGCTACTTTAGTTGTGGGTCTAATGCTTACACTGGTATTTCAATATGCACATCCAATGCTCACATGGGCCCTTCAACTAAGAGAGTTCAAGAATTTGCTCTTACCCTCCTTGGCCAATCACTGGGGTGATCTTCACATGCTGTTGGATGCTGTCCCCGGATTTCCGTCTGGCATAGTAAATCCCCTGCCACTCCTACATGGACAAAGAGACCTGTTAAAATCCTTCTGTGACATCTGAGGTCTGCTCCTACAGTGCGTCTTATCAAGTTCAGCAATCAAGTTCCCACATGCTTTTTTTTTTTTAATTTATTTTATTTTTTATTTATTTTTTAATTTATTGGGGTGACAATTGTTAGTAAAATTACATAGATTTCAGGTGTACAATTCTGTATCACATCATCTATAAATTACATTGTGTGTTCACCACCCAGAGTCAGTTCTCCTTCCATCACCATATATTTGATCCCCCTTACGCTCATCTTCCACCCCCCAACCCCCTCACCCTCTGGTAACCACTAAATTACGTTCCCCAGATTAATTTTCAAACCCCGTGGCCATCTTGTGGTTACTGATTGTTTTCTAATCCCCTCACCTTCCCCCTTACCCCCACCCTCCCGCCCATCTAGCAACCCTCAGTTTTTCCTCTTTGTCTCCAAAACTGTTTCTGATTAGTTCATTCACTTATTCTTTTCTTTATATAAGTGAGGTCTTTTCTGCATATAAGTGAGATCACATGGTATTTGTCTTTCTCTGTCTGACTTATTTCACTTAACATAATGTTCTCTAGGTCCATCCATGTTGTTGCAAATGGTAAGATTTCTTTCTTCTTTATGGCTGCGTAATACTCCATTGTATAAATGTGCCACAGTTTCTTAATCCAGTCATCTACCGATGGGCATTTCGGTTGTTTCCATGTCTTAGCTATTGTGTATAGAAGTTCCCACATGCTTTTGTTACATTCCACAAAACACCACTTGATTGTTACACCCGCTAACGCTCACTACGTAGGGCTCAAGGTCACAATGCACGAAGACCACAAGACCAGTAGGTCCATCCCCAGGCTGCCCCTTCGCAGTCTCAGGATACTCGACCAATGTGTGGAGTTCCTGCTTTCAGTCCCATGGGTGTCGTGGCACCAGGTCAAGGAATTCTTCTGAGGTCTTTCTCAAAACCTTCACAACAACCTGAGAGCTTGATATTATCATACTAAATTTACAGATGGGTAAACTGAGGCTTAGAGATTCTAACTTATTTGCCCACATTAAGAAGCGGAGGATGTGGTTATAAATTCGTACCTCTTCACTCACCTAGGAGCCCGTCATCTTTCTACTATACTATGGGGCCTCCAGCCAAGAGTTCTGAGGGTTAGTCTGGCTCCTGGTAATTTCCAGAAGAGGCAAAGGGAAGTGTGAAGATTCCTGCTGTCTCTGGACCCTGGGGGACTGGCTAGATGAAGAGCCTGGTGTCCTCAAGGGGGAGCCTACGGCACCTCCACAGTGGCTGAGAGGGGGTGCTTAAACCAGAACCTGAGCCTTTTCCTGTCCTCTCACACACCAGGTGGCTAACTGGTATGCAGACTGGGGTCACCAGATGTGTGGCAGTATTCTTTTGGCTATTTTTTACAGTACTTGACAACCTTCTGTTTCCTTATAAGTCTCATTGCCCCACATTTTAAAATTAACTTTGGCCAACATATATAATCCAAACTTATTTTATTCCTGCAAACTGGCCCTCCATTAAATAAATATAATACTTATCTAACTACTTCACATCAGACAAAGCAAGATGAAAGAAAGAAAGAATATATGAGAACACACTGAATGCCTAAAAGAAAATGCAGAGGTAGTTCCAGGTACAGGAGCCATGCTCCTGTGGAGTGCGGGGGGTGGGGTTGCTCAGGGAAGAGTCCTACTGCAGCAAAGGGGGTGGCCACTGACAAGCTGATGTGTAGGGGAGACACAAGCAGTCCATTTCTACTGAACTGTGATGAGTAAAGAGAACACAAAAAGGAAGACTGAAAACTGGGCCTCTGTATAAATATTGATATGAAATACTTCTAGTCCTCCAAACACTGGATAAGCTAAAAAAAAAAAAAAGCCAACAACACATAACAGCTCTATGAAGTAGAACTCTGCTCAGAAAAAGGAATGATATTCTAGCAACAACAGGTGGGATATATGCATGCCAAGGAGGAAATTTCCTTATAAAAAATCACCAGGTTCTATGTCATGATAAGTACCAGATTCATTTAATATCCAAAATTCACAAAAAAATTAACTCATTTTGCAAACATAAAAGATTTTGCATTTAAGTATTACATAATAGTGTTGAAGAAGCCACTCTGAAAGACCTGACCCAGAAACTCACAAAAAAGGAGAATGTACTGGACTTGAAGATTTGTTTTGTGTGTCTCACCCACCTTGCCTTTCTTGATGCACGTGTTGATGGTGTCCAGGAGGTCTGCCCGGTTCTTGTCGCTTTTGGGCAGCTCGGCGAGTTCTTTCCCCAGGAGTTCACCCTTGTGGTAGCCCATCATCCTTTCGAAGGCTGGGTTGACATACTATGAACAGGAAGTAAGTAGTTACAGGTCAGTGCAGGGACGCTGCATGCCCTGGAGGAACGCTTGCTGGGACACGGAGGAACGTGTTGGAATAGCCCATCCACGATGACTCAGTGCGAAATCTACAGCACAAAGGTCATTTAAATTTCCCCTTTACATATAACATCCTCTATTTAACTTTTTCCTCCTTGCTCTGGTTTTATAACATATTCAGATAGCTGGTAGGTTTTTAAAGGGGCCGAAAGCGTTCCCCCAGAGAAAAACTACAGTCAGTATAGTTTCCCTTTCAGTGCAGCGCCCACCATCCTCAGCCCATCTGCTCCTGTTCATGGTGCAGGCGGGGAGGTGATCAATAGTATGTGACAGCTTCCCTGTTTCCCTCTCCCCGAGATACAGGGTTCCTAACCACCAGTTGCTCATTGTAGAATGACGGACTCTGTTTCCTGTGAAAGGCAGCATCTGTTAGATTACACGTGGAGAAGGTGAGTAGAGAAAAGGGAGCCCCTTCCATTACTGAGACCAGCACCCGGATGCCCACTGTACAAGAGGGAGGCGCAAAGCAAATGTGTTCCATGAAGAGAATTGATGGTTCAAGTCTGGATATAGGTGGGGGCGATGTGGGATGTGTGCTTGGTCTGTACCGGAAACATATCTGGCTTCTCTGCGGTCCAGGTGGGCCAGCAATCGGGAGCAGTATGAGGAAGATGTCAAATCCATTTCAAGGAGCAGCCAGAAAAAACAAGTTCTATAAATACGGACAAACAGGTAGGAAGGCTTTGGAGTGGGAAAGCCATGGCTACAGATTTTGGTTCCAATACTGATTAGCGGGCCTTTCCTTGGGTAAGTTCCTTGACCTTGATGGGCCTCAGCCTCCCCATCTGTACCACGGGGCATTTATGTCTCTTTCATGGGCTTGCTGAATGGAAACGAGATAACCTTGTGAGCGTGCAGACGACAGGGGCGAGGTATATTGGGATACTGATGTTAAGGGTCCCGTATGAGAGTAGGGTGTGTCTGTGTGTGCAGTGTGGGGTGTTGCAGGAGAGCAAAGGTGGGGCTCTGTCTGTCATGGCGCCGCTGTGTTGAGCACTGCTGGTCTCTACTGATGATAGCAAGTACCCCTCACACTCAGTGTCACTATGCAAACCAACTGTAGGCAGGCCAGGACCCGTCTGTGCAAAGTCTACATTTCAGAGCATTTTTTTTTAAGTATCAATGCCTTTCTTTCCAAAAAATATAACAAGAAGACTATTTCAACAAAGTTTTGTCTACTATGAACATTTCCTTAGAAAGACGGCTTTAGTATTATATATAAGAGTGCTTTATAATTAGAATGCCAACTATAGGCAAATAAATGAGGATTCTTGAAAATATTTTGTTCCCCTAGGCATTTAGAAGCATTTAGTCTACAATTCTGACATACTTCTGTATAAATGCTATCATCACAGATGGTCCAAAGAATTTACCCCACCTATCAAAGAAATCACATTCTCCGATCTGAATAATTTTTTACTCTTATTGAATAGCTAATTTTTAGCTTACAAGATTATCAGTTTTCTTTGCATGCTTTGATGTTCCTTTCTCCAAAGAAAACGTGCTGAAATTTGAGAAGTATGGGGAAAGTACTTGAAAAAGAGTGGCTCGAACTTGAAAGGTTCTATTTTGGCATCTAAATATAAAAATTGTCTCCATACCTGAATCACATGGTCATCGCTTGTGATTTCTATGGCTTCGTGACAGTGGTCTAATGCTGTAAACACTGAATTACAGGCCCTGAAAGTTGCAAAAGATTGATGTTAGTTCTGCTATAAAACCACGAGTGTTTCATCTGTTAATTTATCAAAGTCAACAGTTCCTCAGAGTCATTAAAACCACGTACCTTCTGATATTGCTTTGAGAAAAGAAAAAAAAAATCACCTAGCTTTTCCAACTAAATGAATAAACAGCATATATTTCCATACATACGATACAAAGACAAGAACTGTAACCAACAAAATCTTCATGGATCATGATAAGAACTACATACACATCCACTGAATGAAACCTTAATATGGACACAAAGGAACAAAGGTGCCGGGGCAGTCTTCTAGGTCCCCTGTGTTCTAGGCCAGTGATGTCATTCTGTTCCATTCACACTGTGGTCATGGAGAAGTCAAGTCCCTATCAGTTAAGAAAACCTACTTAAGCCCAGATTGGATCTAAGGTATTCTAGCCTTTTGCAATACACACAAACATTTTTCCCCTTTCTCTCATGATCGCCGATAAACAAGTCTTTATAGTACTTTGCTTTTAACCACACCCAATGGCACGATGAAAGGCAAATATGGCAGGCAGGAATCCCCCTGTCTAGATAACTGTATAGCTGAGCAGGTGGGCACTTTTCTTGGTGACCTTCGCTGTATATCTGGAATATTTGAAATCATTTCAATTTCTCAGTTTCTTGGATAGAATTGTAACTGTCTTCCAAATCTATAGAACTCCAGATATAGTATGTAATTTACTTTCTAACAGGAGGTATATACCTAGTTCCTAGAGCCTTGTTATTTGTACTGGCTGTTTAAAGAATCCCAGTGAAGGCTTTCCTACACGTTACAAAAAAGATGTTGATTTACTGAAATGATGTTTCTTCTTACAAAACAAACTCTTCAAAGGTAATTTGTTTTTTCCACTCATAACGGCATCTAACTTTGCCATCCTGGTTTGAACTATTTCCAAGGGACAGGGCAGAACAAACTGGGTAAAATCTGCTTCCATATTTTGCCAGTTATGGGACCTTGGACAACTTTTTATCTTCGCTGGCCCTCAGTTACCTCATCTATCAAAATGAGGAAAATAACACACATTTTGCAGGTTGCTATGTGAATCAAAAGAGATAGTTTACGTGAGGCATTTCTCAAAGTGCTTAAGAATTCAACATAAGGTATTTGTTATTATTAGTAAGATCCCAGAGTAACGTTTCTTTGTTTCTAAGGCTTTCAAAGACTGTTGGTAAAAAGTGAATAATGACCTATCTTGTCTCATAATTATGTTTGAAATATCAGACCAATAACAGCAAGATAACCTGCATGGGGAAGTGAAAGATTTTAGCCGGATGAAGGACAGTGTTCCTATAGTTTCAGAGATTAAGGGACCAGTGTTGGAAGGTAAGTAAAGTAAGTAATTATGATGTGAGTGAGCAGAGGAGAACATAAACCTAACTTAACTGAGATTCCTGATGTTTTCTTATTTAAATTGCTCCAAGCTACCTAATTTAAATTACCCTACTGGCATCTCTGCATTTGTATACGTGATCCTTTAAAATAAAAAAAAAGAATAAAAGGAAACTTTAAAATTGTTACCATAGCCATTGCTGCATTGCTTCTCATTAAGAGGCAAGTGAGAGCTAGTCTTGCCAGAATTATTTCCCAGGCACCTGGTGCAGATCCTGGCATCACAGGAAAGTGTTCCCTGTCCTCCAGAAGTTAGACGTGCAAAAGCATACTCTCTGTGGGCTAATTCCTTAACTTTGAGAGCTGGATAATTAAAGCTCTAACACATTTTATCAAATGATAAATTCCTCTTTTGCCCAAGTATTTTCTTAAAGTACCTGTGTGTCTCAACTAAGTATGTAAACGGATACTTCAGAATATTCTTGTTTTTGTGAACTCAAAAGGCTGCCTTTATACAAGATTATTGCTCCGATCTCCAAAATTTATCTATTAAACGGTCATTGTATGATTATCCACAAAGCATAAAATCTTCAATAAATATAATGCCCAATGGGACAAAGCAAATTCTCATCAACAGCTGAAGTGAAAGGATATTGGTGGGACCGGCAGACTATTTTCCCCCAGTGACTAACATTACGGGACTGCAATGTTTAGATCTAGGCTTTAAACCAATTTGGTTCATGGTTCTATTTAAATAAACCTGCAACAAAATGAGGTAATCAAATTGAATCATGTTCCTAGCGTTTGGGAATTTAATTGCTTGTATTAATTATTAATACTCTTCATGCAGAAGAACCCTAGCTTTATTAATTTTCTGTTCTTGGGAACCTTGTAACTCTGGTCCTCAAACGTATCCTTCAGGTTGAGAAGTTGGAAAATTGGAAAAAGCAGCGTAAGGAAAGGTAACTTTGGTATGGAAACCCCTGAAGTGCAAACGATGTAACCATTTCCCCCACCTTCTTAAGGACCCTGGAAGGTCCAGAAGGAAAGGCAAGTATTACAGGAGTCTGGGTATAAAGTCTACAAAGGCACAGTGGTCTGGTGGGGTGCAATGTGTATCAGCTGAAAAACAGGACACCTGGATTCTACTCCAGCGTGAGGACCAACATGGTAGCTGTGATCGTGTCAAATCTCCCTGGCTCTCGGTGTTTTCCTCTGTCATCTGTGGCTGGGGTGGTTGGATTATAGGATCTCCTGTGTCCTTTCCAAAGGTATTCTAGAATCTACTCAAATAAAACACACACACACACACACACACACACACACACACACACATACACACACTGAGGGTGCCTGGAACAAGGGTAGAACTGGGCAAGGTGGTGGCTTGTAGAGAGAAGATTCTGAACACAAATCCACATTCCAGTGGAAGCCTGCTGGGAGGCATAAGCAGGAGGAGTCGAGGCAGGAGGGGCTCACGGACTTGGTGCTGGTCAGCACCGTTCCTGGGCGACAATACAGTAGGGGCCCCTCACTCTAAGCCTTCACAGTTGGGCTTCTCCTTCTGTGACACAATGGCTGTCATGCAGTGTCCACTTGATAAGCACTCTGTAAACTGTAAACATTTCTTAACTCTGAGAGATGTAGCGTTCCAATGAATATAAAGTTTTCCCCATCAGAAACTGATTCTTTCTAAAATTGAGGACTACTGCCTTCTTACGGTTTGGAGTAAAATAAACACGGTGATTTGGGTGTAAGCCCTGGGTAACAGATATCAGACTGACTAATGACGACACAATAGCTGATATTGCATTAGTATAAACTGATCAGTTTAAACCCCAATAAGTAGCTAAATCTTATCGGATTTTGGATAACATAGTTCTTTTCATAATACAGAAGCATAAGAATATTAGAAGAGATAAATGGTCATCATTTAACCCACATTTCCCTAGGCTTTCCCCATTTCATGAATTCTTCTGTTCAACAAAGTAATTCATCAAACGCACACAGAAATAAGATTTACTTCTTCTATCTTTAAAAGTTATTCTATATAATGGAATTTTAAAATTAGATAGTTTTTGTTTGATCACACGATCTTTTCTTTTTCTTGGTTAATATGGTTACCATACATGAAGACCTGGACAGAAGTATCTACCTTCAACATTCAACAATCATCCTTGCACTACAGATTGTCCTTGCAAAATGCTAGTAATGTCACATATTTAGCTGCAGCTGGGGGCGGAATTGCAGGCGAAAGTATTATGTAATTAGACTATAATTGTTCTGGCATTGTGTAATAGGGAGCTTCATTTTCCCAGTCTACAGCAAGCGACAGAGTTGCTTGCCTACCGCTGGGGTGCAGGTAAAGGCTTTAGAGGTCCTTGATGGCCCTAAGGAGCTGGGGACAGTCACGATATGGGGTCACCATTTGCCACGCCCCCACCCCCGCTGGTCCCACATCTTGTATCCTCAGGGACAGTCAAATCAGGCACAAACACCTTACTCCTTCAATAAAAGGGAAGGAACTTGGAGAAGGTTGAGACAGAACCAGATAAAAAGCAACAGAAGAAACCGATCACGTAGCCTTCATCTGGCCTTGTCCTACACAGAACTCTAACCTGCCCACCAAGCCCCATCCCGCCTGCAGGAGCTGCTCTCATGCTCTTGACTGGGAAGACAGGCTCTTTACCAGCGAAGCTTAAGCTGGTGTGGAAGGTAAGGGGAATCAGGGTTCTGTGCAAACTCCCCTTCCTGGGGCCACTGCCTGCCTGAGTCATGCACCAACTTCACACTGATTTGTATTAAGAAATTGAGCCTTCTCACTATGACTTCTATAATGGGTCCGACTCCCCAGCCAGCTCCAGTCAGTGAGGGGTGAGACGTTATGGAACTTATATAGTGTTAGGTACTTAGAAACTTGCCAAGTTCTGAATCTGATGAGACCCTGAAAAGTTTTCAGTGCCCTGGCTCTAAGCGGAGTTCACCAGCCTAACAATCACCTGAAGCCCTTTCTTTAAGCCCACCATGCTAGTGGGGGATGTTTCTATCCAACTGCCAGACCTGCCTTCGCCTGCTCACCGTGGACCAGGCACCTTTGACATCTTACATGTGCTATCACATTTACTGTTTCCTAAGAAAACTCAGACACTTATTTAAAATAAAATGAGGGAATTACCTATCAAAGCAATAAGGTATCAGTTCATTTTTGTTGTAGATAATACACAGTAAAAGATTTACACCAAAATGAAATCCCTCTTTTTTAAATTCTATTCATTGTGAAAACATCTAAACAAAAAAAGTACAAAAGGTAAAAACTCTTTTTACCTTCAATTAAAACAGTCGACATTCCCAAGAATGAAAACAATTAATGTACAATATTAAAAATCATAAATTTCTGAAGTAAAGGCAATGTGGTTTTCTTGAAAAATTCTATTAAGTTCTGTGAGGCTAATAAATATGTGGATACAAAGAAACTAAGGGATTTAACTTATTCAAAAATCTTTGGTAATATTACTCACCAAAGACTGTTAAAATACCTGAATTTCCACTGTTTGAGATTCTTTTTAGATACTTTCCCACTTAAGAAAGTGTTTATTCCCACACTTTATTTCTTAAAGCTCTCTATCCACAAAAACAAATGTACAAACAAAAAAAACCTTCCCTGACCAGGGGAACCACAGAAGAACTTGCTTCTGTGGGTTTATGTCAACCCATTTTGCTTCCATGGGACAGAGGATAGCAGAGAAAAATTAAGTTTAAAAAGGGTTTGGTCCCCTTTGAATGCAAATTAAGCAATCAAGATAAGAAGTTTAATCATTACAGTGAGATGCTATCTTATTTAATTTTTGCTAAGCCTGAAACCATCCTGACCTTGCAATTGGCCAGAGAGAGAAGCCAGGCCGGGACCTTCTGGCATCCTACTGCCTGGAGCTACTGGGAAAGGCCTCCCAGGGGCCATAAGTTGGGTAGAGCCTTCTCTGTCCTCTGGTCTCTCTCTGCTCAAGGGGGCGGGTTGAAAAAATCAGGGTCCTGAGAAAGTGCTGGCATGGAGCATGAGCAAAACCAGGCATGAGCTAGGATCCTGATATTCCGAGATGTCCCAGAGGTAGAAAGTCCCATCACCCCATAGTCCTGAACATACCCTCAGACAATCCTATTCCAGAAGTGAGCACCAAGGAGAGACCTGCTCTTAGAGCACTCGATACCTGTTTAGACTTAAAATCAGTTTCTTGAAAAAATGTCATGCACTCAGGCCATAATGAAATTGCTATCGTGGTTATATAGCAATTATTATGGTGAGCATAATAAATATGCCCACTGGCTTGCCCCTATCCATAACAACCCATGGAGGAATGTATAAATGTTGAAAGTAGTAAGTAGAGAGTAATTCTCAAAGGCTATTCTTAATCTCTATCTAATTGCACAAAAATTAAACAGCACTTTTGCTTGGGTATAATTTTAAAACTGCTGTAAATAGTGGAAAATATTGTCAAAAGGAGAAATGCTTCTAATTTATTCCATTATATCAAAGGAATCTACCATGTACCCGCTACCATTATTTGTTTAACGGCTTCAAAATCCCTGTGACTCAGCCAGGAACCTGTGAATAGCAACCTGATGACAGACAAGCTTTTCTACAGAATTGTTAACCTCGTGCCCCCTCTTATTTGGCTACATACCGTAATTTGAACTGTGAGCGAACTTCTCCATGTTCTATTTGAATCAGTTCATTATAGCAAGCAATTATGCTGTTATTCTCCATAAATCTCTGAAAAGAAAGCAAAGATAACACATAAGACATATACAATTACTTCTTAAAGAGTCAAATAAAGAAAGCTTAACAATTTTTCCTACCCAGGTAACTGTTACATAAGAGAACTAATAGGTAAAATGAGACGAAGTAAAAGCAGTCTGTCAGGGTGTTCGCAATGCTTGTTTAAACATATGAGAAACAACGGAGCAGTAATCTTGTACGCTTAACTCCCTTTCTAACAAAGATAGGAAAAACTTAATTACGCGTGCTGACAGGAAAATAAACACACAATGTTGTTAATTACTGAAACACCTGTGCTTAAAAGTCTCCTAAACCCCAACACTGAACATATTTGGTGTGTGCCATGCTACGAATGACCTCTTTCCAGGGAAGAGGTCCTTTGCTTCCTTCCTCATCTTCTGAGTACCTACTGTGTGTGTCTGTCTCTCTGACACTCACACATATACACTTCCCCGTATCTAGTGTGGATGGCTTCTCTTTGGGGAATACCTTTGAAGCCCCCTGACTTTCCCTGCGCTATTGGTCCCCACTATTCCAGGTAGAACTGGGTAGGGCTCAAGAAAGAGGGGGAAGCCATGAACACCCACAGAAGGGAAATACTTTCCTGTTTTTGTTTTTTTTTTTGTTTTCCCAAAGCAAAGCTCAACATGGTTAGGTTCAGGTTCAGGTTGAGCTTCTGGACCGGTGAAGATTATAATCAGCCTGTAACAGCTCTGAGCATTGTTAGCTGATGCTTCTTAAGATACCAAAAAAACATCTGTGATAAAATAAGTTTTGAAAATGTTGGGATAAACAGATTTAGACAGGTATTTTTCTTTTTTTTTTAAGACAAAAGCTTTAAAAGTAAACTTTTGTTGTCTATACCTAATTATAAAAGTAATACACATTAATTTTAAAGTGTATACAATACAGAAAAATACAAAGGAAAAAAACCTTTAAATCCCTGATAATGCAATAAGCTACAGATGATGTTCCAAGCTGGAGATGGTAATTTTGGTTTATTTCCCTCAGGCTTTTATTATGTCTGTGTGTAGTTATGCTATGTCACATCCAAGTAATAATTTTTTTTTTTTTAAAGATTTTTTATTGGGGAAGGGGAACAGGACTTTATTGGGGAACAGTGTGTACTTCCAGGATTTTTTCCAAGTCAAGTTGTTGTCCTTTCAATCTTAGTTGTGGGGGGCGCAGCTCAGCTCCAGGTCCAGTTGCCCTTGCTAGTTGCAGGGGGCGCTGCCCACCATCCCTTGCGGGAGTCGAACCGGCAACCTTGTGGTTGAGAGGATGCGCTCCAACCAACTGAGCCATCCGGGAGCTCAGCGGCAGCTCAGCTCAAGGTGCCGTGTTCAATCTTAGTTGCAGGGGGCGGAGCCCACCATCCCTTGCGGGACTCAAGGAATTGAACCGGCAACCTTGTGGTTGAGAGCCCACTGGCCCATGTGGGAATCGAACCGGCAGCCTTTGGAGTCAGGAGCACGGAGCTCTAACCGCCTGAGCCACCGGGCCGGCCCCAAGTAATAATTTTTTTATATTTTATTTTTCTTTAGGTCTCCTAAGAACTTCCATTGTAGTGAAAAACAGCTTTCTGTAGGTGATGGTTTCTAAACACTGGTGCATACACCATGTTACCCCGAAAATAAGACTGGGTCTTATATTAATTTTTGCTCCAAAAGATGCATTAGGGCTTATGTTCAGGGGATGTCATCCTGAAAAATCATGCGAGGGCTTATTTTCCAGTTAGGTCTTATTTTCGGGGAAACACAGAAATTGTTTGCACATAATTGGCACTTTGTGTTTTGTAGACTAAAGGTAATGGAAGAGGGTACTTCCTTATTTTGGGGGGATTAACCCATATGTTTGAAATAATCTGAATGAATCAAAAGCAGTGGTCTTCAAATTTCAATGTGCTGAGTATCACCTGGCATTTGGTTAAAAATGCAGATTCCTGGGCATAAACTTCCAGAAATTTAGGCAGGTTTCTTTAGTACAGGACTTCTCAGGGCATTCAGTATGCTCGTGTGCAATACTGCTGATGAGCACTGTGGATTTTCAGGGGTGGGAGGAGGAAAACCACAGTCTTCACAGATTTCCCAAACTTATTTGACCACAGAAGCCTTTTGTCACGGAACACCTCTTAGGAGATTTTGGAACACTAGTGTTCTGTGGAACAGTTTGAGAAAGACTGCTACTTTAGTGGATGTGGCATGGAGTTTGGAGTTAAATCCCAAGCATTTCCATTTTGACTTTGTTATGAGTACGAACTCCGGCAAGCCACTTAGTCATTCTGAGCTGGTTGCCTCTGTTTCTGATCTCTCTTCGGTAGATGAGGATTAAGTAAATCACCTAGCAGAGAGCTGGAGAAATAATAAATCTCAGGCCTCTACCTCCTCCTCCCCAGGGAGGCCTGTCCAGGAAGGAACTGTGCCACACATAGTAAGTATTCCGTGAATACCTGTTCAACTGAATTAGCACTATTTCAGATAGAAAGAGCGACCCAAAGGTGGATATAAAAACAGCTACCATCACCCTTTGCTAAGATACTGGTTTCTAAAACGTTCAGAATGGACTGAGCATCACGCAGTTGGCCACTTACACACAGTTACAGAGGCTGCAAGTGGAGTTGCTGTGGAATATTTGATGGTACAATTTGTTCCTGGATCCCTACGCAGGGACCCACAGACTGAAGCACTGGCCAATTAGCTAGCAACACAGGGCTGAGTTTCAGCAGATGATTTAATACAATCAAAACAACTCAGAGATGGGAACCAACCTCACGGAAGGCAGAATCGCTGGCATATTTGGAAGGGTGCTTGGTAGAGAGTTGCCAAAGACAAGATTTTGCCCAAATAAGGACACCAGCCACCTGGAGAGCAGACTCAACTGATTTTGTGTCACAGTAACTCAGGAGGGAACGTCTTTGTAGGTGCTGTGTGCTTCCTTCAGAAGGAGTCCAAACTATTTGGGGGCACCTTGACCTGGCTGCCAAAAGGCCTTGATCAGACCCAGCACAAAAGAATACCAGGTGTCCCAGACAGGTCATGCTTTGCATGCTCCCACCAAGGGTTTTTTGCACCGTGGCTGACTGCAGAAAGTAGCACCAATCCACACAGAGGGAAATGAAACCTTCTGAGCAACATGGGCAGATTACAAAATACATATTAGGTGGGTGCAAAAGTAATTGAGGTTTTTGCAATTATTGTTAACCTTTTCAACCGCAATTACTTTTTCACCAACCTAATAAAAAGGGTACAATGGAATTTCCCTCCTAAATTTACTTAATTGCCTTTGCACCCAAAGAGGGCTCGTTGCTTCCTCTAAGCTCTTCTGTAAGCAGATGGGCGGTATTAGCCTCCAGACAAGCGGTGGTCGCTCCAAACAAAAACTCTACACCACTTGGAGGGAGGAGCCCTGAACTGGAAGCTGAATTCCGAATGGGACACTTGAGGCACCTCTGTGGGTCCTCGTCAATGTCACCTACAGTGTGTCTGTGATTGCTGTTCTCAGGAATGAGGCTCCAAGGGGTGAGGACACCCTACGTCCTCGTACTCTGAGAGGTCCTGCCTCAGGATAGTAATGGGCTGGGTGCAGTGGGGTGGTCAGTGTGAAACAGAAGACCTATGAAACCTGCGAATCATTTCAGGTTACTTCTCAGGAAATGGTCATTGTAAGTAAAGAAGTGCTAGGTACAACGCTTCTTCCGCTTCTCTTCTTGCAACTCTCCATTCCAGAGCTTAGAAGTGTTGTCTTATGCATTCTCATCAAGATCCAGCATATAAGGACAGCTTTCAGAACCAAATGCCCGCCTTTGAGAGATGTGATGACGGACAGGAAGAAAGTTATGTGAGTGATTCTGCTAACTAGAAACATTCATTTCTACGACATGTGTGAACCCCTATGCTGCTTAAATATTATATAGAGCCTTGCTCATGGGGAATTTCTGCTTCTCTATGCTCTACAACAGAGATTTATTTTTTTTCCAATCTGGGGTAGCAATACACCATTACTTAAAACACCCAAAGGAATTTTCATAATTCACAAGGCACAGGCAATATCCAAGTTTTGAGGGAAAAGGAAGCATTTGAGATTCATGTTACTCGTGTCAAAAAATCCTGGAAGTACCAGGTAAGCCTAATTATTTACTTTGCTGTTAAGTCTCCTTGGGGTAATCAATCTTCATCTTCAAAGTTGAGTATCAGTGTTAATTCATGTAGTCACTCAAAGAATTTTTCTTTGCTGACATTCACAGGATGCCGTAGCCATCGTGGGCCTGTCCCTGGGGTGTACGCTCTGGCCAGGCCCCACTGACCACGCAGCCCTGGGTGCCGACGCGGTGCTTACCTCTGCGTAATCACATGCACATAGGAATCTGACTAGACAACTGATTTAAGTGAGGTAACTTTGGGACTACAGAATTTTCCCTGATATAATAAGATGTGTTTTTATGTCATTCCATATCTGTAGCTAAGATATATGAAGATATGAGAAAAAAAGGAAAGAGGCTTGACTAGCAGTTGCTCATTACCGTCCCATAAGAATAGACACTTCCTGTCCTTTCCTTCCCTCCCAGTCCCAGAGCAGAATTCCCTTAGCAGTTATCCATGACTGTTTGCCTTCACTGTGGTGGGAGAGCTAAGGGTAAGATGCCTGCACCCCAGAGAGGTGCTAGCTCATCTTCTACATACCCTGTTGAAGCCTGCATGCAGAAGAGGGAGGACTGAGGCCTCTTCATGGTCGCCCGATCTGCAGCAAAGCAGAAAATGTGGTCACTCAACAGACACAAATCAGGATTCCTCACACTGACACACAGAGAGAGAGCAATGAGGCAAGCATGGCGTTGGCTCCAAAACTGGCTTCCTGACCAGCCTGTGCTCATGGGGTACACCTGCCTTCAAGGACCCAGACTCCCTCATCTGCCAGACTCCCTCAGATGCAAAAATAACAAAACAGCAAGGTGAGAACTCTAGCAGTGTGTCTGAAATCATTCTCATAGGTACCCTTGAGGGCCCTCTCCAACTCTGGGCTGCCCTTGGGAGTTTGAGCAAGTGTATAGGAGCAGTCCCATAAAGGGACAATGTAAGTACAATGCTCATCCCAGAAACAGTTGTCCTGTCTGCCATCTCCAAACCTTCTAAAAGCACAAGTCCCACCCCAAGACCTAGCTGGGTCCAACGCTCAATGTGAGGAAGATATTATAACAGGCATTATATGCTGCTGCACCCCATGGCCAAATGGGAAAGACGTGTTATCAGGAATGCCAAGTGAGAAAAGAAGAAAACAAAACTTGAATGTTGTCACTTATTTCATGGGAAGGTTTCCTATACTGAGTCTACAGTTGGGTCTTAGAACTTCAGTTTGAGTAGAAGGTGGGAGTGTGGGTCAGCTTGCCACGAAGACATGCTGGGCTGTTTCCATTATGAGAGAGAAAAGCTTTCCCCGAGACAGCCAGCAAGTAACATGGAGTATACACCTTGGAACACAGGGTAGGAAGATGGAATAGAGGGGATTGGGTGGAGGAGCAGACGAAGAACAGTAAGAGAAGACCCAGTGCTCACCAGTGGCATTACCTGTAGCTGATCTCTGCCTCGTCCCCCATCCCACCCAGGGAGAAGCTGTCTTCCCTAACTCCCTTTCTCCTCAGGAACTCAAGGCCCTACCTTCGTTGACTAATAAATCAGGACTGGCACAAAAAGGGTTCCAAAGGTATTAACGATGTTCTATTTCATAAGCGGAGTGGCACAAACTCAACACTTGTTTTCATTATTACTCCTTGATACACAGAATATTTTATTAAAACAGGAGGGAAGGTGAAAAATAATAATAAACAAGCCACAGCAAACTATAACTTGTCAAGGACAAGTAGACATTTTTGCTATGTGAGGAGGAAAAAGAGTGTTTTGTTCTTGGGCCCATGGAGTAAGCCAGGCTTGGGGAGAACGCTGGGGTCCTGGTGCACATCTGGAATTCATGTCCAAGACTCGAAGACCTGAGTCCCCACAAGACAAAATATAAGCCCGACGGCTGAAGCAGGCTGACTGCATACCACAGTGCCACTTATTCATTCCCTTTGAGATCCCACCTCCCACCAGGATGGCGGGGCGGTAAGGAACCAATAGGGACAGTGTCTTCACTTTCCTTGCCCCACAGCCCGTGGCAGGTATCAGGGTATCAGGTATCAGGAAGAGACACAGCTCCTAGCAAGAGACTCAAGGAGTATCAGGTAAGGAGAAGTCTTTGGTTAGGCCAAGACTTTGAAGCCAGGATTTCCCACTGTACCAATACGGCTTTGGAACGGAGTATTTCAAATCTCCCTGGGCTGGGATTGCTTGGGGAAAGACCAAAAGTCTGAATCGCTGGCCTGCCACCTCCTACCTTGCAGAATCTGTGCCATTTGCCACATTGGTGCCAAGTCCAGTAGATCCTAGGCCCCGATTAAGATCTTATTCTCCCCAAAGCTAATGACAGCTATTTAGTAATTACAACACATTTTGGTACTTGCAAAGATTCCAACCACTGTAGTTTGTACCAAAAAATTTTTCCTTCTAGATCTTTCATTCTAAGTGCTGGCCATTTTAGACAATAAACCTGGCAGAGCAATTTCTCATCCCACAGTCTCGTACCTATAGCCCAATCTCTCTTTTCTGCCTTCCAACACTGACGTACATCTTAGTCCTGCTTCTCACCATGTAACTGTCCCAGCACATAAACCACACAACCCTTATCTTGCAGTGGATTTTGCACTGGAGTAGATTTTGTTCTCATGCTACCATTTGTTTGTCTTAAGTGAAAACCAAGCCTTCTCCCATCTCTTTTCTTCCAACAAAAAAGATAAGCTGGAACAATGTTCCCTCCAGACCTTCTCCTTCCCAGACTTTCTATTCATTTCTAGCATATAAAGAGGAACCATTTTCTTTTCCTGAGGTGTACGAATATGTGGTAACAGCAAATAGACATGATAGAGAGAAAAACCTAAGTATTTCCAGAAACTCGCAAAACAAAGAAAACCCCCACAGCAAGGTCTAAGGCTGGTACTGCAGGGCCAAGGTCATGCCTATTGTTCTGCCAGCTCCAAGACAGGATTACATCAGACAAATGTTTCAGAAAGAACAGGACCATTTCCAACGGGCTATGATAGGGGAGCTTACGCTTGTGAAACCACCGCAAGGATCACCGTGTGCTCGGAGGGATTCGTGGCCCGGATCGACCTGCAACAAGAAGGCCCCACGTCAAACCAGATGACCAGGGCTTTGGTACATTAAACCAATGTGTTACTTCTTCACACTGAAAAGGGCACAAATTCAAATCTTCCTCTAAAGAAAAAGTCTGAAAACACATGGAAGACGATAAAGAAAGATGCCCTTGTGGATGAGGACAAGCTCTTTGTGTTATTTAAAAAAAAAAAAAAAGTTTTTTTTTTTTTAAATTCCTAGGCAATTATCCAGGAGGTCAGATCTGCCAATTTTCCACTTCAAAAACCGGCAAATCCCACTTTCTGATTGAAATTCCACTCTGCAAAATAATTGGCAGTCCTACAATTCTCTACTTATCAGTTTGTACTTGGGAGGTAATTGAGTTGGATCCTTTTTCTTTTAAAACAGTAGACTGTTCCGAAAGTTGACCTTATAATAAAAACGAAAATGCTCGCTGGCAGCTGGATATACCAATGCAGGTTGAAGCGTATTAAAAATGGTACACAGAGCCATCCCAGTGTTTCAGTTGTACTGCTGTTTGTCCTGAAACACTTTAAACAACTGCGTCATCCACTAGGGCTGAGAAATATTACAATATAGCAACTGTCACTGTAATGATATTTGTTGTACTATGACCACCTGTATATAGTTTATTCCCTAGGAATTTAACAGGATGAAAACATGTAATAAGGATGTAGAATTTTGAAGTTGGTGAGTCTTCTTAGAAAACGTGCTATGAATGCTGCAGCTGAGACTCTGGATTATTCTGGTCAGGGGTTGTGAAATGGAAGAACTTTTCATAATGGGCCACACACTTGAATCTTGGTACAAACAGGTGCCTTGCTCTGGCCTCTGCTTATTTTGAGATCCCTCAGAAGAGAACCATTATCTCCAAGAGCAGAAGGCTCAAGGCTGCTCCTGAGTAATTTGTGAAACAACATGTATTTTTTTTTTCTTTCTAGTTATTGGGATTTTAGGTCTTCTCCATTTTAACGTGTTTGCATTACTGCTCCCACAAGGACAGGCAGCTCACAACGCTCCATCCTCTTCAACTCCAGAATTTCCTGACCTTTCTCAAAAAATGCACCTTCCTCATTTCCTGTGCCTTGAGACCTCACACTATGTGGTGGAAGGCTCGAGAAAATGACTGGCTACTGTCTCTCTGGGAAGTGAAGTTTCCCCTTATGGATAAATGGTATTTGAATGACAAATACCTTTGGAGACAATGCCTTCCTTCACTCACTGTGGGGCAGGAGAAGTAAGTCAATAGTTCTCCCGTGCAAGCACAGACTACTTCCCCTTCAGCCAGCCCGCAGAACAGGTCCTGGTAAGGTGAAGCTACATGCAGTTTCCACTTAGTGGCCTACTGAATGCATTTCCAGAATTACCAGTTAGCACCTAATGAAAAAATGCAGTGTTTCAAAGGTATGCTCTAATCTCTAAGGAAACACTAAGCACTTCTCACTTTAGTTCGGGCTTCTTCTTACCCAATGAGGTGTCAAGAGTACACTTCAGGGCTACATTCAAACGGGGGTGGGGAGGGGTGGAAGGTTGGGGAGGGTGGGGTCGGGGCAGGGGAGGCCTTAGGCAAGAGGCTCATACACTGTCAGAACATAACTGGGCTGGAGCACACTCTTGCTTAGATTCTTTGGAGATTGGTTTCCATTTGGGGGGTTGCTTCCTGCTGCTTACCTCTTCTCTCTCATTCCTCCAAAGGAGCTGTTGTGGTCAGAGGGAACTGAACCTCTTCATGGTGGAGAGGACTAAGGCAGAGCCTGGGGATAGGCAGGGCAGGGGTCCAAGGAAGCACATAAAGCTAAGGTCCAGTCTAGCTCAAGGGATCTTGGACCACAGATGACAAGAAAGAATGCACATTTGCTGAGAGCGTGTCCTCCACTCAGACATCTTAGGAAACATGTGCTGGCAGTCACACACAGGAATTGGGCCATCCTCAGCAGGACCAATACCGGTCGGTAAACACACTAGCAGATACGTAACCTGGCTTCTGAACTGCACCGATCCCCCATTGATTTTCTGTGCAGCTAAGACAGAAGTACACTTATCAGGAAACAAAAGTCCATTTCTTTATATTCAAGGAAGATTGTAAAGCTCATCTGCTAAAATGGGCCTTTCCCTGAATTAAAAGAATTCTTCCTGTTAGTTTCTTTTTACACCTGAAGCTTGTCTTAAATCATTCTTTGGACGCACAAAGGACCGTAGCTATTTCTGCCACAATATAATGTGAGAAAAGTCAGTAAACACCAAGTAAAAGTAGACATACTCAATTAGAAAGGACCCAATTCTACCCTGAAAATCATGTAAAAAGATATTTCTACTAAAAATATCATCCAAATATTGTATGATACGTTTTATTTATTAACACAAGTAATAATTAAATAGGCAAATATTTCTATGCAGGAAAATAAAATGACTTGAGGCCAGTAGGGACATTTTAAAATAGGTTCCTTAAGAAAAATTCTTCTTTGGCAACCTGAAAACTGTCAGAGAGCGGCAAGGTGCTGCCTGTGATGAGAAACTTCCCTTAATCCACTCATTTCTTGTCAGGGGATCACTGGTTCTAAGAAGCCATTTCCCTATCTTGCATTTCATTTACTACTTTCAAGAAAACTCCAGCTCCATATGTAATTGGAGTCTGCCCTGGCCTAGTATTTAATTAGTGACCTCTTCCTGTCTAGCTTCAAAGCATTCCACTTCTGCTAAATGGATCAGTTCATGCAGAGCTAACTCTTAGGACTGCATTTATTTATGAACAGGCATGCGTTTCCTCCCCAGAGTGCCAGCATTTCTGTAAACAAGTAGGGGCTTTGGATCCCTGGGAGATTTTCTGCTCCTGCAAAGTGGCTGCCTTTTCTCCATGACTGCTGTCGAATCCACCCATCTGTGTCAGGCAGGGAAGAATGTATATTTCACACATTCTGATGCTCATTTTGGGACAGAATAATTAAGATTAAAATATCTGGTTTACATCCAAACCATATCTCCATATCTGTATAATAAGAACTGTTTGAATTTTAATGCTTTTTTTTTTTTTTTGGTGAAATATGAGCAATATTCAGGGGGAAAAAAACACCCTGAAGTTTTCAGTGGTGCCCAGCCCATACCTCTAAATTCATCAGAACTCAAATGTGGGAAAACAGAAAAGGTGAGATAAATCCATAGCTTTGATCACAGAAATCTGTATATACTGCTTAGAAACATCAAGACATATTTTAGAAATATTTGGGATGGAACTGGAGACATCTAAAAATGAATTTCATTTGAAGCTGTTAAGTGGACATTGACTAAACATTAAATTAAGGAAGGTACCTGCACACTGCTTCTGCATCAAAGTTTCGAGTTTGTCTGTGATCGATTACAATAATTTCATGATGTTTATCTAGAAAGCATTCAAGGGCTGACTCCGGAGTCCGGGCAATATTGCATCTATAACCGGCTCTGTCACAGGCCCACCAGAATCCATCACTCTGACTATCTTCCTTTGCAAAGATCAGCAAAACCTGGAACACACAGAAAAAAAAGCATCTTGACAGAAATCATCACAGTAGAGACTGTTAAAAACGAGCTTATGGTACACTGGTTACAAATGTAGCCTCCAGAGGGAAACTAACTGGGTTCAAATCCCTCCAACTGGTTCCAGTGTACCTTTGAACAAGGCATTTCCTCTCTTTGGCCTATGGTCTCTCCTCTACCAGGTGTGATAAGAGTAATTCCTCGAAAGCTAGTTGTGAGACTTGAATGAGCACAGACTAGTCGGTGGTTGCTATTTATTTTTAATTTCCCAATTGCCTTTATTTTTAAATAGATTAAGCAGTGAAATCATTAATAGGACAAGGAATACAGGCTAGATGTATATGTATGGCTCACGTATACATCTCTTTGGTTCTAGGGCAGGCAGCATTTGCCTGGTGGCACCTGGAGGCCACCTCTCTGAACTTAGCCCTTAAGTTCATATAAAGATACAGGAAATGATGGGAACTCAAAATGATCTCAAAAAGTAATTCTAACATCCAACCCTTGCTGGAATCTGGAATGCACGACCATAAAACGTGAAGCTCGTGGAACCGTACTGAGGAAAACGTGAATCTTTTTGCCTCCCTGAAAAGCGCAGCCCTACCCCTGGAAGGAAGGTAGCGGTAACTTATACCACGTTTCCCTCATCACCCCCTGGGATGTGGGACTCGGATTCTCCGGCAGGCAGAAAGCCAGAGATGGCCTTACCACCACCTGAACTTGTTCATTCATTCACTCGGTTATGATCTATCTCCCCTATTAGAATTGAGTTTCAGGACAGCAGGGACCTGCCTGTCTCCTTCCCTGCTGTAACCCTGTGCCGCCCAGCACTGGGCTGGCACTTACTAGCTGCTCAGTAAAGATTTGATCAGTGAAAGGATAACTGCATGTAGGGGTTTCTGCAAAATGCACAAGGGCTTTATTATTAACAGGAATAAGACTACATCACAGCGATAGGAAAAACATATAATAACCAATAAGAAAAACATATAATAACATGAAGATATTGATAAAGCATTTCATATTCTTCAGCACCCACTTCTGGCCTTAAAAATTAGGAACAGAAGGGTAATTTCTCAACATAATAAGCCTGTAAGCCAATGGCCAATATCCTTCCTCATGATGACATACCAAATCTGTTTCATTAAAAATCAGAAACAAGACAAACTGTCTAACTATTACCACTATATCTTAAACATGTTTTGTCAATCAAAATTTTGCAACATATAAAAATATAAACAATAACATAATGAACCTTATGTACCCATCACCTAGCTTCAGTAAAAACCAATTCCTGGCCAATCTAGTTTCATTTCTATCCCTATCCACTTTCCCAACTCCTGTATTACTCTGCAAATCCCACATATCACACCATTTCATCCATCTGCATCTGTTAACAACAAAGACTCTTAAAATACACCACTTCACACCTAAACCTCTCAGATAATTCCTTATCATTAAATATCTAAAGGTATCATAAATATCCTTTATTTTACACTGTTTGAATCATTCCCTGTTTTCTCAAAGCCATGTTTCCAGAAAAAATACTTTTCAGTACGATTCTGACGTGGCTTTAAATCACAAGCCAGTAACACGTGAGGTAGCCACACCTAAGGGCTCTCTGAGCCAGGCTCAGTCACTCCTCCACCCAGGGTGCTCCTAAAAATCTTCGGCCGCAGAGCTTTCTACGAAGACATAGGAGATGGCTCTCCCAAGAGAAGTGAAGGGCAGAGATTTGTGGATTTCGATAGTGCAAAGAAAGCCTTCACACATAACTGCTGACCAGGGAGTTACAAGGGAAAAAAATCAGGTAGAATAACCTGGTTTGTGCACAACGTCAATAGCCGTTTCCTTGGTGTAGCTGTGGTATTAACATGAGAAACTCAATATGCAGAATCTAAAAGTCAGAAAAGGTGCCAGAGCTTCTTGTCTCCCATCTGCCTGGCTGAATTATGGCTTGCTAAACAAAAACGTCAACACTTTGTATTTCCTTTATACCATGATTCTTCAGCATTTGACCAGTACAATAAGAACACGGCTGGATTCCCATGTTGGACTCTGCTACAGATATTCATCTCGTATGTCTTACGTGTCCTTAAAATATGGGAGTGTTCCACTTTTGGAAAAATAATGTCATTATTTAACAAATACTTCCTGGGTCCCCACTATGTGCCAGACACTTTATAATTGCTTAGAATACTCTGATGAACCAAACAGAGATCCAAGCATAGCAGTGGTGGAAGGACAAACAGTAAACAATCGATATAATAATAAGCAAGTGATATGGAATGTCGCAAGTGGTAAGTGTTACGTAAAAACCATGAGGCGGGGTCAGGGGGATCAGGAGTGGCTGTTGGTAGCAGCGCTAAGTAGGGTGGTTAGGGGAGGTTTCACTGAGAAAGTGACATAGGAGCAAATGCCTGAAAGAAACCAAAAAGTGAGCCAAGTTGACATCTGTAGGAAAGCATTCGAAGCAGGGGAAACAGTTCCACTGGCCCCTACAGTGGGACACATGCCTGCTGTGTTCCAGGAACTACAAGGAAGCCAGCATGACAGAGGGGAGGGTGAGAGGGTGGGAGAGAATGTCAAGTTCACAGCAGAGGGCTAGATCATGGGTAAGGCCTTCTAGGTCATTCTAGGAACTTAAACTGGATTCACGTGGAAACTTACAAAACTGATTGAAAGTGGGGAATTCTATTCATTATGCCTTGTTATTTTCTGTTTTTCTGATGCTTTGACTGACCCTGGAGAGACCTGCTGAGTCTGGAGAGACTGCCCCTCCCAGGGCTAGCAGATTCCCAGGGACAGCAAAGGACTTGCTAGGAATGCACTTTCCATATGCAAACCAATCCAGAGCTCAGACCCCTGCCATCTCTTTTACCATGCGCTCACGCTCTGGACCACTATCCACCTGCCCTGTCATTCCAGGGCCAGGTACCACACAACTAGAGACCTCCCCTGTGCCCAGGCCACTGAAACGATGCAAACTAGCCAAACCTGCTCACCCTGCCTCACCCATTCCTTCCCATAGAAACCACAATAAAGGTTCTTGCCCACACTTTCCCTTGCTCTCTCTGCCTCACGACCAACCCTGCCGCTTCCGCTTCCCCAGTAGTCCTGCGTGGTGTGGCTTACCTCCTCCTCTTGGAAGCTGTGAGTAACAAACTATCTTTTCAATGACAGTCATCTCCTGGTCTGTTGGTCTCACCCTACTGGAATAATAGGAAAATCTACATTTTTAAAACGGGAATATTTATATTATAAAGCACTCACTAGAGAATTTCTTTGAGTAGTGTTTAAAATTCTTTCCATTTATAAAAAATTCAGAAAGACTTTTCAATAATTCAACTCCTAAGCAAAGTGAAAAATCTATGGGAAATAAAAATATATATAAATTTTAAAGTACTATAATTGCCCCTTTTATTGAAGTCTGCCTGCCTCTACGAACTATTCCTTTTCTAGGAAAGTGATGGACCCAAGGAACCAGGGTCAGACTCTCTGTCCCTGTCTCCCAGGCCACAGCTGGGCTAATGATATTCTGTTTCTAGGAATTTGGAATTTGAACAGAGAAACAGGAGCTCGAATTAGGACCCATGGCTCATTTTAGGAGAGATCCTGAAGAAAGAACCTTACACTCCTTCGTTGTCAGACTACTCAGAGATGGCTCATTGCCACCCTTTCTAAGCCATGGTTTTTCAACTCTTCCTTGGATTCTGAAAAAAAAAAAAAAAGCACTATTTTTCTAATGTAGTTCTTATTCATTTACTTACTTTTTTGTATAAAGCAGCTGTTACTTGCAACCAAAGGACAAAAACAAACGAACAAAGAGAACCCCTTAAGCCAGGGGTGTCCAAACTGCAGCCCGTGGGCCAACTGTGGCCCACAATCCATTTTTTATTGGCCTGCAGCAAATTCCAAAAATATATTTAGTTTACTTAAATAAACCAGGTGAGGCAATACGTACTTCACCTCGAGTGAGTGGCCCGGCTGTTTGTGTATTTTCCCACATGTGGCCCTTGGTAAAAAATGTTGAAAAAAGTTTGGACGCCCCTGCCTTAAGCAATACAGTCCCTCTTCAGGTTTAGCATTCTGTGTATCAATATTTAGTTTCTTGTTAGATGTAGACATTTGTAAATATTTACTGACCATTCACTGAGGCGAATCTCATAAAATGATTCTGTGAAATATATTTTGAAAGTCATTATTAAAGGCATATGACAACTTGATTTGTAAAAAGTCTGAGTAAAGTGACCATTTTACTTACCCTAAATATATAATATGCAGAGCATTCATTCAAAGAATGTTTATTGAAGACTATCACACCAGATACTGAGTTAAGAACTGGGAGTAAAAGGCTGATGGAGACGGACACAGCCCAGTCTCTGCCCCTAGGATGCGCGCCGGGGAGAGAGTCAGCTAAGCAGACAAGTACAATAAATGCAGTAATGAGTGGGGACCCAGGACAAAAATCGCAGCATAGAAAAACAGGCACAAGGAAACAGTTCTGTTGTGTCAACCTCACTGTACGGTTGTAAACACAGCAAACGAACTGATCTTGGGTGAAACCTGGGACAATGAGGAAACTTCTTCTTTTAGGGGCAGATCTTGGCCAATTTGCATTCTGTCCAGAATTAGAACACGAGAGGCAGTCCTCACTTAGCGTGGCCATGCCAGACCACAAAAATGACCATGCAACGCAATCTTAATAAATGATGATAAAAATGATTGTTCCATGACATTGAGAAACTTTTGTCAAACATTAAAAGCTTTCTTACTGTTAATTATAAACACATAGGGAAATAAATGTAAAACTAACACTTAGTCAGGACACTGCGATTGAAAACATTAGAAACATTGAGAATGAAAATGTTTTCTTTTTAGAAACTTATTGGAAGTTGTTCTAACAGGGCTTGCCTTTTTCTAGTTGTATAAATTATTATACAGAGTGAGCATCTTTGCTGTGCCTTGGTGAATTATAAACTCCTAAGTTTGGATCAGCTTCCAACACTTTATCCTCTGTACTTTCAATGTCACAAGAATAGCCCCAGAGTTCCTTTAATGAATGTGCCGTTTTTTTGCTGGCATCATTTCCTCTGTGACATTTCATCCTTTTTGTTACAACCATTTTCTTCATTTACTCCGATAAACTTGCTTGCACTGACTTACTTCCTCTGGTGACTTTCTAGAATCTCTCCAAGGTGGCAGTGTCAACATGCCCACAATTGGCTGTTTCTCCTCTAACTCCATGTACATTCTATCTGATTTTCATTTCCAATGTTAACACTTTTCATTTCTTTGCTGCACCTTCGTCTTTGCTGTCTAATTCCCTCCCTCTTTCAATGAACTATTTTTGTGTAATGACATGTGCATGACCACGGAGAGACAAAGTGGCAACACAACTACACACTTGGTTGTCTATGCTTGAAATGAAGAACAGCTAGGCAGAGACAAATCATGGAGATGCTGAAAAAGGTGACATGACCGGTCACTGATCATGCTGCATGTTTGTTATCTACATACTGGTTTGTGGACTGAAGAGCTAGCAGCAAAGTTCATACTTTATGCAATTACTCACAGCTAAAACACTGACGTAACTACAATCTGAAACATGGTGTTGGGAGTTTGGTGCTATTTAACTAAACTCTGAAAATTGTGCACACTGGAACCGTACTGCTTCTTCAATATAACTACAAAAGACCTCCAAGCGCCACGCAGGGCCTCCCTCTATCTCCAGGGAAGAGTCTATCGAAACCTTCTTGGAACCATAAAGTTAATTCATCTGTTGACCCAAGCTGGAATGATGAGGGCAGGGCTAGAGAATGAAGAGCAGGGATCTGGTGTGAGAAGCTGCAGAGGGCTAGCACACACAGACTGCACAGGACGTGGGTGGTGGGGAGGGTCCCAGGGGCAATGCCAGGAATGGGGCCATGACTCGCATGAGTTCTCAGGGCAGGAAGGAACTCTGGGGTGATCCATCAACCCCCATTCAACAGATGAGGAAGCGACTTCCCAAAGCTGGACCCACACGTCCCACCAACTCCTCGTTCAGTGATCTTTCCATGGCTCCAGCTGATGTTCTCTTGCTTTGCTAGAAATCCTTGTACTGTTCCTTCGATAATTTTAATTGAGAAAGTACTGAAAAATACCTTTTTGAGGACAGCAATAATCTGTCTTTGATACCGTTTCCCTGAAAATAAGACCTAGCTGGACAATCAGCTCTAATGTGTCTTTTGGAGCAAATATTAATACAAGATCCGATATTATATTACATTATATTATATTATATTATACCCGGTCTTATATTATAGTAAAATAAGACCGGGTCCTATATTAATTTTTGCTCCAAAAGATGCATTAGAGCTGATTGTCTAGCTAGGTCTTATTTTTGGGGAAACACAGTAGCTAAATTACAATGAAACTTCTCTCTGGTGAAGGCTAATTATGAAAAAAATAAAGACAAAACTACCTTTTCCTTAACCTGAAGAAGACAATATGTTTTCATTATTATTAGTGTTCTTTAGATATGGGTGTGTCTGCACGTCTCCAAATGTATTACCAACATCTACTATTAAACATCCAATTTTCAGACTACTTGGTTGGGCTTTAAGCAAAAACTGGATAAGAAGGAGCTTCTAAACAGACCACATGTATAGATCATATAAGTTGTATCCACATAACACTAAAGAACTAGCCAATTTGATCAGAGGAGGGATCAATGCAGTTGGATAAAAATGGCATGGAAGCTTTCCTTAAATGTCCCTAGGAAAGTGATGCTAATAACAGCTAAAGTTTGACGAGAATTTTCAAAGGGCCAGCCCTTATACCAGAAGTACTTTAGATATACTATCTTATTCATAACCCTCTAACAATTCTTTGGAACTGGGCATTATCGCCATTTTATAGATATGCAGACTGAGGCTTGAAATGGTTAAGAGACTCACCCACAGCCACACAGCTAGCAAGATTTGAACTGAGATTGATCTGACGCCAGAGCCTGTGTAATCATTATGTTAAGTAACTGACTCTCTATCAGTTTTATTTTTACCCCCTAAAATATGGGATCAAAATTCCTACCAACTGCGTGGTTCCACAAAACTGGCGGGTCAGGCAGAAGACACAACGTGGTATCAGCAGTAGGGCAGACAGCGGGGAATGCTGACCACAGCAAGTTACTGAGTCTGAACGTCTCCATCACTCGGTCATTTCACTTAATACGCAAAGAACAGTTCCCCATGAGGCCACATGATCTCCAACAAATAACATCTCCAATATGCAAGAGTTCCAGAAATATCCATGTCTATATAACATGGAAAAATAAAATTTAAAGGGAAGTGCTGCCTTGCTAGGAAAAAGCTGAGGCCACAGCTGTAAAGCTCTGTTCCCAAGTGCAGCTGGAAAGCCCTGCGTGAGGGCAGCGAGCGCACTCTGAGCACGTCAGTTCTGCCCTCTGGGGAAGCAACTGTGCTTCAGGCACGGACGAAGAAAAGGCCACTTGATTTTCAGATGTTATCATGTTGATATGAATCTATTGCCTCAGAATATTTCCCCTACTTTTTATTTTGTTGCCAAGACTGGAAAATACGACTTTTACGGTGTGTCACAGCCACTCATGGGGAGACATGATGCCCCCGACAATACCTCCCTGCACTGCTCTCTAACACTCCCACCCATTCCACTCCTAACGGTGCTCCTGCCAGCTCGTGTGCGGTGCGCTGGGCCCCACGTTACGTGTCCTGACATGGGAGCACATTTCCCCTGGCGATTTCAGAAACGCACTCTCAAAAGCAACCACATCCTGAAATATTTTTATCAAGCAAATTCCTCTGCAACCCTAAGCGCTCCGGTTGATGTAACTAATTAACATTTTTGGCATGCCAGTGAAGTCACAGAATATTTTTCTCCAAGAAAACAAAAAACAAAAACAAAGGCACTAGGACATAGTATGATTTTTCTAAGACAGTTGCAATGGCAGGAACACCAAAACACTTAACTAGACACTACTGCCCCTAAAGTTAGGGTGTTATACAAATACTAAGACCGACTGCCCGACCCTTCTGGGTGCTCAGGGAGCATCGTGCAGTCGCTCTTCCCCCTGCAGCGCCCTGTGTGGAGCCCTGAACACGTAGGTCCTCAGCAGGTTCCTACAGGAGAGATCGAGGAGTGCGATGCTACCTTTGAAAGAGGCCAAATAGTAAAGGCGGCTTCCGGCTCAGTTGAGCTTCTCATATTTTTTAAAGGCAGCTCAATTATTTTGTCCCTCACTCAGCTCAGGACTCTGACCACTTGCATGTGCTGTCATTTGGGGCCAAATTCATGGGACTGGAACCAGGCAGGGTACACAGTAGCGCTGGGAACATTCCAGCTCTTGCACTGGGGGATAGGTTCATGGTATTCATTTTATTATTATATTTCATAGCTCATGAGTACAATTTAAAAATATTTTGGTATGTTTTAATATATCTAATAAATCAAAATTACAGACAATTATTTTTCAGTGGTTCGGAGTGGGGCTGTTAAAGGATGTTTAAATTCTGCTGAGGACCAGATGTTTCAGATGACAGAAATATGATATATTTGAGACTTTGTTATAAAATTTGACTGCTAAACATGTATATTAAAAAAAACTTAAGGGTAACCACTAAAAAGATAGAAGCACACCCTATAGCTTCTAAAACAGACAAAATAAAAGGTAACTCTGAAAACTCAATTTGACAAAAAACAGAAATAAGAAAAAAATAAAGAAAAAGTGCAACAAAACAGAAGATACAAAATAAGATGAATTGTATCAGTAATCACACTCAATGTAACCAGATTGAACTCCCTTATTAAAAGACAGACTCTCAGAATAGGTGTTAGAAAAATATTATATGCTGCTTGCAAGAGACATACTTAACTTAAAGTTATAAAGAAAACTGAAAATGAAAAGACAGAAAAAGATGTATCAGGAAAATGTTAACCAAAAAAAGCAGGTCACAGTATCACCAACAGATAAAACATAATTTAAGGGAAAAATTTAAAAAGGGATACTAAATAATAAAAAGGACAGTCACCAAGTATATATACACGATCAAGAATACACATTAAGGGTGGGCCGGCCCACTGGCTCAGGCGGTTAGAGCTCCATGCTCCTAACTCCGAAGGCTGCTGGTTCGATTCCCACATGGGCCAGTGGGCTCTCAACCACAAGGTTGCTGGTTGGATTCCTCGAGTCCTGCAAGGGACGGTGGGCAGCGCCCCCTCCAACTAGAGATTGAACAGGGCACCTTGAGCTGAGATGCCACTGCGCTGCTGGATGGCTCAGTCCTCTCAACCAACCACGAGGTTGCCGGTTCGACTCCCGCAAGGATGGTGGCTAAGACTGAAAGGACAACAACTTGAAGCTGAACGGCACCCTCCACAATAAAGATTGAAAGGACAACAATTTGACTTGGAAAAAAAGTCCTGAAAGTACACACTGTTCTCCAATAAAGTACTGTTCCCCTTCCCCAATCAAATCTTTAAAAAAAAAAAAAGTGCGATACCATTTAAAAAAAAGAAGAATACACATTAACATCACAGACTAAAAATATCAGCAAATATTAACAGATATAGGTGATATTGACATATCCACTATCATAGAAACTAATAGATCACAGTCAAAAAATTAAGATAAAGATGGTTTGAATAACACAATTAATAACATTGAATTATTTCATGAATATAGAACCCTGTATTCAACAAATAGAGATACATCTTTTTAAAGGCTTTTTGTGGAATATTAATTTCAAAATTGGCTACATTATTAGCCACCAAACGAGTTGCAAAAAATATTAAAGAATCAGTAACAAAGGCATCATAGCAATTCAATGTAGGAAGGAACATATAGTCTTTTCAACAAGTGGAGCTGGAACAACTGGACATTCATATGTGGACTTCTAAGCCTTGACCTCTATATCACACCATACACAAAAATGAACTTGAGATGGATTATAGATCTAAAATTAAAAGTTAAAACATTTCTAGAAGACAACAAAGAAATAACCTTTTTTTTTTTAATACAAACCGATTTTATTTAAATAACTTAAATTGCCAATTATTTAACTTTGTATCGACTGTTTTGTTTCTTTTTAAGGTTTTATTGGGGAAGGGGAACAGTGTGTACTTCCAGGACTTTTTTCCAAGTCAAGTTGTTGTCCTTTCAGTCTTAGTTGTGGAGGGCGCAACTCAGCTCCAGGTCCAGTTGCCGTTGCTAGTTGCAGGGGGTGCAGCCCACCATCCCTTGTGGGAGTTGAACTGGCAACCTTGTGGTTGAGAGCCCACGCTTCAACCAACTGAGCCATCTGGGAGCTCAGTGGCAGCTCAGCTCAAGGTGCTGTGTTCAATCTTAGTTGCAGGGTGTGGAGCCCACAATCCCTTGTGGGACTCGAGGAGTTGAACTGGCAACCTTGTGATTGAGAGCCCACTGGCCCATGTGGGAATCGAACCGGCAGTCTTCGGAGTTAGGAGCATAGAGCTCCAACCGCCTGAGCCACCAGGCCGGCCCAAGAAATAACCTTCTTAACGTGAAAGTAGGTAAAGATTCTTAGAACACAGAAAGCAATGACCGTAAAAGAAGTGATAAATTAGACAACCTCAAAATTAAAAATTTTGTTCAAAATCCAGAGGTATGAAGATGAATAGAAGAGGCAAAAATTGAGATAAATTACTCTCAAAATCTGACAAAGAACTTGTAATAAGAATATTTAAAGAACTCCTATAACTCAATAACTTTTAAAAATTAAACCCAGGCAGAAGACTTAACCAAACATTCACAAAGGAAGATAAACGAATGGCCAGTAGGTAAAAAAACAAACAAAAGTGTTCAACATTATTAGTCATGGAGAAATGCAAATTTAAATAACCATAAGATAGTACTACTCACCCACTAGAGTAACGAAAATTAAAAGACTAAACATCAAATATTACCAAGGATTTGGAGTAAACAGAACTCGCACATTGCTTCCAGGAGTGTAAAATGGTACAACCACTTTGAGAAAAGATCTAGAAGCATATTGCCTTATAAAATTAAACACACCATTATTTTAGAAGTTGTAGCAAGACAATTAGGCAACTAAAATAAGATAAAAGAAAGGAAGAAGTTTTGACATGATCTTGTATATTGAAAATCCTAAGGAATCTATAAAAAACTGTAAAAGCTAGTAAGGTTGAAGAATATAAGATCAATATACAAAAATAAATTGTATTTCTATACATTAGCAATAAACAACCTAAAAATAAAATTAAGGAAACAATTCCAATTGCCATAGCATCAAAAAGATTGACATTTTAGGAATAAATTTAACAAAATATGAAAGACATACACTGAGAACAACAAAACATTGCTGAAAGAAGTTAAAGAAAATGTAAATAAATGGAAAGACACGTTATGTTTATGGATTGGAAGACAAAATTGTTAACATAGTAATAATCCAAAAATTGATGTACAGATTTATTGTGATCACTATCAAAATCCCAGCTGCTCCCCCCGCCACAAATTAACAAGCTGGTCCTAAAATTCATGTGAAGAATGAATTTTCTTCACATTCATTGAAGCAAGGGAGAAAGAGAGGCAAAATAATCTTGAAAAATAAGAAGTTGGGGGACTCATACTTCAAAGCTGTAGTAATCAAGACAGCGTGGTACTGACATACTCGTATGGCAGACATATCCGTGGAACAGAATTTACAATCCAAAAATAAACCCTCACAATTAAGGCCAGTTGAATTTTGACAAACGTGCCAATACAGTTCAACAGGAAAAGAATATTTTTTTAACAAAAGCTGCTGGGACAACCAGATATCCACATGCAAAAGAATGAAACCGTACCTCACACCATATACAAAAACTAACTCAAAATGGATCAGAGAGCTAACCCACAAAACTCTTAGAAGAAAACAGAGGAGTAAATCTTTGACCTTAAATTAGACAATAGATTCTTAGATATGACACCAAATGATGTTAAATAAAGAAAAATTCCAGAATGATGTCTATAGCCTGTTACCTTTCAACTAAAGCTTAAAATATTCAAAACAAAAATATTACGAATGGATGCATACATGTGTAGAATATACATATGTAGAATATACAAATATCATAATCAGTCTCCAAATAGTGATTTAGGGAGTAAAGGAAAGAGGGCCAAGGGATAAATAAAGGCTTAAACAGTATCTGTACTCTTTTGTTTCTGAAAAGAAAAACTCAGACAAATAGGATATAATGTTAATATTTGACAAAAGTGGGTATGGGTATACACATGCACCTTTATGAATATTTGAAATACTTTGCAATTTGACAAATTACATTTTTAAAAGAATAAGTCATCCTTATCAAAAGCATTCATTGCCAATAAGCACAAGGCAAAAAATGAAAGTAAATTAAACCAACTGATCTAAAACTGCATTAATCTCAAGAAACATTCTGGAAACTGTTTTGGGAATATTGTTATTAGATCCGTGGTCATTGCCTTTATTCAAAATGGACTACAAAGTACGTGCGCCCAGAATGATTACTGGAATTTTCCATTTGTTTGTATTCTATACAGACAGTTGTGGCTTATGTTTATTTTAGTAATTTTCTCTCTCTGCCCCTAAATTTGTTTTCATCAAATTTTCCCAAGCTTAAAACTCTTCCTTTTGTTTTTTTCCTTCCCCTAGATTTGCATTTCCTTTTCTAAGCAATGATAAAACATTATTTTATTTTCCATTTGCTCATAAATCAAACAGTACTCTTCTTTAGGTGTTTTTTTTTCTTCTTCTTTTTCATCTATCTATGTACTGGTTGGTTTGCTTACATCTTTTCTGCATCCTCACTCATCCCAAGTGTCAGGCAAGCTTCCTAAGGAGGCCTCCTGGGATGATGTATATGCAGAGGGGGATTTAACACTTATTTAAAAGGGTACAAACCCTTTCACACATGTTTTTCCAAAGGGGCCACAGGGAGCTGGAGGGGCTGGAGGGAAGACACACTGTTTCCTCAGTGTTGCAGAGCCCAGAAGGCTGCGTGGCTCAAGTCACACAGGACAAGAAAGGGGAGCCTTTTGTCATTTTCTCTTCCCAGCCAAGAACAACAGTTACCATTTCCTGAGCACTTTTCACTGCCGGGCAGTCTGCTAGGCACTCCGTGCTATTTCATTTCACTCACAATTCCCTATGGGAGGGGCATTATCATCTCCACTTTACAGATGGGACCCTGGGTGGGGCAATGAAGCAATGCATGCTAGGGCACACAACTGGTTAAAGGCACAGCCAGGATTCACACAGGGCTGTGGCTCCAAAGCCCTGCCCTCTACCACACACGCTCCTTCCCCTTCCGGCTGCAGCAGGATGTGGAACAGACTAGACTTTTGGTGGAAGAGTTGTCCTCCCTCATAGATCCCCATGCACTCTACCTATAAGGTTTATACTCCAGATGGGGCAATATTTAAGTCTTCTGGAAAGCAATTTGATTCCTCAAGTATGACGTTAGTAAAAGCAAGCATTTACACACACACACACGTATGTATACACTATTACGTGCAGGCGTGTACGTAGGGGCAAGGATGGCTGACTGCTGTAGTAACAGAGGGGCCCCTAAGACAGAGCTCACGTGACCATGTGCTCTGGAAATGAGGCCCCTACTGAGCAATGGAGGCATACCTGAATAGGATCTTGCGTCAGTCTCATGGGCCCAATGCGTACCTCCGCGGAAGAAACCTGCTAAACAAAGGACAGCACATGAGATGTGTCACGTCTGAAACGAGAATTGTCAACATTCCTCCTTGCACAGGATATTGCATATGCCACTTTGCAGACGCTACATAAAAGGATCCAATTGATTGACCTGGAGACAGTTTACAAAGCACCACGTACAGTACAATCCTGGTTTTGTAAAAGAAGACATACATTTATATGCACTGAAAATGTCTGGGAGGCTATCTCCTCAAATGCTAAGAGATGGGATTTCAGGTTATTTTTACTTTAAGTGCATGGACTTTTTCACAGTAAGCGTGTACTGTTTTATGGGAGAAAACAACTCCATTCAATAATGGCATACTGAGCACCTACTATGTGCTGGGCACCATACTGGGCTGTTATTCTGGAATTTCCAAAGAGTAAAAATTTCTCTCAAATGTGGAAGCCAAAGCATTTCTATGGTTTAAGAGCTGTAAATAGCTTACTCTCACCCATGCTTATCATGAATAAATTATTCATTTCAGTTGTACCTCTTCAAATAAACACATCATGACCACAAGAGGCTAAATTGTGCCCCACAACTCCAGGAATGAGCTTAGGTGTTCACTGGCCAACACCATCTAACTGCCTTTGGCTGTAATAACCAAGCCAACCAATGTGTGCATTTTTAATTACTTTATTTGGATTTCTAAAAATGACTTTTCTCTAGACAATTGGATTGAAGGTCTTGGCCTCTCCTCCATGGATCCAATTTTCTTTTTCTCGCAGAGGCTGCAGGCATTTGACCACTACCTGGAAGCTTATCCTGCATTCAAAACACTATGTTGACCCCTGTCAGTCAGATGGGGCACCTTCAGCAAACATCGGGATTCACAGGACCAGAGACACCACAGTGACCCAAGCTGCCAGAGGAGGCTTTATTTAAACAACAAACAGGAAAAGCAGTGTTTTCTTTCTACTTTTGAAAGCTAAAAATTACCTTTCTCCTTTCTTCACTGGGAGTCACCATGTTTGACTCCCAGTGGTGTGAATCTTCTCCAAAACATCGTAAGTTGCTGACACTCTTTTTCTCTGTAAGGTTGATCCCCCACCCCCACCCCCATCTCCCCCTCCCCCCAAACCACACTCAAGCATCATCTGTGAAGAAATAACACTGGGGGCTTTGGCCTCTCACCAAACCAGGCAGCAGAAAACATGGAGAGCCCTCTGATGACACCCATCCGAGGCGCCTCGGCCTCTGTGATTGGTTCTCGGGAGGGCAAGCCTTCACTCTCCTGCTCTGCTTGGCAAGGCAGCCTCTCAACAGTGGGTCCTTCGAGCAGGCCTGGCACAACTTAAACCAACTCGGGGCCTCGAGTCCCTAAGCCCGTGGACCAGCAACAAGTTCCTTTAGTGTTCCACTGCTGTCTTCAGGTAAAAGTGACACACTCAAATTGAGTGTGTACCTCTCATGCTTGTTTTCTTAAGCAATGTCCTGCAAGATCTTTGTGCCGATACCAGCACCCAACGAAATACAGCCCCAAGACTAATTACACTGGGGGAGGACCGTCCCCAGCCTCCTGCGTCACTGGGCTCTCGCCCTCCACCGAGCTCCACCCTAAAAGCAGTTTTTATTGTCTGAAACAGATACTCTCCATCAAACGCAGTGCAACTGCTAGAATTTTGCTAAAACTTAAAGATTAAGAAGTGAAAGCAATTAGGTACAGTAAGGTAGATTTGATTGATAATCTGGGATATCTTTTCACTCTCCCTCTGATCTTTCTTGGATTTACTGCATCTACCACACACAGAAGCCTCCCCTCCAACAAGGCCACATGTTAATGGTTTATCCAGGAAAACGGGCTCCCAAAGGGGTTGTCCAGGAGCAGAAAATAAACAAATGAAATAAGAAATCAATAAAAGATTAAAAAGAATAAAATAAAAAAAGACTCTCT